>NC_056734.1:210406426-210541426 GCF_019279795.1 Protopterus annectens
GTACTCCTGAGGACAGAGCTAAAACTATGCAGGATTTCTACCCTTTAGCACACTTTCCTGAAGTCTTGGGTGCCATAGAATGCACACACATTGAGATCAAAGTGCCACCTGAGGAATAGGGAAGGTTCTACATAAACAGAAAGGGCTTCCACTCTATTAAATGCCAGGTCATGTGTAATGCTAAGGGAATCATTCTGAATGTGCATGCTGGCAACCCCGGCAGTTACCATAACTCACATGTCTGGCACAACTCACAAGTCTACCAGAGATTTTCTGGGAGGAATATCCTACAAGGCCATTTACTGGAGGATGCAGGGGATGCACTCGTACCATAACAGAGGATGCCCATCAGAAATGCACACACCCACAGAGGAACACTATAAAGACTCACACGCTCAAGCCAGAAATATCACATATCATGTGTTTGGGCTGCTGAACTCATGGTTTTGGCGCCTAAATACATCGGGAGGGCCTGCAGTCAAATCCCAGTACTTGTCCCAAAATTACCACTGTCTGTGCTATTCTACAAAATATTATACTGAGAAAACAGCTGCAACAGGAACACCAAGGGTAAGGGGCACACATTTCACCATCACTGGCAAGATCACTCTAGCCACATGCAGGTGAGGACTCAGAGGAGGAACCACAAGCCACTGTAGTTGTAGTTAGATGAAGGCATGCACAATATGACCTCTCCCTGGCCAAGAGGCAACCAATTGCACACATGCTGACCACCTAAGGGACACAACTGTCATCCTATGCACATACATGTGGTAAAACTGATGCCAGGCAGCACTCAGAACCTTTACTTACCCATTTAGGATGTGTACTGCTATCAGCACACAGAGTCAGCCTTGAATTACAACAGTTATAACTGCAGGACAATCAAGGTAAGTGTTGACCCTGGAACAGGAAAATAAATGGATAAGAACACAAATGAGTGGCAGATACTTGCATACTGTGAAAATGTACCTAAGTAGAATGTGTGTGAGTTGTCCAGCAAACCTTACTTGTGCCGTGGCACTATTGTTATGTACTGTGTCCTGTAGCTAGTGTAAATAGGTAGCTAGTGGTTCTGATCTCACTGCAATCTACTTGTGTCTGCTCATTCAACTATTAGTCTGGAGACAATTATAAAGCAGCATGTGAGACCAAAGCTATGCCATGCACTCTTGCCCACTTCTTGTTCCCAATATACCATGATTATGTGATCCCCTCTAAAGATCATTCTGACAGTGTTACACTCAGATGTCTGTGTTGGCATGAGCATTAACTACTGCATTCTCTAGCTTGTGCAGCTAGATAGTTTGTGGCTCTAATTTGACAGCACACAACTTGTTTGTGGGTTCATTCAAATATGAGTGGGAGATAACTTTGCACCAAGATGTGACTCTACATCTATGTCAGACACTCCTCCAAACATCTTCTCAGCATTCAGTGATGATGTCATCCTCTATAAAGTGAACTGTGACAATGTAAATTCAGACATCTGTGGTAATGCTACTGCTGCACTGTATGGAATCCAGTTTGTATACATACACAGGCCTAATGTTCAAATCTGACCTCATTCAACTGCTGTGTGTGTAGCTGGTGGTATATTATGGCCAGTATATGATCTTTTTAATCTCTTTTCATTTAAATCCCACACCAGAGAACTTTTAACATAGCCCCATGAATTCAATATCCTTTTTTCCCCTTTGCCAACATAAACATCCTTTCTGGAGAACACTGGAAGATGTCATCATCTCAAAGATGCATACACACAGCATGAAGCACAGCTCTTCCATGACCTTCTTCAAGCCATCTGCAGACCACTGGAAGTGTGATTGCTAATTCTGTCATGGGGTGCTGCACATACCACATATGGGCAGAGGCAGTATGTAAAGACATATGCATATACCCCTACTATCTCTTGTATCATACAGATAAAGTTATTTTTGTTTAAAGGCTATCATAATGGCTATGATTTTATGCGATGATGGCCATTAGCCAAGTAGTAGCCTATGACACTATGAAGATTTCACGTCAGTGTTGCTGTCATCCACATGTGCTGCAATGAGGTGTAAATGTACAGTAGCTCTACAGCAATGTAGTTCAGCCTGAGATTTGACATAATGTATTGATGGCCACTGCTGGTATTTGATTAAATGTTCTTTCCATAACAGTTGTAGTAATATGCCTCCTGAGGACTGTTGCCATGGGATGATGCTATGTATAATCTTGCCTTACTAAGGCATGTGTTCTTGTAGTGGAGTATATTAACATTCTACACATTTCTCATTCAACCATCACAGTGACTCTTGCAATATGGCAAATGTGTGTATGTGCATAACTACCATCATGAAATGCTATGTGACATGCACCAATATTACATCATACTAATTACATGGGACATATGCCTTGTTTCATCCACGTATTGTAATGTTGATATATGCACAAACATTAGATTCAGTTTCACACTCATTGTATGCACAAGTGTGTTGTTATTCACAAGGGTTATTCAGGTGTTGCCAAGCAGCATTGTGTGAGTCTCAGCATTTGTGTCTTTAACTGTTCTGCATGAACAATATCCATTACATTTGTAATGTGGCCATATATGGCATCAGAACGTTCACACACACATTTCCAGTGGTAGACATATAGGCATATGATGTATAAGTGATGTAATGATGTGAACTATGTAGAGTTTTACGACTGTATTAACAGTTTTACTGTATGTCTTGTGATGCATAACCCAGGCTGTTTTTGGAGGTGTTGTAACAAATATTTTTTTAAGTAAGTACAAAATCTTAAGGGGAATTCACAGCTATGCCCACAGATGGTTGTGGATGGCACCAATAATACTCATCCAGAGGCAACAGACTACCTGCTAGCTAACAGATTTGGATCAGATTTCACCCCCCGTCCCCATTGGTCTTCACCCAAAGTATACATGCAAACATTACTCAGCATATTTTCTGATAGAGGAGTTCATCTGTATGCTCTCTTAGGCTACAAACATGGCATCAGTGAGACCTGACAACATTCCAGTTTGCTTATCAATTAACGAAAATGTGACCCAGCAGACACTCTTGGATCACTACTTAACCACAGCCACCAGATGGGCTATTTTTAGCAAAATGGTGGACAGCAACCATCATCTCTCTGAACAAGGGATGACCATCACCCAACACAGGGAATTATAGACACATAAACCAAGCCTGGCTAGCCTCGTCTGTAAGCCAATGAAAAGAATAATCATGGACCTTATTAATAAGAATATAGGTACTCTCCCGACTGTGTCATCAACCCATTTTTGATTTGTTAAGGCTAAATCACGTCTATTAAATCTAGTTGATTTCTTCAAGAAGGTCACAAAGGCCGTGGATGGAGGAAAGAATGTGCATCCTTCCTTACTTGACCTAGTCAAGGCATTTGACACAATTCCACACTCAAGTATTACAGAGAAAATGTGTCATCTAGCCATAAACCA
The DNA here is from genome assembly GCF_019279795.1 of Protopterus annectens. Taxonomy (NCBI): domain Eukaryota; kingdom Metazoa; phylum Chordata; order Ceratodontiformes; family Protopteridae; genus Protopterus; species Protopterus annectens. The sequence continues at coordinate 210,409,899 of NC_056734.1, forward strand.
CTATGTCACCAATTGTGTAGCCCTGTGGATCACCAACAGGATACAAAGAGTTTGAATTCACCTCTAGGAAGAGGCCAGCGATGAGTGCATCACCACAGTCTTCTGTACTAGGCCCTTTCCTGTTTACTATTTAATTCACAGAAGTGAAGGCAAAGTTAGACAGCTTTTGTCCAACCAACTTTGTGGATGACTAAAAATTGTGGACAGTCCTTGAAACTGGTAATGGTATTGATGCATTGCAGAAAGTATTAATGCATACAAATGATTGGTGCCAGAGCCATGGAGACAAAAATGTCCAAAAAAGCATAATTATTCCCATTTGTAAAGCAATTACCCAAGCTAATTACAATATAGACAGCACACGCCAATGAGCAGATCCAGTGGTATGTGATCTGGGTACTCAAGTAGATATTAACTGAAAGTTCAACCACCATGTGTCCACAACGGTAACAAATCCTTTTTATGTGGCACAAATCATAAGTATGGGCATGTCATCCAGATCAAATGACATTATAATTCCATTGTACTTGGCCATCTTCAAAACAATAATTGAAAATAATGCTCCCTATTGCATGTAACTCACCATGCATCTGCAACAGCTGGAGCAATAGCAGAGATTTTGCACAAGGAAGATACAGGGTATAAAAGACAAGTCTACATGGAAAGACTGAAAGCTATATCACTGTATTCTGTCTTCTACAGACTACTAAGGGCTGAATTGTGTCTGGCTTACAGGGCAGTCTGCAATCCAGTCCTAATGAAAATGTCACACACTGGTAATCCAAACTGCATGAGGGTCACTCGTTCCAAGGATGTTAACATAGCCTCTGACATAATAGGTTCATAGGTTCATAGATTCATAGATTAGTACTAGGCTAACTGCCCTTGCAAGCCATTTTAAGCCTAGCCAATTATCCCTTGTGATACTCAAACCCTGCACCTTGTGTTTATAAGGTAAACACTTTAACCATTAGACCACCCTCCCAACCCCCCCCCAAACCATAATAAATCATGTTTGAGAGATAGAAACTTCTCTCAGACACTAACCCTTCTCTGGAAGAAGCTTCCTATTCATGTAAAGCAAAGGCCTTCCTTGACCTATTAAAGTGCAGCCTACCTGAATGGATGATTAATGGTAATTAACTCCTGGAATTGCATCTATGTCCCTCATACATAGAGGCAGTTGTTCTTAGATAGTACAGCATAGGCTTATAACTGTAAGAGCTTTGTTCACATAGCTACTTAAAATTGTGAAACACGTTAAATATGGCTAGGCTTTTATGTCATCTTGGAACATTAGCCTGGTGCTCTCCTGTGGACCTATGAAACTATGAAGTCCAATTGTATCCTAGGTACAGCTATATTGTGACTGTACAGCATCACAGACATAACAGTACATCACATCAGTATTATTACTTGACAGTTTGCATGATCACATATGCATGCATATCAGGATTTCATGCCAATATAACATTTTCACTGACAATGTCAGGGGTCAGTGACCATGTGGCATGTCTTGTGGTTTGACATGTGCTTATAGAGTGTGCTCCATGTCATTGTTTGGTATGTGAACAATATCACAGTGACGGCTTCCTTGCTCATTGATCCTCGACTTTGCACTGCTGTAGTTTCTGTGCACATGGCCATAGTTGATGCATTGCCATCAGTCTCACATACTGCTACCATTCATTATAACACACCAGTTCTTAATTCACATGTCAATTGCAGATGCTTTGGAAAGTATCCATTGCTTGTAACATGTGGCAGATGCATCCAATACACAGCTGTGTGTCAGGAATCCACTCATAATAGTATGTTGCTTGTAAGTTTTGTTATCCTTATGGCCAATAGCTATGTCAGTTAGGGATGCTTCAGTCAAGGAAATTGCATTTGGTGCAGTGAGCTTGCACATATCTTGTCACCTATAAAGAACTATTCTTTGTTATATATACCTATTAGGATTTAATAATGTAGACTTCCATTCAAGGTGTTATATAAGATGCATGTGTGATACGTCTTACTGGATTGAACCCATTAAATACAGAGATCACTGACAACATTGAAGGCCTGGGTTTGATTCTTGCATGGGTGGCTTTCAGCTTATGTGCCATGCAGACCTCTCAAATGGCTAGGATTGCCCGAGAATTCAACTCTAGATTTAAAGCTGTCCTACTTAACCCCTCCAAAGACATTTATTTCTGGAAAAAGGATGGTGAATTCCCTTTCCAGGATACTGGCAATCTTTGCAGTTGTACATCTGTTTCCTCCAGAATATGTATAATTACTTAAAATCATATATTCTGTCAGTGTCACAGATTAATATTGCTAATATTTCAGAATTATTTCTGATTGTGGATGCTTCTGTCAACAGATGTCCATGAGTCTCTTACTTTCTGTCTCCATGACTGGTTCTGAGGAATGCTGACATTTCAGTCATGTTCAAACAAGTCGTTTTGCAGATCTGCACAATATGCTCATAGTCACAAATATACTATCATGTGCGATGATATACATATAACTTGCACAGGAAATGTAACCAGTAATACATAATGTGCTATTTACATATGTGCTTAATGTTATGGTACCGACTTGTCTTGAAAGTGAACATGCATTGACATATCCTACCTGGGGTATATTGCCCTATTTTACATGTCCTCTAACTCTTTTTTCATTCCTATTATTCATGCCTGTGTCCATTTTAATCAACACATTTCCCCTGCCTACTGTATTTGAGTTTCTTTGCATTTGCACTTGCTATTCACCCCACCATCCATTATTTCAGCGTGAAGATACTTGTTGTAGTGTACATCGCAATGAGTACACTTTTCTATAATGTGTGTTAATACTGCCGTTATTGCAGTATTTTCACCCCTGTAATCGTTGTGGCTGTCCACGCACTCTAGAAGAGCAAGTTTGCCACAGGCAAACTTATATGTCTGTTCTTTCTGCATTCTTGCTGCCCTACATGGTTTTGTGGCCAGCAGAATTGTTGCTTGCTATGAAATGTCTCTTGTATTCATGTAAGAGTGAGGAGCAACATTAATATGCGATTAGCACTGCTGCTCATTGCACTTACACGAAAACTTCACATAGGCTTCATGCAAAGCCTACACGGAGTTTATTAAAATCCCTTGGAATGATTTTAGCAAGCCTTTAGCAGTTATATTTATTTATTTGTTCATTCATTCATCCATTCATTGATTTATTTACAATTATGGTACTAGATCACTGTGGAGGTGATTTACACATTTTGTTAATGGAAAGCAAACAATTTTGGCAACTTAGGTTAAATCCTTACAGCTGTCCTAGATTGAATAAACTTATTATTAAACATGTATCAGAAATTAGGTCACTTAGATTAAATTGCACACAATACACTGACATGTAAATTTTAACTTTTGTTTGTTTTATAATAATTTATGTTTTGGGCACATTTTAACTTGGTACTATTTTCACCAATACATAAAATGTCAAACTTTTATTTGTTACATTTTAACTTATGATTTCTTTGCATTTATTTAAACTGATTTTTTGGGTCTATATCATATAGTCAAAGCTTTAGGTAATCGAATACCTAAAGCTCGACACCTAAACAATGAAAGCAGTAAAGCGTGAAAGGCCACTTCCACAATTTTTTTATAGGGAAAAAATTTCCTTGGCTGTTATCGGGAATCTGCCCTTTTCTCCACTGTAGAGAGATATCAGAGTTGATATATTTAGTTAGGGGGGTGTGGGGGGCATGGTAGGTGAAGCCCCCCAATTAGGGTGTGAAAGCTTTTTTTTTCTTTGGTCCAGCCAAGCAAATTTTTTTCCCTATGAAAAAATTTGCGGAAGTGGCCTTTCGCGGTTTACAGTTTTTGCGGTTTAGGTGTCAAGCTTTAGGTATTCGATTACCTAAAGCTTCAATTATCTAATATAGACCTGATTTTTGAATATTGGACTATTTTATAAAAGTGTGTGTGCTTTCAAATGGGCAAAAGTGCTTAAAATATAGTGTTGCTGCATTAATGTCCAACTTTTGGTTCACATTTTTAGTTTGTAATGTTTTCATGGACCTGTTAATCACACATTTGTCTGTTTCTGTTGTTGTTTGCCATGAAAGTGAACATGAATGTGGGAAGCCCATATGAATTAGATTATCTCAGCAGTATTTGTTTTCATAATTAACAGATCACCTAAGTGTTTGGTTAAGGCTTCTAATAATTTTCAAGTTGGCACTGATGTTTTCATTGAATCCAGCTTAAAACTCCTTCAGAGTAGATCTGACTGAGAGAAGGAAGTAATCAGAGAGCCAGTTGTTTATATATAAACATTTGACTTGAGGCACTTTGTATTTTGACTTTTCTATTAAAGTTAGTCAAGTCCTTAAAGGTTAAAGAAGAGCCAGATTCTCTTATTCTATCACAACTACAATTTCATTGTTGAAAGATTTTTTTTGGTAGAGTTAGCTGTGATTTAATAACTGTTTTAAGCAAAAGTAGTGAAACAGCACTCTGTCAAGCAAAAAGTGATTTAAAGACTCTGAATAATATCATCAGTAATATCAGGATTTTTATTTTCAAGCTCTGCTCATACTGCCAGTTAAGGAGCCTAGCAAATCAAATCAAAAGGAACTATACTACTATACCTAGTCCATGAGTCCATTGTCCTGAATGTCAAAGAGATTGGATAAATAAAAGAAAGTACCTGTTTACAAACAGGTCTGAAAATGTAGTCATCCAATCAGCATACTGGGTGAATTTACAAATGAGGTATAATCTGTCTCTTAACACAAGGAAGTTTGCATTGAAGACACTATAGAGCAATAGGAAGAAAGACAGGAATAGCCTGATGACAAGATGGCAGAGCTAGCACTCAAGGCAAAAATAGAGTGTTTAATTTAAGTTCTTTTCCTTTTGGTTGTGCTCACTAAAGACTACTTGGCAAGGGTTTTCTATAGTGCCGGCAAAATGAGCAGACCCAACTCAGACAGTGTCTGTGTTAAATTTTTACTCTGATTTATAGTTTTTTGGCTTCTAATGTTGCAGATTTAAAACTCAATAACAGAAAGTGTTTTAATCCACCATGTACAACAGTTTTCTTTATCTTTGATGCACTTTGTGAGCAAGATTTTAAGCAAGCAATAATGTCCATCAGGGTGTGTGTTACTGTGTAAAAAAGGGTCTATATTAGATCACCGAATGCTTAGATAAGCAAACGGTGATTAATTGACCCCATATAAGTGAAAGCTATAAAACCAAACTGTCAGAACAGCGATTCCAGCTGTTTCAAAAAAAAAAAAAAGCACAATAAAACATGAGATTAAGTGGGGGGCTTCACCCCCCCACACCCCCCCTTCTTAAATATACCAACTCCGAGACCACACTACAGTGCCAAAAATGACAAAGTACCGAAGCGGCCAAGCAAATTATTTCCCAGGGAAAGAATTCGCTTACATGCCACTTCGATATTTTGCTATTTCAGTTTGGTCAGTTCGACCAAGATGCATTCAAAAACATGCATCTTTGGTCTGCTGATAGGAACCCTGTATAAAACACCCTACACCCCCTGGAAGGGTGTTATTTACACAGTAATACACACCCTGGAGGCCATTATTGTGCCTAGGGAATGTGCTGTATGTAAAATTGTTGTGTTTTATTTCCTTATTATTTTTTTTTTACTGTATTCTTTTATATGTTTGATGTAAAATAGTTCCTCCACCTAATGGTTCAAACTTGCTATAGTAAATGGTGTTGGAGAAAGTATTTTACATCCAAAATATAACATATTAAAAATATCCGGGTCTATATTAGAACACAGAACATTTAAAATGTCGAGTGTTCTAATATCGACCCATTTTCAGCTGAAAATATCAAAGAAGCAGAAAACTGAATTCTTTCCTAGGGAAAGAATTTGGTTGTCCATTTCTGTTACTTCAGTATTTTCAGCGCTCTGTTGGAAAGTTACGGGTCGGGTTCAGGTAAGTGTGCGATTGAGTGTGGGTTAGGTATGTGTGTGATTGTGTGGACATGAAGGTTAGGGCAGGTTAGGTGAGTTAGGGTTAGGGCATGGGTTAGGTATGTGTGCGATTGCGTGGACATGAGGGTTAGGGCGTGTTAAGTGAGTTAGGGTTAGGGTGCGGGTGAGGTGAGTGTGCGATAGTGATAGACCTTAGGGTTAGGGTTTGGGTTAAGGTAAGTGGATAGTTAGTGGTGTGTGTATAGTTTAATGTAGGGTTAGGTGTAAGATTTTAGGTGTATGTGTGTGGATTGCTGTTTGTTTGGTGTGCTTGTGTTGTGTGTATGTGTTTTGGAACAGCAATTTTTTTCCCTAGGAAAAAATTTGCTGTTCTGAACGTTCGATGTTTGGCATTTTCGATTGGTAGGGTTCGATATCAGAACACTCGACATTTTGAATGTTCAGTTTTCTAATATAGACCCAAATATCCAGATATTAATTTCATTTTTTGGTCTTTTACTCCTAAAATGTGTCCTAAAATGCCGCCAGCCTTTTGGGGGTTGAAGACACTAAATAATGACATACATTTGAGTTTCAGACTTTATTTCCCACAGAAAATTCACAATAACACAAATCCTGTTATTTAAACAACTTTCTAATTTTATAAGAGCAGTATTTAAAATCTGTTCCTATTTTTGAGCCTTTATTCCCATTTATTTTAGGCTTTATTTATTTATTTTTATTTATTTATTTATTTATCATTTGTTGGCCGGGAATGTCCGACTAGGTTCCACAGAGCCTGTTTTCAGCAGAGACCCGGGGAGAAATGCTCGATTGAGAGGTAAGCAAACCTCTTTAATGCTGCTGTCAGTGGTTGATCAGTCTCATTCTCTCTCTCACACATAGACTTGCTCTTCTGAAAATGCATGGTTACAAGAATCATATTATTACAGAAAATGTACGATTTTATGACAGCAATATTTAAAATCATTCCCTATTTTGAGACATTGCTCCCCCTTTACTTTAAGTTTGATGGAGATATCTTGAGCTAAGAGGTTGAGAGGTATGCAAACCTCTTAAAAGCTACTGCTGCCAATCCTCGATCATTGTCACTGTCCATACACACACACACACACACACACACACACACACACACACACACACACACACACGCACACACAAACACACTTCCGCTTTCGTACAAGGACACATACACCTACACATGCAAACAGAAAATTAAACTCACACAGTTTTTTCTGTTTCATTTATTTTAACACTTACTAAACAGCACTGCTTAGTGAGTGTAAAATAACTTGATTGATCTTGCTGTCACTAACATGCATGCATACACTCACACACAGAGACGTAAAACACACCATTTTTTAAATTTTATTTATTTATTTTTTTATTTTATACTCACGAGACAGCAAAGTGCTGCTTACCAAGTGTAAAGTAATGGTGGCTGTTGGGATACTTTCAGTCCTAGCTCCACGGCAGCTTGATATACTGCTGTGAAATGGCTGACTTGTTTTTTAGCAGGCATTACCTGTAGATTAACATCCTGCTAGAGAACATTCTTTCTCCAATCAGCTTGGCGATCTACAGGTTGCTTGTTCTGTAAGGTACTTTTAGGAATGCTTTCAATGATTTTCCATTACAGTTTAACAACAGGAGAACTGAATGCATTAAAAGAACTTAGAAACAATACATATATATATGTTTTATAAATTCTCATTAAGGACCAGGTTGATAATAAGAGCTGGTATGTGAAGAAGATAAACCTTTTGTAAAATGTCAATATTTTTTACAAATAATTTACTGAAAGAAATATATTGGTTAATAATCTGACATTAATGGCATTGATGTTTACTGTCTTAGGTATGGAGATGAGTGAATTTCTAACAATCAAGCATCCTAAGCTAGGTGTGCAATTTGGCATCCCAAAGGTGCACAATGACCAGTAGACCCCCCCCCCCTTTGACCTAGGATTAATTTTGGAGGATCAGAGTCAAAGTAAATGTTAATATGTTTAGATACAAATGTGAACAAAGTGACATGGATGACTTCATCTTATGTAAAAATAAATCCAGGGGTCTTGTTTTATAAACTTAGTTGTAATTTGGATACCTTAAAATTTTTTGCTTCTTCATCATTGATGATAAATTACTGTACTCTGTTATTCTGCATGCTGGCACTGAAATGGTCAGATTATTCTTTTTACACAAAATGAGATCTCTATATGTTGCATATTGTCATAGAAGGTACTAGACATTTTTTCTTTTTAACATGAAATTTGATGGACAGGAAAATGTGTGGGTATAAGGCCATTAACATTTTGAAAAGTGTGGCATGTATACTCCGTTGATGTTGTGTAAGTAAGAAGAGACAAACTTTTTTTCATTTTCTTTGTACTTCATTTTTGTTTTTTACTGCTGTATGTGCTTGGAGATGGCACTACAAGGGGCACCTTATATTGTTTATCTACGCTGTGAATCACCTGCATGCAGATTTTTGAACAGTACAGTATACTTACTCTTTTGTTGTTATGTAAGCAAGAATTGTTCTTTTTTCTTTGCACTTTAAAACAATCTTGCACCTCAAAATGCAAAGGGATAGCTTATTTTATTTATGTTTTATTTTAGTGTTATTTGTGATCAAGATAGACACTGGTTTGGCTGCAAGGATGACATTATATTGTATACCACTGCCACAACTGTGAGCATTTGCAAGCAGGAACAGTTTCTGATGCAAATGGAATAGAAGAGCAGCCAACAATTTAATATTTCTATCTTTTTGTGAATTGTGTTTATGAAGTTTAAACACAATGGATAGACTAGATCAGCTGTCGATATCCATCAGTGTTATCTTCTTGTCATATAAATGTAGCATGTTTAGTTTAAGGAAGGATATGCTTCCTAATCAGGACATGACAGTATGTGCTAGTTGTGTCAATGTACAGCGTAATGAAGCACAGTTATTACAATTAAGAAAATCCAGAAATGTGCTGGCAGATGAAAAATAGAGTAATTTCTGTTGTAACACATGAAGAGGCATTGCAGACAATGCATAATAATAGATTATATTAATGTATGAGTGACAAGCACTTCTACACAAATTTTACCCCACATAAAACCGACTCACAAACACAATATAATTTACATTCTGATCTGTTATTCATTTACCCTTTAAACTCTTTAATAAGTAATGATCCCATTTCTAGTGTCTCACAATGTGCTCTCCCCATGGTACTGTGGCAATGGATATTACAAATACTAAGGGTCCATTTAGAACTATTGAAAGATATTGCAAAAGGAATTGTAATAGCAGCTGTAATGCTGATGAATTTTTTTCCCCATTTAGAAAAAAAGAAACTGAAAAGAAAGGTCTTAAAGAGAAATGTTACACATATATCTACTCAGTTTACTGACAGCAATCATCATATTTTCTGCTATATACTTATAACTTGGGACTCCATGCTGACCAAAACTGGCCACTTTTGTGTTATGATTAAAAAAACAGTGTACTGTTTGGATACCTCAATCTTTTTGATGTCTCCAAACTAATTAGGGAAATTACTAAACAAACAAACACTGGTCCTTTGATTCTACTATATTGCAAACAGGTAATTGGGAAGCATTTAAAGGCAAGGATAGGTTTCATCACAGCTATAGTGGTAGAAGACAATTTACCAGAAAATTGCAATAAGTTGTTAAAAACTGTTTTCGATCCATGCATCTGTTAGAAACTACTAACCCCTATTGCAGCAGAACTAGTCTCATTTTAGCCATCTGTTATGACAATATCTGCAGTCTAACACAAAAGGCTGATTAGTTATGCTTGTTTATTGGAATGGGTATAATTTTCGGGTTGTCACTGAAGTTTGGCATTGTGAAGAAATTAACATTCATGGATATCATAGATTTGTTTGTCTGTGTGCAAATGCCACAGAGGAAGCATTGCTGTTTTGTACATGAATCTCTTTATGTTAAGCTGCTGTATGTAAAGTCAGAACTGGAATTTCGTAGTAGTGCAGTTGATGACTTGATAAACTATTTAATCACAAAAACAAGGAACCGCAACGCCAGTCAATTAAAACTGCCACTTTATTACTACAGATGACACTTTTGACTTATACATTACAAAGACTTTGTCAGATAATAGCAAGTATCAAACAACAAATTTTAAAACGTCAAGAAATCACATAACTCCATAATAAAACCAATCTTTAAAGGGACACACTTCATTTTCTTATCATAGAAAGCTTAACCATTTAGAGAAAAAGAAGTTAAATTGGAAAGTTCACTTGAATGTGGGGTGTATACATGGTCTGAATGAAATCTCTTTAATTACCTGTCTCTTAAAACTAAGGGCTTTTATGAGATAGTTTTTTTTCAAATATACATAGTGTTTAACACAAACTAGTATTTATTATTTACCATTTAATACAATTTTTAGTAACAGTAGTTTTTGAATAAATGTATTTTTAAATGGTGGTTAGGTTTTCTATGATGAGAGAATGAAGAGTGTCCCTTTAAGGACTGATTTTTTTATGGAGTCATGTGATTTCTTGAAGTTTTAAATTTTGTTGTTTGACACTTGCTATTATCTGATGAAGTCTTTGTAATGTATAAGACAAAAGCACTCATCTGTCGTAATAAAGTGACGGTTTTAAGTGACTGGCATTGTGGTTCCTTGTTTTTGTGATTACATAGTTTGTCAGCTAGTGTATTAACCTGATAAACTATATGACTTTAAAATCCATTGTATCTTAATGAAGCCTAAGAATAAATATTGCTTTGCAGTCTCAATTTCTGGAAGCCATAGCTGAAAATATAGATGGCCCAGACACACTTTTATTTGAAAGTTCACTTGAATGTGGGGTGTATACATGGTCTGAATGAAATCTCTTTAATTACCTGTCTCTTAAAACTAAGGGCTTTTATGAGATAGTTTTTTTTTCAAATATACATAGTGTTTAACACAAACTAGTATTTATTATTTACCATTTAATACAATTTTTAGTAAAAGTAGTTTTTGAATGAATGTATTTTTAAATGGTGGTTAGGTTTTCTATGATGAGAAAATGAAGAGTGTCCCTTTAAGGACTGATTTTATTATGGAGTCATGTGATTTCTTGAAGTTTTAAATTTTGTTGTTTGACACTTGCTATTATCTGATGAAGTCTTTGTAATGTATAAGACAAAAGCACTCATCTGTCGTAATAAAGTGACAGTTTTAAGTGACTGGCATTGTGGTTCCTTGTTTTTGTGATTAAATAGTTTGTCAGCTAGTGTATTGACCTGATAAACTATATGACTTTAAAATCCATTGTGTCTTAATGAAGCCTAAGAATAAATATTGCTTTGCAGTCTCAATTTCTGGAAGCCGTAGCTGAAAATATAGATGGCCCAGACACACTTTTATTTGACAATTTTAATTACCTACACAACAAGTGAATGCCATGTAGCACTTAATTTTGTTATCAAAATATTCCTGGCAGGGAATTTAATCTCAGACCATTCACCCTCTTAGGCACTTCTGATCATTTGGCTGTTCAATTCTTTTTTTATATGTAATGCCATAACTGGTTTTAGTTTTTGAAATAAATCCTTTAGTTATCAGTACCACCCAAGATGGAAAATGTTGGAAAGAAAGGCACACATCCAATTTTCTGCATGTTTTGGAGAAACTTGAATCTAGGTATATTAGACTATCAGATAGCAAGATATCTAGGAAGGCTGGTGTCAGTGTTGTTTCCATGCCATGTTAGAATTCCAAGCTAGGTCACATATGGGAATGTAAAAGAAGAACATATAAAATACATAAAAAGTACAGAATGAATTGCTTTAAATCTTTTTATAACAAAATATGTAGAAAGGTGAAGCTTGCTAACAAATCTGGCATAACAAATTATGAAATAAAGTTAGTTAAAGAAAATGTCACTTGTAAAGAGCTTTTATTTAAATAGTGTTGATAGAAGGTACACCTCGGTGATACAATCAGATGATCAAGATCAGGTTGTGAATAAGCTCCAAGAAGTAACCACCTTATTTGATTCGTATTTCTCAGAATCATGTTGCTCCAGCTCATAATGGAGGTCATGATGTTCATGATGTCATACTGGCTATAAAATCAATCCCGCTGTTTAATAACTGAAGACATGGTGGAATAGCATTAAATAAGATGCAAGTGGCACTGTGATACCCTCAGCAAGGTTATTCATAATCGAGGTGTAGATTTTGTTGCAGTTCTAATCCATCCATCTACAACCCCTTTTTCCTATTTTTGTACATGGGGTCGGGGTGGTGTTTCAACAGTGACAACTACCTAGAACCAAGGTTTATACCACCAGGTGGCCAGCCCTGGTGCGGTAGTTTTCCACACCACACACTCACATCTCTGGCTGATTTATTGTCCAGTCCAGCTACTGTTTGTCTTTGAAATGTGGGAGGAAGCCAGAGCACCTGGAGAAAACCCACTCAAACACCAAGAGGACATGCAGACTCCGCGCAGATGGCACTCCAGCTGAGAATTGAACCAGGAAACCTCTAGCTATGAGGCAACAACACTATCTGCTGCACCTCTGTGCCACTCTAGCAATTTAATAATAATTATATTTTATAATTGGGGGATTATCGCTGAGTCATAAAGGTTATTTCATATTCTACTAACTCACAAGGGCAGTAGTTGTGATCTAGCTTGTAACCATAGGCTAAATAACCTGGCATCCTTGTTTGGGAAATGTGAAAGATTCTTGAAACAGGCACATGAAAATGAAAATTAATATCTTCATAGAACTGACATCAGCCAACATGGTTTCAGGAAGAAAAATTCTGCCTTTACATATGCAGTACATTTTTCTGAACTGAGTAGCAGGACCATATATTCCTTGGTTCGATTTTTGGATTTGGCAATTGATAGTTTATCTTACTGTACAATAATTAATACTTTGATTAATCTTGGTGCCAACTCTCATATTGTTAAATGCGTACCTTTGTTTAAAAAAAAAAAAGCAAATAGGTAGGTAAAAGTCACTTTTTAGATTGAACAATAAATATTCTAGTGTTTCCTTAGCTTGATCTTAAAACACTTTTGTTCAATGTAGTCCTTTCCTTTTTTCCCTTATAAAGCAATTATTGATTATCAAATTACACTGATGATATTAAAATTGGATGGTTTATGACATAAGATAATAATTATGGATTATTTGTAACTTATATCTCTAAATTTAATGATTAAAGAGGAATGGATTAAAACTGAACTCTGATAAAAAACATATGTTTTATGAAGTTTTACAATTTATAAAACGTTCACTTTTGATAATCTCTCAATATTGCTGAAAGATATATAACTCTGTAAATTTTGTTAACCAGTGATTAGTGTTTGAAAGATAATGCCTGTTGTTGATTTTAAAATCAAACTCTTAGGTGATAGCAGGTCACATATTTAGATGCTTAGCTGTTAGATCTCCTGAATTATTTACCAAGTTGTATGTTTCATATGTTAGACCCACAAATTAACATAATTCTTTGTTCTGTTCATTTTGTAACGTGGCTACTTTTTGATAGAAGGAATACAGAGGAAATTCTTTAAAATAATTCCAGTGTGTTATAATCTACCTAATGAGGAAATGAGTTATAGGGTCTGTATTCAGTAGCATATCATTTTATCAGAGGCACATTATGCTTGGCTTACAGGGCACTTGATGAAGAGCTATAAATATTATTGGGCTTTGAGAAAGTTCCTAATAATAGAACATTAGCAGATAATAATTTTCTTTTAAGATGGCCAAAAACAGGTCTGTTAAAGACATAATATTATGTCATGGTTTATTGTAAGGAAGTGGAAATAAACTTCCATTGAATATAAATTGTATTTTAAGTGTGGATATATTTAAATGAACATTACATTTGTGTCTCTGGTCATCTGACTGCTCCACCAATTTGAAGTGTATGTTCTATTATAGCCCATGAGCCTGAACACAAGATAGTTAAATGCTGAAATATGAATTACTTTAGCAATTATTTAATGTATATTAAGTGCAACATTATTAAGAATCAAATCATAAGGTGTTTCAAGGCTAAGAGTAGATTAACTGTAATATGAACTAGTATTGGCAAACTAGAAGTATTATGTACAGAAAGAGGTTGCATGGAAGTTTATCTTACAAATCTGGCAATGAAGTGAAATAGAATAGGCAAGGTAAATATAAGTCAGTCCTTAGTCTCACTTCTAGCACCAGTTCACAGCTCCAAACAAGTTTGAGCCCTTATTGAAACAAAGATATTGAATGGACATGTATCCACTCGGACTATCCCGGTCAACAAATGTAAAATAAATAAATAAATAAGGTGAATTCATAAAGATTAGTATGAAGTATACACAATGTGGTAACATTTTGGAATTCAGAGAAAGCCCTAACTATGCAGCACTGCATCATGCTGTCTCTGTGGCTGTACTACATGCAAATGAGGCAGTCCAGTGAAGGGCTGAATACTAATCAGCTATGTGTTCTAGCCCAAATAACCACCTCCTGGAGGGCATCTATGATATGAGTGATTCACAGATTCACTTAGCTATGTAGGTTAGCATGGCCAATCCTATCACATTATGGTAGTGAACATGATCAAAAGCTCATGTTCAGTGATCACAGAAGAAGAAAGTAGTGGGTATTTTAGTAATAAGGTTGGATCATGCCTTTCATGTAAGGCGTGTGTGTGTGTGTGTGTGTGTGTGTGTGTCTGTCTGTGTGTGTGTGTCTGTCGGTGTGTGTGTGTGTTTGGGTGGATGTAATGCCTTCCCCCACCCCAAGACTAACTACAACAATGGATGGGAAGACCACTTCCCATCCAGAATTATTGCACTACTGGGATGGGGTGTACCACTAATAACCAAGGACTACTTTATAAGACTTATGCCTTAACAATAGTTAAACCAGTTTGAATTGGGGTGTGGGGGGATATTAGACATGAAAGCTAATACTCTTATGCTATAATGGTACTTAAGTCACTACAGGGATCCAATGAGTGTGAGGATGACTAACCACTAGGAATTACTGTACTAGGAGGATGGGTGGGCCACTAGCCATGAGGGAGTATATCAAAAGACTTGTGCCTAACAGCATTTAAACCAGTATGGGGATTAGGAGTGTGGGGAACACTAGACACCATGGATACTATGTTTGTTACCTAATGGCATTTTGCACAGTGCTAGGTTAAGAGGTCATGGGGACTGTGCAGACAACTCTAGGATAGAAATTGAGACAATGGTGTGTGTGGGCATGTGTGTGTACATGTATGCTTTAGAGAGTATCTCAGGAGGAAGGAATGCTTCTGCCTAGATGATGCAGCCATCATAGTTGACTGAGGAAAGTGCTGATCTGTACTTTGTGGTAATTAACTGCAACGCAGAGACATGCAAATTAGCAGGTAATGAGGTGTTTCCTCTTTACGACTAATGTATCGGACTTACAAAGAAAAAAATCAGTGGTTAAGATCTTTGCCTCACATGTACAAGGTACAAGGTTTGATTCCAACCTCCAACCAATGCCTGTTTGGAGTTTGCATGTTCTCTCTGTGTCACTGTGTGGTTCCTCCCACCTCCAAAAAACATGCTGAGTGTTTCCATCTAAAACTCACCAATGAATGGAGCTGTGGGCAGCAGCACAGACAGACTCTATGCGGTGCCCTATAGGTTGAATATCTTGTGGATACTGTGGTGTGCACTATCCTCAAGATAGGAGAGCACAAATCACAGACTGCATGCCATGGCAGGGCTAGCCACTTGGTGGTGTAAAATATGGCTCTACGTGATTTGGTTATGTTGACTAGTGTTGCCAAAATGGGTAGTTAATGGTGATAAGTCAGTTGAGGACCCAACCTACGCCAGAGAACCATGCTAATTGTGAGGGATGTATATTCCCCTATTGGCCAGTGTGTGCCTGCAATAAAGGCCAGCAGCCCTGTGTTAATAAGCTACTGGCCAGTTGCCAGCCAGTGTCTAGTTGCCCAGCTTGGGTTAACTGGGATAGCTCTGTTGAGATTAAAGTTGGATGTAAAAACCAACCAACTTGCCAAACATGAACTGCTAAATTGCTATGCTTAATGTAGGTGGATGACATTCAGAGGAGGCTGGACATCCTATGTATTTATGAGACAAGGGCAGTGCAGCAATGCCACTTGGCTTGGGGTCCAGACTGGGTCTATATTAGATAATGAACTTTCAAAAGTTCGACTGTCATATGGTTGACACCATATGATCAAACATCTAATAAAAAAATAAACTACACAAATAAGCTACCTGAATGTTTTAAGCAGGAGAGCAATCCCCCCTTCACCCCCTACCAACTCTGAGATTGCACTATAGTGCAGAAAAGGGAAATCTTCACATTCCACGCTGTATGGAGATCTCCGTTAAAATGTTCAAACTTTCAAAAATTTGATCATATGGTGTCGACCGTATGACACTCGAACTTTTGAAAGTTTGATCATCTAATATAGACCCTCCAGACTCTAGTACTCAGGAGGGTGACAGGCTAGAAATGGGAGAGAGAGGCTTCAGAAGGCAGTGAGGGATATCATCAGAATTGATGACAGACTCATAACAATCAGACTCCAATGTAATGATAGTGTAGTATTCATAATCTCAGCCAATGAACCACAGCAGGGTTGTGATAGTGAGGCAAAGTGTGCATTCAGATAGCAATTGCAGGAGCTACTGGATAAAGCAGAACAACAGGATATGAGGACTGCCTGGGTCCACATGGGTGGGGCAACAGGAATAAAGAAACAGTGGTCAGAGAAGGCTCTATGGTCAAGAGAGACCTGGCTGAAGACCTGCAAGTTGACTGGAGAGTACAATAGTTTAAGGAATTACTCAGGGCACTAACAACCCAAGAACAGGAGGAAATAGGTGAAGTTGAACAAGAATGGCAGTACCTAAAAACAGCATGTGTAAGGACTACAGAAAATATATGTGGCCGAGCCAGGTATGGAAATAAGGTACATAAGAAAAGTTGGTGGTGGAATGCAGAAGTCCAGGAAGTCAACAACAAAAAAAAAGAAGTGCAGGACGAAGTGGGAGATAGAAAAGAAAGAAGCTGCAATAATAAAGAAAAGTGGCACAATGAAACTACATCAGGTCGCAAGGCAAAGAAAGAAAGAAAGAAAGAAAAAGAAGATAGTCAGACACCCTTCATAAGGGGTGCCAGCAACAACTTGCTCACCACTCCACAGGACAACAAAAGCAGATGAAAGTAGCATTTCCAGCAGCTTCTGAATGAAGAAAATCCTACCTAAGCTGTACTCCCCCAGAAACAGCCGATGATGAGAGAAGAAGAGAAGCCCACCCTAGAAGAAGTAAGAACAGCACGAAGGAAAATGAAGTCAGGGACAGCAGCAGCTCAGATGAGGTCACAACA
Source organism: Protopterus annectens (assembly GCF_019279795.1). Lineage (NCBI taxonomy): Eukaryota > Metazoa > Chordata > Ceratodontiformes > Protopteridae > Protopterus > Protopterus annectens. The sequence continues at coordinate 210,427,255 of NC_056734.1, forward strand.
GATATGATAAAGATGTCAGGTGAGATAGGGGAGAAATGGCTCCTGAGGGCACTTATAGCAGCGTGGAGAGAAAAGATTATCCCAGATGCTTGGACAATAAGCATGCTCATGCCAGTGTACAAGAACAAAAGGGACATCCACAACTGTAAGTGGTACAGCGGTATCAAACTCCTATTACATTGCATGAAAGTTATGGAGAGGGTGATTAGCTATGGAGAGGGAGATTGATCAATGGATACATAGAGTAGTAGAATGCAAGATGGGAGATGAGCAGTTCAGTTTCAGATCAGGATGCAGCACAATTGACCTGATGTTTGCAGTGAGACAGATACTTGAGAAGAAGCTAGAGATGAGGAGAGTCCACCTGGGCATTCCTAGGTTCATAGGTGTTTACTAGGCTAATGACAAAAAAGGCCTTTTTAAGCCTAGCCATGCATCCCAAATCTGTGACAAGTTCTGATATCCTTGATAAGTGTAAGCATGGGCCTGGGAGATGAACCATTTACAGGTTACCTGTTTACATCAGAGACATAGGTGCCAAACCAGGGATGAATTTTTGGTTTCCCCATCCAATTGTCCAACTTGCACTTGAATTGCATTAGGGAGGATCTCTGCTTCACATGGATGGGGAGCCTGTTCCATAGAGGAGGTAATATCTGGAATACATACCTATCTCTCCAGCAGACCCTATTTATATCACAGGTAAGGTTTAAGTCTTTAGAACAGGTACTTCTAGTACTGTTTGTTTTGTGGATATGCAGGAGGTCCATCAAACTGGGGTCTGACAAGGCCCTGTATGCCAGGCATAGATCTCTCCTCAAAAGCCTGTAGAAGACAAAATACAGGGATAGGGCCTTGAGGTGGTCTGCATAGGATTACTACATCATCAGATCTGATGAAGTCCTGAGGTGGTCAGGACGAAAGAGCTTATCATTTGTTTTATTTTCATCAATAAAGTCCAGATTTGATTTTATTGAATTTGGCCTGAATAGGTGCATTTTTTACTGTGGAGTGGCTCATCCTTTTGTTCCTGTTTGGCATCTTCGTGTTTTGCAACAGTTCAGCATAGGCAGCAGTGTTCTCTGGGTTTATATGGGCTTGAAATTTGCCAAGTTCTCACTTAATAGCAGAAGGTTAGCCTTAGAATAGTTCCTGAATATTCTCGGTTTAGCTGGGGATCCAGGTTTGATTTCTACTTCAAAGGAGACCAGTTTGTGGTCTGACCTTGCCAGGGAAGGCATTACAGTAGGAGGTGTGTAGCACTCTCCCATATTAGTGAGGACCAGATACAGTATGGTTGCACCCCTGCAATAGCAACCCGACCAATCAGGTACGTTAAGCACAGATACTCTCTCTCCAGTGCACTCCGCTCCTACTCTTACCAGGATCAGAATAACAGCACAGATTCCAAGCTGTTATCTATGAAGCAGTTATTAGGCTTTCTGGTGATCAGCAACCTCCAGGAAATAATGTCCCTGTGCTCCTTCTCTCACCAGGAGAAAACAGAAGCATTAATCACAAGATGACTACCGTGATCATATAAATTTAAAATTAGCTGTAATTATAATTTATAATGATATTTTTATTTTTAAAGTGCAACAACAAACAGCAAAACAGTGGTCTAAATTGCAAGATGTTAATCTGTCAACATCTTTTATGTGTGCAAAACTACAAAGAAGTTCTTGCAGAGGATGAACAAACATATTTATGCATTACATAGTAAAAATGTAAACAATGATTTATTTAAACATTCAGTCTGTTGTGCAAATTTTAAAAAATCCTGTTTTCATATATATATTTTTTTGCGATGGTCATGTATTTTTAGATCAAAGACAGAGTAATTCAGATAGGTTGCTATAGAGAAGTGAGCTTTTCTGGCGACTCAAACTATGTCCTGGAAATAACCCTTGAGTGACCGAACACCTCATTATTAAAACTGCGTTGAAACTAAGGCTCCTAAACTCATATAATGCACTGCCATGCAAGTTTTACTTTTTATGTATTATAAGAATCTCTTGTGCTCTCTCTCCATAAATATGTATGCATGTCAGTGTGTGTGTGTGTGTGTGTGTGTGTGTGTGTGTGTGTGTGTGTGTGCGTGTGCGTGTGCGTGCGCGTGGGCGTGTGCGTGTGTGTGTGTGTGTGTGTGTGTGTGTGTGTGTGTGTGTGCGTGTGTGTGTGTGTGTATGTGTGTGTAACTTAAATTGCCACTTTTTTACAACTGCTTTAGTGGTTTTAAGTTTTTGTTGGCTAATTACTTGGACACTTTAAGTATCAGATTGTTCTAAAGAAGTTTACATACTTGCAGCTAAAAGTGTTCAGCAAACAAAGTGTTTCTGTTTTGGTATTGTCTGCCTTCTGCATCTCATTTTTTTTTTTAGTCAGTTATAGTATTGTCATGGGCCTATACACCTGAAGCCTGTTTGCTTTTTCTGTTTTGTTTATTTATTAATGTATTTATTTAGTCAGTCAGTCAGTCATGTGACTTAGTCTGCAACAACCTCTAGTGACCACCGAGTCCCCTGTCTTGTTCACTTAAATAGCCTATGTATTCCCCTTAAAGGGAGAAGTCCTAAAACCCATTTGTTCCACCCAGGGGAATTGGAAGAGTAATGGAAATTGTTTGTCATACTGCCTGAGGAGTTGCAGATCACCTGTTATCTGATCCACCATGCTTGACACACTACAGACTATGATCAATTTAGTTGGTTTACCAGTGCAGTTCTCCAGGTTCCATTCTGTAACTCCTAACTTACAAATATGATATATAGAAAGCAGTGGGATTCAAATTAACAAAGCAAATAATGAACCCAAGTGAATTTAAACAGCAGTACTGTATAAACAGTATAAACATGAAAGTGGATTCATATATAAAAAGTGGAAAACACCATGTTTGAAAGGAGAAAATATGGAACAAGACACACATGGATTAAGAAAGGAGAAGTTGTATCAAGTGTGGAAATGATTAGTTAATTAAGATGGTTACAGAAACTGTTGCTTGATAAGATAATATATAATGCAGAGAGTTATGATTAAGTCTACATTCATAGCCAACTGATTATGTGCTCTTGACATGGATATCAAAGATTTCACCTAGAAAACAGAAAGAAGGGAAGCTCAAGCTATGACTTTTGACATCCATGTCAAAAATACATGATAAGGGTTATGATCAGCGAGACCCAATCATAAATCTTTGTTATGAATGAATCACAGACAGCAGGCAGAAGTGAAGCATTCGTAGGGGGAAATTAACAGGTTTAAAAGCTGTTAGACTTTTCACTTTGCTATACTTTTTGTTTAAAAGTGTGCCAGAACAAAGTATCTAACCACTTTTAAAGCACTTTTTAGCTTCTGCCATTGTTTGTTGTGCCCAACACTGACCATTGTTTAGTTATATCATGGGAATAAGCTATAACTGAATTTACAGATACTTGAAAGCTTGTTAAACTACTATCTGATGTCAGGAAAAAGTGCTTTAAATATTTGTCTTTTTCACAGTTTTGGGGCATAATTGTGGAGCCCTATGCACTACACAAGGATTATGGTCAGGTCTCCAATCATAACCAACTTATACTATGTGTGAGACATGGGTGATAACAAATTCACCTAGGGAGCATTGCAAAGTGAAATGTGAGAGGTGAATGTTGACATCCATGTTAAGAAAATTACATAACAAGGGTTTTGGTCACAAAAACCCAATCATAATTCTTTGTAGTGCATGGACCTTTACCTGCTCCTTCTCAGCACATACAGAAATGGAGCTAGGATGGAATGAATTTGGCAGTCACCCTGGTTGCAAGATGTCTGGGATTGCATTTCACAGTTGCCAATGTGGCTTTATTACACTAACGGCACTCAGAAATGAACTGTAATAATGTAATTGCTGTCAGAGATGAAGCGCTAAAGTGCTTAGTGGGAGTTACTGTAACTGTAGTAAATCTCTTTCTTGAATAGCTTCTTTAGTTTAATGCAGAAAACCTTTTTTTACACCACAACTAGACAATGGCATCGGGTAGGGTAACAACACTGGGCTGTATATGAGCGAGTTACAGCTCTGCATATACTAGTGTGAAAAAGTGTAAAAACAAAGTGTTGTAAAACACTTAGTGCTGTCACACTCACAATGGGCAAAACTGGTGTTCCCCTAAGGAAACAATTACTTTAAAAGCTGTTAAACACTTACCACTGACAATCTTTTTGTTCATAAGTGTGACAGAGTGAAGTACCTAACAGCTTTTAAAACTGTTTTCACTTCCTCAGTTACCATGTGATGGCTGGCACTAGCCACTGTCAGGCTCTTGAACAACTCTAGAGATTAACAGTGTTAAAAGTTACTTAACAAAGGCCTACACCTTTACAACATCAAAAAAGTATCCAACAGGCCTGTTTTTTCCCCTATTATGGAGCTTAATCACATCACTCCATGAGCTACAATAGTATCGTGAATGCCTTAATAGGCTAATAACTTTAGCAAGTTAGCATGTTGCCATGTCTGGAACAGACATTCAGGGAAGTCAAGTCAAGTCACTTTTTTATAGAAAACATGTAAATTGAGTACACTACTCATTTTACAAGTGCATAATACATATTTTATTAAAAAATAACCATAGTGAAAAGGATGGAAATATGACAGCTAGTAGATTTTGTTTGCTACCATTTTGTTATGAATAACAGAATTTTTAACAGTTTGTAAGAAAAGTTATAATACAAGCTGACATTGAAGTAAGCAGGGTTATTTACGAAGAATGCTTAGTTTACTACCAAAAAAGAATAGTGTGAACAGGCTTAGAAGATACTGCTTCATGTACGCATCTGGTTTGCTGTATATTTTCAGATTTTTTTATAGAAGTATGGAACACTAAGAAAACCTTGTCTGTCTATGAGGGGGAATGAGTTGCAGGACTTTACATCAATGTTTCCAAAGGAAATGATGCCAAAATGGTAAGTATGTTTCACAATTAGAGGCTTTCAAGAAAAGCAATTGTACTGAGTGTATGCAGATTTTTACCCGATCCTTAACATGTGTTTCAGATTTTTGCTTGCAAGAGAGGATAAAGGGCTATGAGGTGCCCCATTTTTCTTCAGAATTATTTATTTAATCTAATCGTCTATGAATCTATCAATAAATCTATCTTTCTAGTCTACACATCTCTCTCTCTCTATATATCTATCTATCTATCTATACATATATATATATATATATATATATATATATATATATATATATATATACGGGTTCCGTTCAGAAGCTCAAAATACTGAAATCTCGAATTTCATTATTTCGAGCCCAAGAAGCCGAATCCACATAATAGTGAAAGTTTAAAAGTGTGAAATTCAAAAACTCGAATACCGGAGGTTTTGAATTTCACGCTTCTAAAGTTTCGCTATAGTTATGTATTCAGGTAAGTGTGTGTGTTAAGGGATTTGAGTAGGGGCTGTGATGTGTGTCAGTGTGTTTTGTTGCTGTGATGTGTGTGTGTGAAGTGAAACCAGCTTGTGTGATGGCGTTTTGTGTGTGTTTGTATGTAGTGTGACCTCGGAGTGAGAATATTTAAGTAGGGGGGTGTGGGGGGCACACTACTCATGTAGTAGAGTGACTGTGTGTGTTAGTGTGGTGGATGGTGTGTGTGTGTGTGTGTGTGTGTGTGTGTGTGTGTGTGTGTGTGTGTGTGTGTGTGTGTGTCTGTGTGTGTGTATGCATGTGTGTGAGTGTGTGTATATGTGTATGTGTGTGTGTGTGTGCGTGTGTGTGTGTGTGTGTGTGTGTGTGTAGTAAACCCGCAAAATTCAAAACTTCCGGTATTCGAGGTTTTGAATTTCGCGGTTTTTACTTTTCGTTGTTTTGTGGATTCCACTTCTTGAGATCAAGATACTGAAATTTGAGATTTCAGTATTTCAAGCTTCTGAATTGAATCCATATATACATATATCCATCTATGTATGTTTATTTGTATGTATGTATTTATTTATTTGCATTTTGTTTACTGGAGTACAGCACCAGCAGTGATCAGACCATGACCATTTGCTGACCAGGTTATATACAAAACAGTAACTTCATAAAGTATTTATATTTAAAAAAAAGAAATTTAATAAAGTAGAAATGTACAAGAATGAAACCTTGTGGTCATCTGTACAAGAAACACCCTTATTTATACAGACCGGTCAGAGGTTAACAGTAGTTAGCTATTCAGTTATATATTATAATTACCAAAGGTGAGTCTTCTTTTTTCAGCTTTTCCCGGTTAAGGGTCACCATAGCAGAACAATGATCCACAGAATGATTGTCAGTGGAGTTTTATAGTGTCAAGTTGCCAGCCCAGCACCCAACCTTCCACAGAAGGTACACACACAGCCAATTTAGAGTGTCCAATACACCTACAGCATATATCTTTGATAGGAAACCAGAGCACCCAGAGAAAACCCATGTAACTGCAGGGAGGACATGCAAACTCTACACAGAAGGCATCCCAGCTGAGAATTGAACCAGAGAACCTCTTGCTGTGAGGCCTTACTAACCACTGCACCACCATGACCACCCATAATTATCCACATGAGTGAACTTACTAAATGCTGCTGTCTACCTTCAGGACAACCTGAAAGGGCAGCCTATGAATTCTCCAAAACAATGCTCACCATGATGAAATATGGAGGTTCTATTCCACCATCATGGGGCTTGTGGAGAGTATGCCTGTGTAATCTGTTCTTTTAAATGTCTTAATGTGCTACAATCCCTTCATCCAAACTTTTCCCCTTACCCTTTTTCCACCTATCCCATGCCTTTTTAAATGCCACAGTGAATTTTTTTTCCACCATCCATTCTTGCAATTCATTCCATGGGTCTAAAACCATTAATGTGGAAGACACTTTTGGAAATTCCTACAATCTGCTGTTTAAGTCTCCCCATCCTTCTCTGCCCTTCCTATTTAGAATGTCTCCTTCCCATCCACTGACATGATCCTGTACACCATTATTATTTTTCCTCTGTCACTTCTGATTTCTAATGAGAAGAGGTCTAGCTCCTACAGCTTTTAGTCACGCACTTTCCCCTCCATCTCATATATCTTTCTGGCAGCTTTACTCTACAATTTATCTACTAATGGCACATGAAAAAGAGTTCTGTTTGCTGCAGCCACTGGCCTGCATGTCTGCTCCTAATGGTCCAGTCCAGGTGTGAGTAACACTCCAGATTCTGTTCCTGCTTTATTGCCATAAGTTTCATTCCTTTCATCTGATAGTTTACACTATGGCTGTTATAGCCTAACTACAGTGCTTTGCATTTTTTCTGAATTGAAACTCATCCACAACTTTTCTGTTCACTTGGCAGTCTTTCCAAATCCTCTCTAAGCCATCCCCCTCTGCTGTATCTATCTTTGTGTTATCAGCAAAGATATTAATCCATTCTCTTTTCATAGGTGCTTAGGATATTGATCTAGGAGGACCTTCAGAAGCCTAACCATACATTTCCATTAAGTTTTTAGTCCTTATATTTTAGGTACAAAGAATACAGAGACATGTATAATATTGAAATGTTGCTTGTTGTGCACTGCCACTAAGCTGTTTTAACCCATTCTGAGGTATCTCAGTTGCATTTTTTTCCTTACCAGCACTCCTGCGTAACTGATGCCTTCCCTTGCAACTACAGTGCTGCTTTTATTCAGTCCTACTCACACCTATAGGTACTCTATTCTGATAGTGCCCACTCTACCATCCTTGACCTGTCTTCCATAGATTCTGATAACCATGGACAGACAATTTCTTGTAGTTTCTCTTACTAGTCTGCTTGATATGGACATCCTGAGACAGTGTAGCAGCTGCCTCATGTATACGGACAACCCCCTTCTTCTACCACTTAGAAACACAATATGTGGGAAATGCAATTACATTAAGGAGTTAGAATCTTGCTGTCTCAATCACAAGCCAGTACATCTGACACTGAGAAGGTTGTCTGCAAAAACACCTCAAAGATACCTCTAACACCACCCACACCTGTACAGTACATTTCTACATATGTGGAGGTTCTCAACAAAAACATACCTAAATAAAAGAGACCTCTGAGGTTCCATCCTGGGACCTCTCCTGTTTGGTATCTATTTCTCTTAAGTACAGGCTAACACAGAAGGCCTCTGGCTAATGAAGTTTGCAGATGACTGCAAACTAGGAGCCATAGTCAAGTCCCCAAATGATGTGAATATCCTACAGAAGGGCCTCTCTGAGACAGATGCCTGGTGTCAGAGCCATGGCCTCAACCTCAATGCCAAAAAGTGCAGTGTCATCCCCTTTGGTAAAAACTCTGTACCCTTGAACTACCACATAGGCAGCAATCTACTTAACACCGAATGCGTGATAAGAGACCTTGGGACCCAGGTGGACAGTAGTCTCTCCTTTGATAGTCACATCGCCACAGTAGTCAGGAAGTCCTTCTACATGGCACACCTCATCATAAAAGGGTTCTCATCCAGGAAAAAAGAGGTCATCATTCCCCTCTACTCGATGCTCATTAGACCCACTATAGAGTACAATGCCCCTTTTGGAATGTACTTCACAAGACATCTGCAGCAGCTGGAAAGGCCACAGAAGTACCTCACAAAGAGGATTACTGGCCTCAAACAAATGCTCTACACTGACCGCCTCAAAAAACTTCAGCTTTACTCCGTAGCATATCGCCTACTCAGAGGTGATCTCTGCCTAACATATAAAGCTATGTCAAACCCAGAGCTGTTGGACATGCTACACCTAATGAAATTCCAATCCCTCTGAGCTACACACTCTAGGGACCTAAACCTTGTCACCACAATAAACAGGACATGCTGGAGGGATAGATTCCTATCCCAGAGGCTTCTCATACTCTGGAACAGGCTACCCATCTATTTCAAGCAAAGTTCTTCATTAGCACTCTTCAAGAAAAATCTTGATGAGTGGATGGGAAATAGGAAATACACCCCGGGGATCACTTCTGTGTCTCTGCTCGAAAGTGGCACAGGAAAATAACTTCCTTGGGTGGTGTAAGCCAGGGAATCTTGTTGGCTAGGCTTGCGTAGGTCCTTGGGCTGATAGCCTAGTACCTACCTATGAACCTATAAAAGCACACACACACACATTACAACCCACCGCACCAAGCACCGCACATAGTACACATGCCTGTGTCTTAAAGCCTCTAAAGCCCATCCACAAGCCCAGTATACTAGTCATAGGAAACACTATCGTGAGACACACAGATGTGCCCCTCACCAGGCTAGACAAGAGGAAAGTCACAGTAAATTGCTTGCCAGCTGCTAGAATCCACCATATCACTCATGCACTTACGTCTCTCAACAACAGATACTATTATGACTCTGTCATAGTCCATGTTGGTGTAAATGACTTCAGACATAGTTCTCTGGACTATATAAAGAGAGACATGATTGAGCTCACTGAACATGTGTCCCAGGCAGGTAAGTCTATTCCTTAAGCAGCATCCTACTATCACCCAGAATGATGCCTCACTACAAACAGAAAATTATTGATTTTAACAATTGGCTTAGTTTCTGGTGTCATTCCAAGAAGATCCAGTACCTGACAGCCTGGGAGGACATGATTCATAGACCATGATGCTTTGCCAGAGATGGCCTTCATCTGTCTCCACTGGGCTTCAGGCTTCTGGCAAAGTCATGAGAACAAAATTGCCAACATGAAAAAATTCTAAACAAAATTTAAAGGTCATGCTGCTAAACGCTAGGAGTCTTAACATGACCACAACAATCACTTTCAAAGTCACCATCTCACCTGACCCCTCCCCCCCTTGCCAGGGTCAAACAAACAAACTTTTCCAAAGCTGACTACAACCTTCTGAGAGTAGGTATAAGCAGCTTCACAGTCACCATCCCTTCAGTTGGAACATGCACTAATGCCCAAGCCTATACCAAAAAACTATATGAGCACCTATATAGCTGCATGGACTCAGCAATACCTGACAGGACCAAATCATCTTCCTCAAGGAAGAGTAAACCTGTCTGGTGGACAGCAACAATAAACAGACTCTATAATAAAAGGAAACAAAATGCTGTCCAGGACCAAGAAGGAGCAGGTTCCAAGTTGGAAACAATCTCTCCCTTGTCTGAACAAGCAAATAAGGTCACTATTGAAATCCTAACTTCGAGCCAAATTGGCCACATCTACTAAGGGCAATCACAAGACCTTCTTTGCATGTGTCTGTAATCTCACAGGTAACTCTTAAATCTGCTCTGAATTGGTGGTCAAGAATACCGCATACACAAATGCCATAGATATAGACAACCTGCTGGTAGACAAGTTTAGTGAAAACTTCACCCCCCTGTTCCCCCCATCAGTAAACTAGGACATCCATGGCACCTGCCTCCTCCCCTTATCACCAGTGAGCAGGTCATTAATCCCCTCTCAAAGGCAAAAAATACATCCTCCATGGGACCCGGCAACATCCCTGGCTGTGTCCTTCATGAACTCAGGCAAGAGCTGTCAGCACCACTAGGCACCCTATTCAACCAAAGCCTGTGCACTGGCTTCACTCCAGCAGAATGGAGGACAGCCACTATCATCCCTCTACACAAAAATAGAGCAACCACTGACCCAGGCAATTATAGGCCCATCAGCCTAACTAGCCTGATCTGCAAAGCCAAGGAACGCATTATAATGGACCTTATAAACAAGGACATTGGCAACCTCCAAATGCTTGATCCCACACAGTCTGGTTTTGTCAAAGGGAGATCATGCCTGTTAAACTTGGTCACCTTCTTCGAAACAGTCACCAAAGCCATGGATGGGGAAGACAGTGTACACCACCTACCTTGACCTAGCCAAAGCCTTTGACACTATTCCCCACTCGGGCATAATAGATAAACTCTCCTAGCTAGGCATCAACCCGTATGTTACCAGATGGGTAGCTAACTGGCTCACTGATAGAACCCACTCAGTCAAAACAGGGGAAGCCACCTTTACTAGCAGACCCATAACAAATGGCGTACCACAAGGATTGTCCTCGGGGCCTCTACTGTTTGGAATATATTTTTCTGAGGTGCAAGCCAAAACCAGTGGTCTGTGGCTGACCAAGTTTAGAGATGACTGCAAGCTGGGCACTGTCATAAATTCCCCTAGTGATGTGAACATCCTCGAAGTGGGCCTTACCCAAACTAATGACTGGTGCCAGAAGCATGGCCTCAAACTGAATGCCAAGAAATGCATCATTATCCCCTTTGGAGAAAATGGCATCCTCACTAATTATCACATTAATAACAATGTACTAAGCACACAATCAGTCGTGAGGAACTTGGGCACTCAGGTTGATAGCAACCTGACTTTTGACCACAACTTTGTCTCCATTGCACAGAAGGCTTTCTACATGACCCACCTCATAAGTAAGGGTATTTCATCCAGGAACAAGGACGTCATAACATCCTTGTACTCCTCCCTTATCAGTTCCACTATCGAGTACAATGCCCTCTTTGGCATGTACCTTGCCAAGCACATGCAGCAGTTGGAGAGACCACAGAGGTTCCTAACCAGGAAAATTCGGGGTCTCAAACACCTATCCTATGCAGATAGGCTAAAAGCCCTGTCCCTCTACTCAGTCTTGTACAGAATGCTCAGAGGTGTCCTGTGGTTGGCATACAAGGCTGTCACAGACTAAGCCTTGATGGAGTTGCTGCATATCTGTAAATCAAACTCCACTCATCCAACCCACACACAAGGCCTTAACCTGGTCTGTGACACTAATAGAACTTGTTGGTGGGATAGATTTGTATCCTAGAGACTCCCCAATCAGTGGAATACACTCCCTCTCCATGTCAAGCAGAGTATCTCATTAGCCATTTTTAAGAGGAACCTGGACGACTGTATGGGAAACAGAAAATATACTCCTGAGATACCACGTGTCCCTGCTGGACAGGGAAAACAGGTGCTGACATTGGGGGAACATGGGCGAAATTCTTGGCTAGGCTTATAAGGTCCTCCAGGCCAATAGCCTAATATCATCCTTGAACCTATGAACCTAAAAAGGGAAAAAATGCATGTTTTATACAGCTTTTCAGATAATCTCCCACTTCAGTCATAAAATGGATCAAGTTTGACTGACAACTGTATCTGGTTTTAAACTCATGTGGATTGCTGTCCTTGAGCTCATTCTCTACTAGAAATATTCCTAAGCCTTTCCTCTAGAATGCCTCCATAACTTTCTCTGTCATTGTTGTTAAGCTAACAACCACATAGTTCACTAGATTTTTTTATTTTGTTTTCCTCCTGTCATACCTTATACAAAGGTACCACTATTGCTATCTTCCAGTCCTCTGACACTTAGCCAGTATCTGTTGAAGACCTCTGTCAAGAATTTCTGAAGAGTCTGGGAGGGAGTTCTTCTCATCCCAGTCATTAACTCTAAAGAGTAGCTCGCTTCCTTTGAATCACATCCTTCTCTATCTTGGTGCCTGTCTACTTTTTTCCCTATTTTACCCAACTTCCCTTTTGGCATGCAACTCTCCTTTCACTTTCTTTTGTGAAGACTAAAGCAAATAATTAATTTAGTCCCAGCATTTTGAAAGGGAAGGTCTACAAAAGAGTAGTGAGACCAGCTATGTGATATGGGTTGGAGACAGTGGCATTGACAAAAAGGCAGGAGTCAGAGTTGGATGTGGCAGAGTTAAAGATGTTAAGATTTGCACTTGGTGTGATGAGGGTAGACAGGATTAGGAATAAGTATATTAGAGGGTCAGCCTGGGTTGGACAGTTTGGAGACAAAGCCAGAGATGTCAGATTCTGTTGGTTTGGGCATGTGTTGAAGAGGGATGCTGGGTATATTGGGAATAGGATGCTAAGGATGGAGCTGCCAGGTAAGAGGAAAAGAGGAAGGCCTAAGATAAGGTTTATGGATGTGGTTAGAGAGGACATGCAGGTGGCTGGTGTGACAGAGCAAGATGCAGAGGACAGGAAGAAATGGAAACAGGTGATCCGCTATGGTGAACCCTAACCGTGAAAAGCCGAAAGAAGAAGAAGAAAGAAGAAGAATTTTCTGATCTCCCTCCCATATTTGCACAGCCTAGTTATTTATGCCCCTCTATTCCTCCTCTCTCTTTCTGCTAAATAGCAGCTCTTTCTTTATATATTGTCCTTTCAGCTAACTCCCCTTTGATTTTAGCTTTTGTTGCATTTACCCAGTTTATTGCCCTTGTCCTAACCTTTTTGTAATGCACATTCCCCTCTTCTCCACCCACTTTTCCACATCCTACATGCCCTTTCTTTTGCCCTAGTTACTAGCTTTTGCATTTGATACATACAGTGTGTAAAATACAGATGGGAAGGGCAAGTTGTTTTTTTTATGTTTCAAGAACAAGGGTAGCATGGCACAGGAAAGTTAAATTTTGAATATGTGCATCTGATCTGGCCTTGGAAATAAAAGATTATTGTCTGCTTACATTATGCATCATATGTGTGCATACCTCTTGGCCTTCTAGAATGCCATATAATGTTGAGTTTTCTGTCAGATTTTGATCTGTTCGTCATAAAATCTGTAGTTTTCTGGCAAATCATTAATTTTCAAGTCACTAAAAGGTGAAAAATATTTAATTTTCAGACTTCATACCCTTCATAAAATGCATGCTAATGTAAAGCTTGTTATTTTGTCATAACATTGTAAGTTTACAAGACAAATATTTAATTTTCCCCCGGATTTTGGGCCCTAGCAGATAGGGTGCAGAATTTAAAATATGCAGAATAAGAACTTGCACAATATGAAAGGAAACTGACACTCACTCTAATCTTGTTGAGCAATTCATAAAGGTCAGGAATATGGGTAACAGATTAATAAGTCTGGTGTGTGACTGATACTTTAAGGTGAAATTGTAAATATGCAGTTTGAGTTGATTTTATCCTGAGATTGCACTGCTGTACGTCAGATAACTCACATTTGTCCAAGATTTACAGGTTAAGGAATACGTCTTCACCCAAGCAAGGTGCAGCTATTCTCACTCTGGTCATATTACATGAACCCTGCACTCTCTCACACAGCCCTTTATCTCCACTTCATCCTTCCTTATCTCATCTTGTCATCCCCTTTACTTACTGCCCCTCATTCATCCTGCTTCCCTCTTCTCTGCATCGCTCTCACACTTCTTTCCACTCCTCTTCCCTCTGCATGCCTCTCTCAACTTTGCTCTGTCTTCTCCCATGGTGTCCTTTCTTGCAGTTATTCTCACTTACATCTTCTACTGTCTTCATTCATCTGTATATAATGACATGCTGCTAGCCCCGTAGCCTAAGTCATCTCAGCCATTATGGCTGCATCTTATCCATAAAGCTCTGCATAATTCCATTTTCCTTCCATGTTTTGACGTTGTTAATTGCTTCTTGAAGTAAATGTTGTAGCATAGTCTTACATCTGTAAATGCATATGTATATTTGTTTTTTTAGTGTATCCTTGTATCTGTAAATATGTTTTGTTCATTTCTTGTCTGATACTATTCACCCAGGCTGTGCCTGCAAGTGGTCCACTGAGATCAGTGTAGTACCCCAGCAAACAAAAATAAATGAATAAATAAAATAAATAAATAAATATAGTAATCTCAGAATTAGAATATATAAGTATCAGGGATTTAGAGGACACAGACCCCAAAGTTTAGAGGTATGGGGCAAAGCTCCACTGCAAAAATACTTTAACATAGTAAGAGTGAGTCTCAGACTTCGGTGTTTTAACTTTTTTCACAATTGAATGGTCATAGTTTTCAAAGCTGATCACTCTAGTATTGAATTTTAGTCATGAAGCTGTCAGAAATGCTTTGCTACTTTTTTCTTAACAATATGATTCACATAACTGTTAAATTTTGAAGAAAATGCAAAGTATCATTTCAAGTATAAGGAACATTCCCATAATCAATATTTCCTCTTCAAAGGGAATAAAATGACTCAAGTATATTGACACAGTTTGTATCAGGTTAATCACTCTGAATTTAGTTTGCAAAAGAGAGTAGGGAAACATACTGCACCAAAGAAATGTTTAGATGCTGGTTTATTTGGAAAGAGCAGTTACAGGGGAAAATAATATAAACAGCTGAGAGTGGAAAGTATGTTAAAGTAAACAGTTTTGACCATTTAAATTATTTAATGTGCCAAGGCTGAGAAAGTGGATAGGACTTTACATTCTTTTCATCAGAGAATATCAGTGAAGAATCAAAATGGCACAATAGTAAATAGCAGCAAACAAAGAAATTCTGTGTTTGATAATGGCAGGCAGTGGATGCCATATTTGTAGAAATGCTTTATCTATACAGTTTTGCTATTGAGAGAGAAAGCCAAGCTTTGTGGACCTCTTCTATGACTAGCTGTGGTTTTCGGTCTGTAAGGGCTTATTTTTGTAAATGTAAGTGAATGCCATTGTCTGGCCCAAATTGTTCTCTTTCCACCCTCCACGTAAATTTTTTCCTCTAAAACTCAAATATCATTTAGAGATCAGATGCTTCATGGAGATCTTTCTGGGCTCTTGCAAAAGCTGTTGTTTCTAGAAAGACAGTTCACAAAGCTTGGTATGTGAGAAAGCTAGGAGGCAATCTATGCAAAGGGCCTGGGTTTGGCATATCCATCAAGCCACTTTTCATTACCTCTCCAGCCAAATAGCTGGCGGTTGAACAGAGCTTGGAACAGCTGATCAGACATAATATACTTGATGGCTCCCAGTGCCATGCCTCATGCCTTTCATTCCCATAAGCCACAACTGGGATATGAGGAGATAGCCATCCCCAGCAAGAAAATAGCAATCTGCCTTCACTTTTTCATTATTTGAGAAAAATGAAAAATAAAAACTCTTAAAATTAGCAGAATAGACAATAGTAAGAAGCAGTCCAAATTCATGACCGTCAACCCCCTTTTTCCCATTTTTACATGGGATCGGTGTGTCATGTCAACTCTCACCATCTCTCGCTCTATTCAGTGCCACTCTTGTCCCTTCTTTGACACTCATGCCTGGCTGTCACTGGTATTCACTCACAATATCCACCCAATTTCTTTGCTGGATATCCTCACTTCCTCTTTCCTTCTTCCTGTCTGTCCCAAATCTTCTTCACCAGATTGTCTTCTGCTTTTCTTTACATGTGCCTGAACCACCATAACCTGATCTCTTTGACCTTTTCTGCAATTGTAGCTACTTTGGAACCTGCTTTTATGTCCTTATTTCTTAATCTCTCCTACAGTGTGCATCCTACCACCCATTTCAGGCATTTCCTCTCCATCACCTCTAGCTTCCTCAACTGCTCTGCTTTTACTGCCCAGGTTTCTGTATGATACAGTACCACTGGTAACCCCGCTGTCTTGTATACCTTACATTTCAACTTCTTTGGCATTCTTCTGTCATACACTACCCCTGAAACTATATGCCAGGTGGATGCATCCCCTCTAATTACAGCTTTGACCTCCAATTTCAAACTTCCTTTCTCCTCAACCACCCCTCCCAGGTACTTGAAGCTGATAACCTGTTCCACTAACTTCCCTTCTACCTCAATTATTTGTACTCAATTTCATCCCATATGCCTTCAGCTTTCTGTTCTATTTCCCTTATCCTTTGGTGATGTTTTTGTTCAGATTCAGTCTGTAATACCACATCATCTGCATACAGCAACTTTGCTGATCTGTCCCATCTGACTTGTTTCCTATGTAATACATAGTCTATCACCAGTATGAACAACATTATGCTTAGAGATGAACCCTGATGCCCACCCACTTCTACTGGGAATCCATCTGTGAGACTGAACACTGTTCATACTTGAGTCATTGGGTCCTTGTCCATAGCCTGTACTAATTCTGCCAACATTTCTGGGATTTTGAACCTCCAGAGGACTGCCCAGTCCAGCTTTCTTGGGACTTTGTCATATACTTTCTCCAAATCTTGGAATGATCAGTTGTTCTCTTTCCTTATCTCTAGCTTCTTCTCAACTATCTGTCTCACTGCAAACACTGGGTCATTTGTTCTGTATCCTGATCTGAGTTAGAACTGCTCAACTCCCATCCTGCTTTCTACATCACTGCATATTTCTTTTTCAGTCACCCTTTCCAGAACTTTCATGCAGTGGCACAGCAGTTTATACTCTTGTACTGCTCACAGTTGCGAATGTCCCCTTTGTCCTTGTATACTGGCATTAGTATGTTTATTTTCCAGTCACTTGGGTTACACTTTTCTCTTCATAATGCTATGAGGACCCCCAAGAACCACTTCTCCCCTGTATTACTCAACATCCTTATAATATCTGCTGTGACCTCATCTGAGCCTGCTGCTTTCCCTGATTTCAGTTTTCTTAGTGGTGTTCTTACTTCAGTTATTGTTCGCTCCTCCTTTCCTCTTATTTCACCGTAGGCTGTGTCTCATGCAATATATCTTCTGGGGGGTTGTCTTCATTCAGAAGGTGCTAGAAGTACTCCTTCCATTTGCCTTTGATGTCCTGTGGACTCGTGAGCAGGTTGTTGTTTGCACCCATTATGAAGGGTGTCTGACTATCTTCTTTATCTTTCTGTCTTTGCCTTGCAACCTAATATAGTTTCTTTGTGCCACCTACTGAGTCACTTTCCCGAAGCTGCTAGAATGCTTCTGATGCCTTGTACTTTGCTATTGCAACACCTCTCTTAGCCTCTTAGTCAGCCAACCTGTATTCCTTCCTAGCCTGGTCCATCTTTTCTGTCTCTCCCTTTTTCCTGCACTACTCTCTTTTGATGACTTCCTAGATTTCTGCATTCCATGACCAGCTTTTCTTATGAATCTTATTTCTATACCTGCCTCAGCTGCATATCTGTTCTGTAGTCATCACATATGATGTTTTGAGGCACTGCCATTTCTCTTCAGCTCCAACTATTTCCTTTTCTTGAGGTGTTAGAATCCTGAGTAAATCCTTGGACTGTTGTGCTTTCTCTCCAGTCAACTTCCATGTCTTCAGCCAGGTCTTTGTTGACTTTAGAGCCTTCTCTGATTACTGCTTGCAGTTGATTGGGGCAAACAGTGTTTTATGCTGTGAACCAACTGTTCCACTGTAGATGACTTTGCAATCACTAATTCTACCTCACTACCTTTTCTTTACTAGGTGGACCTCTACCTGAGTTGCATGTTGGCCACTCTCGTATGTGATCTTGTTACTGTCTCTCTTGCTGAACCATGTGTTAGTCACCATCAAGTAATTTGCCAAACAGAAGTCTAGAATGGCCTGTTATTCCCATGTAGGCCCAGACATTCCTAGTATCGTGTTCTGTCTGTCCCAAAATGTACATTCAGGTCACTCATTATCAACACCAATTCATGTCATCCTGCTTTATCTAGTAGGTCTTGCAAATTATGTATGAATGTAATATTTTCTTCATGATCACAACCATGATATGGGGCATAGGCTGAGATTATGAATAGTTCCCTGACCTTATACTTGTGTCTGATTGCTGTCACTAATTCTGATGACATCCCCTCACTGTCTTCTGAAGACTCTTCCTCACCACAATTCCCACACTATTTTCAGCCTATCCTCCTGAGTTGTAGACTCCGGATCCAAAGTCAGGTGTCTTTGCTACAATGCCTTTCCATTTTGGATCTTAGATAATAGGATATCCAGCCTCCTCTTTAGCATTTGTGTAATCCACTTCAAGCTGCATCCTATCAATGAACCTACATTGAGTGTAACAATTTGTAGTTCATGTTTGGCAGGTTGATTGATTGGTTTTACATCCAGCTTTCACTCAACAGAAATATCCTAAGTAACCCAAGCTGGGCAACCAGGCACCCACCAGCCAGGAGCTTATGGGCTTTATGGTGGGCATACATTGGCCAAAAAGGGGCACATACTCGGGTATCTGGTGTAGGTCATAGTAGGTCAGGTCCTCGGCCCATTTATCAGCAGCAAATGCCCATGACCAAGTCACCTAGAGCCATCTTTAACACTGTGGAGTGGCTAGAACTGCCAGAGTGCACAGTCTGTGATCTGTGTTCTCCTATCTTGGGGATACTGTGCACCACAGTAGATGCCCAAAGCGGTTGACCAATACAACTCTTCCCCATACAGGCACCTTCCAGAGTCTGTGTTGCTATCCACAACTTCATTCTTGATAGGTGAGAGGAACCTCACAGAGACAAGGAGAACATACACATTTCTTACAGTCATTGACCAGAGGCCAGGATTGAACCTTGTACCCTGTGCTTAAGAAACAAAGACCTTAACCATTTTGTCAACACACTTCAGATGTTAATTCTTTTTCTATAAAAGTACTGAAGAAATAAACTTGAGAAGACTTGGTCACTGGAATAACTCATCTTTTATTTATAATAAGCTATTTTGTCTAATAACTTGACTTCATCAGATCAACTTTTCAATATTAGCTTTGCCAGTGGAAAAATAAATATATACTTACTGTTAACAAAGGTAAATCATGATTGACAAATTCTTGTACAGCAATGAGACAAAACAGTGAATATCTCATGATGGGCTAGCCTACCAATATAAGCAAAATTGATATAAACAAAAGCTACCTTACAGCCGCACAGAGATAGGTTGCAACAAAAAGGCCAGGAAAAAAAAAAACAAGGTCAGTCTTGAACCTCAGACCCACTGAAATAAACGCACTGTTTTGGTGATACAAGAAGACCACATGCCTACTTTAACAAAAGTAAGTCATTAAATGCCCTAACGACAGGGGAAAACAGTACAAGTCAGGCAAAGCAGAAGGCACAAAATGAACATAACCAATCATAAGTGGATAGTCTGCTCAAGTTTATTTCTTCAGTGCTTTTTAGAAGAGTTAAAATCTGAAGTTTTGGACTGTTTATTACTGTTGCTTATAATTCTAAATTTTATTTAATTTATTTATTTATTTCACATTTGTTTACCAGGAGTGTCTGACTGGGCTGAGGTCCATTTTCATGGAGGCCTGGGGAGAAAAGCTCCAGTACAGAATGCATTGACAGTAATAATAGAACAAAGTTACATAAAATAGCTACTATTCAGTATTGTGCAGTAAAACATGAGGTTTCTTGTATAAAGTAAAAGTAAAAGTTCAGGGCATTTAGTACACATTTCTTTACATTTCTTATAAAATAAAAACTAACAGTTGGTATATATTTTTCTTTTTCTTTTTTTTTTGAGACAAATAGAGACAGTAGTTATAATACAAGTTTAATATTCTAGGGAGTAGTCAGTTCAAAGTGAGATTTAAGTTGGGAGGCTGTCATACTTTTAAGAATTTTTGTTTTTCATTTTTGTTAAATAACAAGACAGTCTGCTATCTTCACATTGGAAACAGCTATCTCCTCACATCTCTGCTGTAGTTTATGTACTTGTTCATCCTGAGACATGGTGTACACATGGGGTCTTGGATGTAAGGTGGATTTACCAAAGCCATTGGCTTTGTTGTTTGATATGCCTTTCATTACACAGATATTACTAGTGAGCACTTAAGGCTGACTTCCTGAGAACTTTGTAGCTGTAATCACTATGAGGATTATGATGGGGTGAGACAGGCAGAAATAGTTTTGGGATGTGGGGGTCATGTGAGTATTACAACTGGGAGAACAGCTGGAAAGCTATGCAGGGATAAATTGTATGTTTACTACTTGCAATATAGCATGTCCATCTTTTAGCAAAAGTCTTAGTGGCTGCAGTATTTTTGCCAAGGTGTCTTTGAAAGTAAATACCTACTTTTGTTAGTAATGCACATTATATTTTCTCTTGATCTACTAGATGGTTCTCTGGCTGCATTCATATTGCATTTGTCATACATGTATTGACTGGTGCAGTTTATAAAACTGCTGCGTATGTTAAAGATTGTCAATCTGTCCAATCCTCTGCTTATCAATGATATCCATTGCTGATTAAAGTTTCTCGCAGCTTGTTGGTCCAGCTCAGGCAAGTTTCAGTTTTCCACATAATCAGTATCATCAGTATGCTACAACCTTTATAAGGCACAGTGAGGATTCCACCCCTTCCCCTTCCTCCAAAAATTCTACAATCTTATACTGGGATACATTGTCCATTTCCAGTGGCATTTTACCGGAAGCTCCTTCTTTAGGAACATATTAGGAAACAACAATTCTAGATTTCTCTAGGGTCTCCCAATCAACACAGTAACAAGCACTCCTTGCAACCTCCATTAACAACATAGTATCATCTGTCACTTCACATCATGACAGAAGAGATCTTCAAAGCCTTCGTCATTTTGCACAATTCCCTTTTTTCTCTGGTTGTAATGGAATGATAAAAGAGAAAGGGTATTTTCATTAACATTCCAAAACTTTCCATATCATATTTTTCCAAACTATATCAGTGTGCAGGTTCAGTTATAACTAAACATGTCCAAAAGAAAATTATAAGTAGGAAAGTAACAAAAGTACTTCTAAACCATTTCTATTACATACCTTTGTGTTATAATTTGTTTCATACCTTTATTATCACAGCACCATTTTTATTATACATTAAAGGTCATTGGATCTTCCCTCCTATATTGTCTGTATGAGTAAAACCCCATTTTTGTGAAGATAATTGTTTTTATTCTCTGGCATACTCTAATGAACATAATATCATTCTTTTCTTATAAGCCTTTCAACTTTTAATTTCCAGTAAGATATGTTCACTTGTCCTAGAACCCATTGAATCTGTTACATTCAGAAATGGATGGATTTGTTGTTTCCTCAAAACAGAACCATCATATGGACAAATATCTTCATGTTTATTTTATCTTGCCCTATTATAAGAGGAATTGCCCTGTGTGAAGGTCTCTATAAAATCTATATACCCGATTCATATCTTACCTGATTTTTCTTGCATACAATAATTCTCAAATAGACTTCCAAACTCTGCCATCTCTTGATAGTATACTGTTTGTGTAAAATGTTTTCATAACCGTCTTCTTACTTTATAGTTCTTGACAGCTTCATCTAACTTATATTTCTTGCAGTAATCATGATGATTATTCTTTATATTTTACATGCACTCTCTTCCTCAAAAATATTGCATACTTCCTTTTCAGTAATTTTTTAAAAAACCCTGCTTCCTCCAAAACCTGTTTTGATTGATTTCCTCATATGCGAAGAGCTTAAGAATATTATTGAATGTGTCAAATTTAGTCTGCTGTTTTATTGTAGAAGTCAAACTTTACTAGGTTCAGTGTTTTCTCCCAGTCAGTTAAAAACAAGCTAATCATCAGTTTGCTTTCTAGCTTCTATGCAAATGGATACAATGACCAGTAATAATTCTGCTTTACAAAAGTTACTGATTTAATCATATATTCATTTATTTTATTTCTTTCTATAACCTTTACACATATAAGCTGCTCTTTTCCTTTCATCTAGTAAAATTTTCCACCTATCCCAGACAATGTCCCATTAATCAGATTTCATATCCACAATGTCTATATTATTTACTATCAACTGTTCCTTAGCTGTCCCGTACCCAAAAGTTTAAATTTTTCACTATTAACCTGTAAGCCAGTCTTATTCCTCATACTATTTAATCACTCAGTCTCCTGTTTTATCCTTTTCTCTTATTAGCCATGCAAAGGAGAACATCTGCTTACAGATAAAGGATTAAATAAATAAATAAATAACAGTCTGGAAGGATTGTTCCCTGGATTTAGCAAGCCCTGCATGGTGTGCAGGAACAGTGCAGGAGCTCCAGGAGGCAATATGGCTGCCGTGCAATCCAGGAATAAGCTGCAGGCCTGTGCACGAGCGCTCCTGCACTAATCCTGCACGGACGCAGCTCCTGTATGCAAATTACCCCATTTGTAGGTAAAAACCATGCAAATGAGGTGAATTTGTGATCCAGGAAGCTGTCAGCCAGCTGTGCAGGACTAGTGTAGTGTGCAGAAATGTACTCGGTTAGTAACTGAGTACATTTATGCAAACTACTAAACGGAGGCATGACAGCTCCAAATTAAGTGTGTATATTATGAAAAACCATGCCAATGACCAAATATATGGCTATTAGCATGAAAAACTGTTTCAAAAATAAAAAAAAAAATAACTTTTATTTATTTATTTTTTTTACCTGATTTCGGCTTTTTAAGTGTAGGGCAGCGGCGCGCAAACGGGATCGGGCCAAAAATATGAAAAATAAACTGAAATAAGCATTCTAACCAAAATCACTACATTGCCATTCCAAAATCATTATATTGCCATTATACTCAATGGCAGGCAAAAGACAACATGGCCAGTGAATAGTGGTTGCTAAGGGGGGAGGCTCAGTGTGGGACCTGTAACTATGCATTAGCATGCAATCCTATGCAAATGAGGGGAATGATACTGAATCCCAGATTTCCCCTCAGTGCTAGTCAGCACCCAGCAGTGTAAGTGCAGGAAGAGAATGGTTCAAGCCTAAGAGTTAGCTGACATCATAAGGAGTGTGACAGGCATACTGTAAGTGGATTGGAGCCCTGCAGAGCTAAGCAAGGGGGGGGTGTCTGAGGCCACCTATCACTCTTTACATTGCCTAAGCGGGTGTGCATGCCATGCACTGGGTTTTAAAGGAAAAAAAAAAAGTAAACCAGGAAATAGCCGCTCTGTGCACATCAGAGCACTGTGTTTGCGCCACACCCCTGTGCTTTAACAGGAAGGCAATGGGAAGGGAAAACAGCAGTAGGAAGGTAACCAAGGAGAACTAGCATAGCTTGCAGGTGAAATGTATCAGAATCAGCCAATTACACAGGCAGCATACCAGCCCAGCCCAGCACACTACTTTAAACTATGCAAACACCTTTCCTTCTGGTTTTTCCCACATTCTCTACACCACCTGTGTACACAAGCAGGGAAATTTTAACAAACAAAAACAACAAAATGATAGGGGCTGCAGCAGCTATCATACATCAACATGTGGAAGAGGCTGAGGGTGGTGAGGATGAGAATGCTGTCGACCAACCCACAGTTAGGAGACAGAGAAGAGTGTACAGACCCAGGGTAACCTACCAGGGACTACATGAACTGGAGATAGTGGAGCGCTATAGGGTGGACAGAGACCTTCTACAGCAAATTATTGAGCTGTGCCGGCCACACCTGACACACAGAACTAACAGAGCGGAACCCATCCCAGTGAATACCAAGGTATGTGTAGGCCTAAGAATACTAGCCACAGGTACCTTCCAAAGGCCAATTGGGGATATCATGGGGATCTCACAGGCATCAGCATCTAGGGTACTCCACCAGTTCCTGGATGCCATGTCAGCAAATGCCAGTGAGCACGTATATTTCCCCAACACCCGTAAGGCGTTGTCCAGCAATATGCATCTTTTCCACCAAATAACAGAATTCCCTGAGGTACTGGGTGCTATAGACTGCACGTACATATGCATCAAAGTACCACCCGGTGAGCGGGGTAGGGTCTACATCAACCGCAAGGGCTTCGCCTCCATCAACTGCCAGGTCATGTGCGATGCCCAGGGCATTATAATGAATGTGTGTGCTGGCTGCCCTGGAAGCTATCACAGCTCCCACATCTGGTATCTGACACAGCTGTAACAGAGATTTGCCATTGGGGACAACCCTCATGGTCACCTTGTGGGGGATGCTGGTTACGCACTGGAGCCGTGACTGATGACACCCATCAGAAATGCACACACACTCAAACAAGAACTCTGTAATGAGGCACATGCAGTGACCAGAATTATAATAGAGTGTGTGTTTGGGATACTCAAGTCATGGTTTCGGTGCCTGGACATATCCAGTAGATCCTTGCAGTACTCACCAGCTACATGTACTCAAATTGTCATTGTGTGTGCCATGCTACACAATATAATCCTGTGGAAACAGCTGCAGCAGTAACAGCATAGTGCAGGGCCAAACAGACCCCACCATTGCCAAGGCCTGTACAGGCACAGAGTGACTCAGAGGAGGAACAACCTGAGCCTGCCCCAGTAGGCAGAAGGAGGCATGCTCAGTATGCCTTGGCCTTGGCAAACAGGCAAGGCATAGAACATACACTGACACAATAGGTACCTAGGGAATTACACCTCTCTCTGACTTGCACATACAGTAAAAGGGATGCCAAACATGACACTACCTGTGCTCAACCATGTATAGAGAGTGTACTATGTGCATCTGACCTAGGCAGCCCTCCAGCACCATCCTCAATACTGGCACAGCCACAAGGTAAGTCACTCTTCTTACCAATTGCCGAATGGAGTAGTATGTGTAATTACTTGTATCTACAGCATGGATGTGAGCATGCAAGGGAATCAGGTGACTGAATGGGATGCCAGCAGATAGTAGACACCTATAGTGACAGCATGAAATCTGTAACAAATACTAGTGTCACCATAGTAGCCAGTACTACACATGGTGACAAAACCCACTGCAGGAAATGTGCTGGGCCACAGATGTGTCCATATGACACACAATTGCCAGTCAGGGAGGCTGACATACCCAACAACAGTCTCAGCCAGCAGGACTGGTGTAGACAAACACAAACAAAGGCTGTTCTGAGGCCTCTGAATGATGGCTATGTGCAACCCCCCCCCCCCCAGCCTACACATACAGACTACATCAGGTCAGGCAGTGGGATGTTAGTTCCCAAGGGTAAGAAGTCAGAAACTGATATGTAGGTCAATCAAACCTAAGACCTGTAGTGCACTGATATGCCTCTAGTCAGCCATGATAAGTTAGAATACAGAATGAAATGAAGTACCTGACATACCAGTACAGTCATAGGCTATCGCAAATCTGTACAAATGTCATCTGTGCCCCCCCAACCCAATGTAGACATGTAGTAACAGTCAGGTGTGCCCCCCCCACTCCTATGTAGAAATGCAGCAACAGTCAGGTGTGCCCCCCAATTCCTATGTAGAAATGTAGTAACATACAGGTGTGCCCCCCATCCTATGTAGAAATGTAATAACAGTCAGATGTGCCCCCCAAATCCTATGTAGAAATGTAGTAACAGTCAGGTGTGCCCCCCCATTCCTATGTAGACACTTAGTGACACACAGGTGTGTCCCCTACAATCCTATGTAGAAATGTAGTAACAGTCAGATGTGCCCCACAAATCCTATGTAGAAATGTAGTAACAGTCAGGTGTGCCCCCATTCCTATGTAGACACTTAGTGACACACAGGTGTGCCCCCCACAAGCCTATGTAGAAATGTAGTAACAGTCAGGTGTGCCCCCCCAGTCCTGATGTAGACATGTAGTAACAGTCAGGTGTGCCCCCCCCCAATCCTACGTAGAAATGTATTAACATGTATGTGTAGGTATAATACCAGTGGAGCACATATTACCTGAGCTGGCCAAGGTAGCAGGATAGATTGTAGCATGTGTACAATATGCAGGTATGCGTGTGTTGGGTTGGTGTGTGTTTTATATTGTGTGAGAGTGGTCAGTATGTATACATGGTGAGGTTTGTCCTGGTGGCCATTGCCCAGTACTGTGAAGACAGGGCCAAGTCCTCACAACTGCAGTGCCAAGCACAATGCATCCCAGTATAACACATTCTAGCAGTAAGCCATTGTAAATGTTTGGCAGTAATATGTGTCACCATCTGAAAGATGGACATGGCATGACTGTCGGGCCAGATATACAAGCAGTACACAGGGGGAAGTACCCCAGACAGACAGTGTATAATGTGTAACAGTTAAATGGACACACCCTTGGAATTGTACATACAGGTTTGCAGTACATTATCTGGGCTTGTAACAGGGAATACCAATGTTGTCTGGCCAAACATAATGTATGGAAGAGGATAGAATAATAGAGGGGGGGGGGTAGGAGCATGGGCAGCATGGAGTGTGCGAAGTCCGAAACACAGCTATGTGCACATACTATCCATGGCTGTAAACACAAGAATGGATGGCTACAAACCTGTTTGTAAACCACAATAGGGGTAATGTCCTGACTTATGACCCCTGCCTCTGGGTAACCTGTGTGAATCTGTACAGCTGTGAGGTATTGCCACAGCAAGATAAGGCCATACTGTCATGTTGATGGATATACAAGTATGGGATCTTCTGCCACCACTGTACCAAGATGCTGAACCAGCTACACAGACCCAGCTGCAAGTGTCTGCAGCTCCCCCTTCAGAATGGTATGAGTTTGCAAGAATATGTAGGCATTTGACCACAATACTGGACACAGCTGCATTCACCCTGTGTTCCCCAGGACATCACTGTGAGCAAATATGTCTACTTGACAGTACTTGATGACATAAAACATCACAGTCTATAACAGTAGAGATATCTGAATATTTCTGCTAACACCAGGACCATGTAGCAGAAGCAGCACAGACACAATTACCTACAGTAACCCACTATTTCTTGCCCATTTTGACCCCATATTGTCAACTGATCTACAGATATCCTGCAGAAACAGCTTGCTAGCTGTAAGTGTAGAACACAAAAGTCTTTACTAGAGTACAATCTACCTGGAATGGATTCACACATTCAATACAGAAGGTCATACTGGGCATGCTTCCACACTTAGAGAAATGAAGGCAATGTTAGACAACAAAATACTGAAAGGTCATACTGGGCATGCTCACACACTTAAAAAAATGAAGCCCATGTCTGGCAACAACAGTGGACCATACATATCTGACAGCTGCAGATGTTAGTGCATACTCTCCTCAGTATGTACCAGTCATGCTTAGCACACACACTGGAAAGGAATACACACATGCATCCAAGGACAACACACTATAATATGCCAAAAGTACACATACATAGATGTGTGGAAGAGAGTGACAGTGACAAAGAGCTTTCCATCATGAGGCCTGTCCCACCCAGCCAAATGGCTACAGCCACATAATGTGTAAATGTTACTCACCATAGACATTTACCTCTGGAATCCCTCAGCATTATAGACTCTGTTGTGTTTGTGCTAACTGTGCAACATGACTATACAAGGCAGTAGTCATCTAGCAGTTGTACACATGTACCTGTGGAATATAAACCTGTGTGTGCCTGAGTGTGGTGTGTCTGCCTCTAGATGAATGGGTTATGGCCCATGCACCCACACTGCCCTCCCCATTGCCCTACTATGGCAAGCCTGCTGATGTCAGTCACTTTTAAATACACCTTTGGGGAAGGAGTAGCCTTGTAATCTCTGTGGCTTTGCCTATAACTGCGTAATGCTGTATTTTGATAAAATAGTTAGGTAGAAGTTCTAATCCCAGATGTAGCAACTGTGTGTGTGTGTGTGTGTGTGTGTGTGTGTGTGTGTGTGTGTGTGTGTGTGTGTGTGTGTGTGTGTGTGTGTCTGTGTAGGGATCAATGCCTTTTTAGGCTAATTACACTCACTACAATTCAAATGCCCTACTTTGGCATGCCTGCTGATGTCATTCACTTTAAAATACACCTTTTGGGAAAGAGTAGCCTAGTAATTTCTGTGGTGCATCCTATAACTGCGTAATGCTGTAGTGTGATAAACTAGTTAGGTAGGAGTACTATTCACAGACATGGCAAGTGTGGATGTTTGTGTGTGTGTTAGTTTGTCTGTGTAGGGAGCGATGCTTTTGGGGCCATTCACAGTCACTACAACCTCCAGTGCCCTTCTTTGGCAAGCCTGTTGATGTCATTCACTTTGAAATACACCTTTGGGGAAAGGGTAGCCCAGTAATCTCTGTGGCACGTCTTATAATTGCGTAATGCTGTAGTGTGATAAACTAGTTAGGTAGGAGTACTATTCCCAGACATGGCAAGTGTGGATGTTTTTGTGTGTGTTAGTTTGTCTGTGTAGGGAGCGATACTTTTGAGGCTATTCACAGTCAATACAACCTCCATTGCCCTTCTTTGGCAAGCCTGCTGATGTCATTCCTTTTGAAATACACCTATGGAGAAGAAGTGGTCCAGTAATCTCCGTGGCGCATCCTATAACAGTGTAATGCAGTAGTGTGATATATTAGATTGGTAGGAGCTCTATTCCCAGACATGGCAAGTGTGAATGTTTGTTTGCCTGTGTAGGTAGCAATACTTTTGAGGCCATTCACATTCAATACAATCTCCATTGCCCTACTTTGGCAAGCCTGCTGATGTCATTCCCTTTGAAATATACATATGAGGAAGGAATAGTCTAGTAAACTCCATGGCACATCCTATAACTGTATAATGCTGTAGCATGATAAATTACTTAGATAGGAGCTCTATTCCCAGACATGGCAAGTGTGGATGTTTGTTTGCCTGTGTAGGGAGCAATGCTTTTGAGGCCATTCACAGTCAGTACAACCTCCATTGCACTTTTTTGGGAAGCCTGCTGATGTCATTCCCTTTGAAATACATCTTTGGGGAAGCAGTAGTCTAGTAATCTCTGTGGCGCATCCTATAATTGCGTAATGATGTAGTGTGATAAACTAGTTAGGTAGGAGTTCCAATCCCAGACATGGCAACTGTGAGATGTGGTGTGTGTCTTTGTTTGTCATTCATATCCTGTGTGGAGATGGCTGTGAGTGTGAAACAATTGGACTCATTGTGGAGTGCATTTTGCAAATTTCTTATATGGTGGGCCTATTATATGTCACAATGTCCACCTTACAAGGATAACAGATGTCAAACAACAGAGAGGCTGGGGTTGTCAATCTATACCCCTACATGTGACATCAAGGCCTGGTGAACAAATTAGGCAACCCTTGTATTACCCAGCAAACACTCACAACCCATGTCTCATATACAAAACACTTGCCTAGGCAACAAACGCTTTGTTGTTAGCACCCTGCATATTGCCCACAGATAGTAACCATGGTGTCATTGCAGTGGACTACAGAGGGCATGGCACCCTGCTCCATCACTACAATAGGCACATAATTGCATACAGTGCAACTTCACTATGTTCCCCACTGGATGCCTGCAACAACTGTAGTGCCATCAAATGTGACCCACAAAGGACATACCATGCCTTAAACACATGCACTGTATGGACAGATGCCACTGACACCAGAGAATACCTGTATCATGCTATCAGTGTAGGTGCAGGGTCAAACAGGCATCCATTACAAGTTCCCGCCACATGAGGCCAGGACTGGCGCATCTGATGATAACAATCTGTGTGCACAACATAGACCAGACACCCCAGGTACAGTTACACATGTCACTGAACATGCATGTGGGATTTGTGCGCATCCAAGACACCATCCATGTCATGGACTATAAGACAGATACATGGCAAGCATTGCACAGCACTGGCCACACACAATAGTAACCCAAATGACTGGATGGTGAACACAATACCTACCTGTGTGGTCCAATCCAGACACTACACCCCTGAGCCACACTGCAGATCATTTCCATGTGGCCTGATGCCAGGGTATATCCTTCACCTAGCCTTGTACAGCCTTCTGGCACAGTCAACAACTACACACCTGTGAAGCAATGCACCCATGCATGTCAGTACTGGCACCCTGTGTCTGTATGTGTGGAGTATAATGCTTTCGACCCCATTCACACTCACTGCAACTCCCAATGACCTACTGAAGCATGCTGTCTGATGTCAGACACCTTCACATACCCTTTGCCCATATATCATCTGGATAACCCCTGTGGTGCATGTGATACCTGCGTATTACTGCATTGTGGCAAACTAGCTAGTTAGGAAGTCTAATCCTGCCCTGCCAACTATGTTAATGCTTGTGAATCCCTGAGAGAGTGTGACTGTGTTGACATTGACACCTGTTCATATGGACAGGCACATGTACTACACCTACCTTATCGCTCCTATATCACTGTTGCATATGTCACTCACCATCAGATATACCTTTGGACAGCTTCCCAGCATGTAAGCTATGTGGAGCATGCAATAACTGCATAGACATGTGATAGCAATACATAGTCAGACAGGGGTTTGAAACCCCATATTGGATATAAACATGCTTAGGTTTTACTCTCCCACCCCCTCCCTGACTTATGTTGTCTCTTTCTGTCTCTCTCACTCCCTCTCTGGTGGATGTGGAGAAGTACACCTTCTTTGCTTTGGCAGCAGCTTGTGTTTGGTAAGTGATGCTCATAATCGGCTGATGGTCTCTGCATGAATTGCAGTTCCCCTCTAGCTGATTGCATGTGGAACAGCAGTGATAACAGTCCCATAGCCAATTGCATGGAAACACACTCCAATATCTAGGAACATCATTTGGGTGTTGGGCCTTTTCATTCACTGTGAGCGGGACCTCGATTTGGTGTTTGGCAAACAGCATCACAGATGGTATTGGGATTTACCTCTAACAACATACACTGTGGAGATAGGCCAACAAACAGGAGGGGGATGTGCCAAACATGACTACAGAATGCAAGTGCTGCTCTTCTGTATTTGGAGTAATGTTGGTTTAACAGGGTGTATGTGGATATGGCTGGTCTACATGATTTAATACCTGGCATGACAGTGTTGTGTTTGAGGAAACTCCCACCTGTAGGGTTATCTGCAGACTGGGCATGTGTGGTCTTATGTTTCTTGTGTTACTCACAGAACACCTACCTTAGAACTGCATAAGCATAGTCTGAGGATTGCAATCAGTACATGGTGACAGCCATGAGAGTTACTGACTTCATATCCTTCATAGGGCATATGCCACAACAAACCCTGGTACGACACTAAATGTATGAGGGTATCACAACAACATGCCAATATTGGCCCAGTATTTGTGGCTCCAGCCACAAGTCTGTCAACCTTTGTACATATGCCATGCAGTAAGAGGTCCATATGTTCTGTACACCATTTATTGACATCATACCTGATAACAAGCCAGTCAGATATCAGATGCTAGACATGTTATGTATAGTAGGGGTAATTTCTGAGGACATAACCTGGGCATTCTGCAATTGTGTGTACAGTACTGGGGTCTGTGCACTTATGGTGATTGTCAACAGTATGTGCATTGCGCATATGTACCTTGGCCTGTGCACAGACTGTTGTAGATGCCATTGTTCTTTGTCCTGTTCTTTCTGATGTTACATGCTGCTTCAGTGTATGGTACCATATCAGCTCACATGTCTGTAGGGCCAAACGCACACATGTCCCATACTGCAGACAGGCATCAGACCACACTGTGTCAAGACCCAGTTTATGTAGGGTTAGTGTGTGAGTGGCACATATGAGGCTGGTGTTTATCAGACAGTTAATATAGTGTCATATTAAGCTTGCGTACCATATGTGGCTGTGGCTGTGTTCACATTGGTTGTGGGTATGCACTTTCTCACAGGTGTCTGTTACTCTGTGATGTGACATGCATGTAGAGCCTGCTATATTTGCAGGTACATGTGTATTTCCCCATACAAAATGTAGTCCAGTGTTGTGGCAGTCTGCCTGTAGTTTGCACAGTGCTTTGTTACATGCCTAGCAGCTTAGTGTAATTACCCAGTGTGCTATGCCCACTTATTTGCAAGACATACTGCTGCCATGCCACCATAACTGTTATGTATTTCTGACAAAGCAGTGGGATTCTCTACAGATGTATGCCACTAACTACTGGGTAGTATATGGCCATGTGACCTCTGCACCACCAGGTATTATGTGTCAGGACAGACTGGCGTGTGCAAATGCATAAACTGTGTGGGCATATGTAGTCCAGTATTTATGTGATATACCCATGTACATGGCTGTTAACATCCACATTGTCAGGCGTGGTCCACATGTCTTGCATGAAGGGGATCTGTATACACCTCTGGACTGACCACAGAGTGCCAAACTGTCCACATATATTGTTCATATATCTGCTGTAGTCCACAGGATCATTAGTGTGCTAGCAGTGGTACTGTACTATGATGTCCTTAGGATGTCTGTCAGTAACCAATGGCGTACATGTAAAAAGCAGATGTGACCTCCCGCACACAACATGTCTGTTAAGACAACCCATGTTACAGCAGCAACAGTCTACATATATACCTGCAATACATACATGACATCTCCTTGGACTAAGAGGTTGAGACTATTGATGCTGAGGTAATGCTCCACTCCATGTGATGGACATATGGTACACACTCACACATATATATATATATATATATATAGATAGATACATATATCTATATAGATATATACACATATACATACATATATGGATATATATATATATATATATATATATATATATATATATATATATATATATATATATATACATACATATACATATATATATAAATATACATATACAAATTCAAATATATACATATACACAGCTATATATGTCTACACATATACAGATATATAGATATATATGCACATATAGTTATGGATATCTACATATATATCAACATAACTAGGTATACTGATTAGATATGTATGCACATATAGTTATAGATATCTACAGATATATCAATATAAATAGGTATATCTGCACACATAGGATGTGCATACATCTATATATATATATATATATATATATATATATATATATATACGAAGAGATCTAAAAATGTCCATATATATGATTCACTATACAGATGTGTAGAAATACATATATATGAATATATATGTGTATGTACATGTAGACATATATCTACATATGTATATGTATATATCCATGTCCTACTCATGTGTAAACATTACGGTTGTGTATACCTTCCCAGATGTATCACATCGTATGTATCTGATATGTGTATATGTAGATATAACAACATATGTGATGCAACAGTAATATCAATAACAAGTACTACACAATTGTGGAAGTCAGATTGATTGTTCAATACTATTCAATATGTGTACTGACAGATATATTGGAAAAACTACAACTGTCTTCACAGCTGTCATGGCATAGTGGTTAACTGTTCTGACTATAGTGCAAAGGCTCTTGGGTTCAAGACCTGTAAGAGATGTTTATTTTGTTGCTGGGCAGAACAAAGGCTTTTGGATACAGAGTGGTTAAGGCAGTTTTGAGCAGCTTTAAGTGCATTTGCATGGCTTTGTGTGTAGCTAAGCAGTGCTTACGTATGGTTAAACATAATGGCGCTTACACCATGTAGGCTTTGCCTGCCAATGCACAAATGCACCCAGCTGTTATATTGCAGCAATGCTGACACTTGCGAAGCATGTCTCAGCCCTGGTAACCAGTGCTCACATCCCAGTCTGATAACATAGCAGGCTAATGACATCTGTAATAAGTGTATGTAATGCCATGTACAAAGCATGCATCTATGTGCCGCCATTACAGTAGCAAAGGGTGTTAGTGTCATATTGGGGACACCCAAGTATATAAGATCTGTACATCACTCTTATCCATGTGAATGTGTTACATACCAGGATAGTAACCCAGGTTACGTGCTGTCACATTGGCATGTAGTGTATCATGGCATTTTTACTGTTGACAGTACTTTCCCGGGCTAGAGTACATTGCTAAATATAGTACTGACAGCAAGCACCCATGCAGGCATAGCTGGACCCTGAGGCCTCAGTGTCATGTTCCTGGTGTATGAGCTGTGTCACAGTATATATACCCTACTGGATAATGATCTGACATATGGAAAGTAACTGTAGACTACTGTCTGTACAGCAAATGTCAGTGAAAGCTTCCAACATGTAGTAATGGCATACATATTGGTGTCAGATGTCTATCTGTTGACACATTCATCCTACTACATAGCTACTTGCCAAGATGATGTCTGTCAGTCCCTGTACAGATGTGCAGATGGCAGGTACCAAGCTTGGATATGTGCAGGCAACCTATGCTTGACTGACACTGACATGTCTGCCCAGCTGTGTTATAACTAGCATATATAGGAGACAACACCCTGTATGCATCACATGTCACCGGTACCTCCACTACGCTACCACAGCCAACAGAACATGCTTGGGTACAGGTCTCCATCACAGACACTAACCAAGTGCTGTAATTCATGTTGCATACATGTCAACTGGATCACCTCAGTGGCCATTTGTAGGATGCACCCAGAGGATTGGCTGATGCATGTCACTCTCACCCTGAGGGTCACCACAGTGGTGTCTGTCAATAGATTGGCTGCTGGCACATGGCAGGTGGCATGATACCACTATACACACATCCCCTACACTTCCCATCTCTCCATGGACAATAGCCAGGTACACACCTATGACCACCTGCAGTGATGCACCCCAGTACTGACAAATGTATACATATGCATTACTGAGGATAGCAGTGTCTATGAGTTAGTACACCTGTAGTTGGGAATACCATGAGGGCCTTCACACCCATCGCAACACCCATTGCCATAGTAAGATGTGGCTGCTGCCGTACCAGAAATTACATGTAGCCTGTTATGCTCCTCTCCCTAATGGCTACATGAACCGTGCAGTACCAGCACAACAGTGTTGTACAAATGGGTCGATAGGCATGGGATACCCATTGAGATCTTGCGAGTGTGTGTATGTGTGCATGTCTGTATATCTGTAGGGTACAGCGTTCTGAGGCCACATACTCCTATTACAATATGTATTGCCACACAGTAGTATGGATAGTGTTGTTGCTGCCCATAGGTGAGGCATGACAATGCATCACCCTACTATGCCTGTGGCATGTGCATTGGAAGTATATACCTGTAGTACCATTGTTGGGATGGGCAATGGGTTGTATCACAGTCATGGGCAATGTGTGATGGTGGGTATGTCAGAGCGTCATCATGGATTCCAGTGTGCATAATATCCACTGTGGGGTGTGGGTGCTGTGTATGCTGTCATTACTCCATGGTACACCCGGTACATGTCAAATGTACCACTGTATGATGACCACTGTCACCATCAACCATACAGGTAACTGATATCACAATCCAGCCCAAATATGCATGTGCTGTGTGTAGCCTACCTGTAACACATTGAACACACTGACAAGTTAGTTAGTACTGATAGGCCCAGGTCTCTCAGATGTGTGTCTGCCTGTTATGTGTCTGTTAATGTGTATATAATGGTATGTCACTTGATGTATTGTCCATATACAACCATTACATCCCCATTACCATACTGAACATGTCTGGGGATTTCTGCATGCAACATGTAACCTGGAACACACCTCACCCTAAACGCTGTGTGGTGTGTGCAATGAAAGGCACACACTTCAGTAGCACTACATACATGGGTAGTGGTCTAGTCCCAGTGTTGCCAAGTAAGACTGTGCATGTATGTGGATGGATCTACATCAGGTTGCTGATTATACATGTCCCAGCAGGTCACATGTCAATGTGGCACAGACAGTAACTGTTATACAAACCTGTGACGTGTTCAACTGTACCCAGGATATGTCACAGCCATGGTGTAATCACAGTGCCATACCCCTTGTGGACTATGACTGTAGACCATCCTCCTGCTGACACATGTACACCTACAACACAAATGGATAACATTATGGAGACCACAATCACTCAGTGTTACTAACAGCTATAATGCATCATGGCTGAACAGCTACACTACCTGACATGTATGCATTAAACATTACTCCTGACAACATGTTACACAGCAGTACATTGGTACACTGTTGTAAAGTCACTGTGTGCATCAGGACCAAGTTAGCCTGACCCTGCATTGATGTTATGGATGACAGGGATGTGGCACAGGTGTCATCATATCCACAGGGTGTGTTGCTGGTTTGCCAGAGACCGAGGTTGGGCCATACGTTTGACACCATGTGTGTGGGTGATGGGTGTAATTAGCTGAAATGGGTGTGGTGATGTGGTGTGCATATGTATGGGGTTGTCCTTTTGTATAGTGTGTGGGTATGCATACACACAGTTCTGCCATGTGCCTGCCCTATACAGGTGTTTCTTTGACAGCTGGAGACCACACCTGGTAGGGTGTGCAGTTCGCCGCCTCCGGCCAG
Organism: Protopterus annectens; assembly: GCF_019279795.1. Lineage (NCBI taxonomy): Eukaryota > Metazoa > Chordata > Ceratodontiformes > Protopteridae > Protopterus > Protopterus annectens. The sequence goes on from NC_056734.1 coordinate 210,463,944, forward strand.
GGACATGTGGACTGTGCCTGCTAGGGGTTCAATGGGCATGCCCAGGTACAGACCTCAATGTGCTACTCTCCCCTGATGACAACAGATGTCTGCTGGGACCAGATCCCTCCTGGGACTGGCCAGGGCCACATACCTGCTGTGGTGTGGTGTCAACAGCACCCCCTTTAGTGCTGGGGCTGGTACTGCTATTACAGGAGCGCTTTGGTGCCCTAGCATGTCCATGTCGACTGCCAGCTGTTGGTGTTGCTGGCCTATGTCCATGCGACCTTCGCCTCACTCCCACCACATGTTTAAGCATGGACAAACCATGGTCGATGAGGCCCTCTATCTCACCCAACCAGCTATCCATGACCTTGATATAATCACAGAGGGTACCAGCAAGTTCATGGAAGTTGTCACTTACAGATGAGAGAGCAGCCCTCTGAAGCCTCACGCCCTGTCTGGTGTACAGTTCCATACGTGCCTGTGCCCTCATGACAGTCTGAAGCATGCGCCTGGTGGTACCAGTTGTGGCACTTCTGCCAGGGCCATGATGATCAGTGGCCATACCACGAGCACCTTGGTACATCTGCCTATGTGGTGCCCTGCTGGATATCTGGCTATGCCTGCTGTGACCAGACACAGTAGGCATAGATACCACGCTATCCTGTGCACTGCCACCAACCACCAACTATCCCTCTGCTAAGTCCACTGGTGATGGGGTATGTATAAGCACTGTAACTGTGTGCAGGGTTGGGGAGGCTAAGAGGGGGATGTCAAACGATGGTGCTGTTTTGGCCTCTGACAACCCCGCCTGTGCCTGAACAGTTCTATCATCATCTTCGGTGTCTGTATGGACACCAACATCAGATTGCGTGCAGGAGGGACCCTGACCCACCTCGCCACCTGTGGGGGAAAATAAGAAATGCACTCTAAGACCTGTACAGCATTGCATAACAGTAAACACATACACACACACACACACACACACACACACACCCACACACACCCACACACACACACACACACACACACACACACACACACACACACACACACACACACACACACACACACACACACTGAAATTCCACCATAATGCCTACATGTCTCTGAGTTTACTGACAGTCCCACATTTATTCACATAGGTTTCCCATCCTGCATCACACTTGGTAACATACACTCATTAATACCACTCATTAACGTATCATTCCTCTAAATGCCTAGACGAGTGATCACAACACAAGACCTGTTACTCCATTACCTCCTTGACCTGAGTGGAATAGGTTTTACATGGCCTTACTGCTGTCATCCAGTGTTCACCCTGGGTATGTCTGGACATCATGAGGATGGCCCCCGTATGTTAGGGGCTACTACATTCACTCCATAATGCCACGCACTGGAGTGTCATATGCAACTATTGCTCAGTACATGCCAGATCTGCTGCTCAATCAACTTATCATGTGGACAACAGTAATATATGGATACACTCCCTGGTGCTGTCTAGTAATTCCCCAGTGCATCTGTAGTGCTGCATATGTAGGTAGTGGTTCACCTTTCTGCTGATTGCAATATTAAGGGTATACCTGGTGTCTAGTTTCCCTCCCAATGCATGTCCCATGCTACAGACCTTATTATACTATTAGCTGTCCTGTGATTATATATTAGACACATATTCCTGGTGTCACATGTGTCAGTCCATGTCCATGTACTGCACAATTCCAAAGGGAGGTACTGCCGTATAAACAACCCTACAATCACACATGTGCATACATGGAAGCACATGCAAACACACACACATGCACACACATCCTACATGTATCAACCCCCCTCCACTCCACCAGATTGCACTTACAGACAAAAGAACCCCCCCCCCACATGCACACACACACACACGCACCTACAGGTGAGGTTTCACAAAGATAGTACACAGAGTCCTCCCATTATTCATCTGTCAACATGCATAACATATGGTACTCAACAGCATGCAGTGCAGCTACAGTCAATCCATGTTAGCAACAGTATACATGTGTGTGATGCATGGGCTGTGTTAGTAGTTGATGCCCCTTCCCTTGGAAAACACAGCACCCATGTACACAGTATTGCTGTGCACCTGTTCTGCACCCTGCCATGTACTGTGCACCAAACCTCACAGGTGTACAAACCATTGCTGAATGTGTATTACTTTGTCAATTATGTCTGCTCTAATGCTCACAGCTCTGTGTGTTTGAGTGACACATACCTGGGATAATATGTGGACAGATATCATTTGTGAATGCCTTATATCTGGTTTACAGATCTCAACATCAGCGGTGCATGTATGACCAATACGATACTATTACACTGACAACTGTCAAACCTTACCATGGCTATGGGGAGTGTACACACCCTTATTGATATGATGCACACTTCCTTGGTATGCCATGGGACCACATCACCGCATATATTAACATTACCTGAGCCTGATATGTGGCATATGTCCTGTACATTCACATACAGTGTCTAACAAATGTGTTAGGTGTGCAGATGCTGACCGCGATGCATACTCTCTGTGGGTGCATATGTGTGCACACCCTTATCATGACAGTTTGTTGCATCTATTGTTATGTGTACTACAGCAGTCACTATTCCTGGCAGGGGTATACTAGCATGAGCCATCTGCATTTGCAAGTATATGGTCAGTCTGCGCTACACATGACCCCAAACTCTGCATGATTGCAAGATCTACTTATGTGCACATCCCTTGGAGTTCACACACTGCCTTCAATATTGCTGTGGAGTTAGAGTTACATCTGCCACAGTTCCTGAACCTGACTGTGCAGATACAGCCATTCTTAGCATCCTTAGGATCCCTGCTGCAGTGCACTGGTGTGTCATGATGACACACCCTCCCCACCTTCAGCCTTTTTGCAGATGCTTGACAACTATGGCCTACACGTGTGTGTCAGTGTAACAGCCTAGTCTCAGCTAATGACTTGCAAACATACAGATGTACACTGGCACTGGCACAGTACAGATGGGGATGGAGGGCCTGAGGTGAGGTGAGGCATTGGTTGTGCAGCACCTGTATCTTACATAATACTGTCTGTAGGTTTCCAACATGGTCATGGTACACCAGTACACATTGCAATGCATGACTGTTGGGGACCCCTTCTGTTATGCATATACTACCTGTAGAGAGGCCTGGCTGATGTTTTCTGTGATACAACTGTCACATCTGTTTACCTGAACCCATAGGGCATGCACTTGCAGAGTCCAGGCAATTGCTGACATGGGTACCACACAGCAAGTGCTTGCTGGACATTCCTGCTACTCCCTTTAGTTTTGTGACATGTTAGTGGGCAGCCCGCAAGTCCACTTTGCTATATGTGACAGCATTTGTCTTGGGTGGCCATCCGTTTATGTCCTACATCATTCCTGTCCCATACATCCTTGCCACATACATGACTGTCTGCACTGTTTGCCATGGCATGTGCAATGGTGAGATATGGCTACATGTGCAGCTCATGGGTGCTACCTGTTGGGTATGGGGCCCATGTCATTTCATGTAAGATGTGTGCAAGACATGCCTGCCTTTGTTGCAGGTACGTGTGCATATTTGACGGCCAAACTTCTTGGACATCTGACCACTACATGTTGTGACAATGGGAACGTGTACTTGCTGAACGGTGCATTTTCATGAAAAATGCATGGAGGCAGTACCTCAACAGCTGCCTCCACTATATTTTCTCTGGAGTGTGTGCACACGTATGATTCCAGTGTTTGTGAAGGGATGTATTCCCCATATTTGCTGCCCTAATCTACTGTTACATATTACACACTCAGTGCTCATGTTGGGATCACATTGCAGGTGTTAAGGGTTGTGGACCACAGTATTATGATATGCCATAGTGTAGATCAGTAACAATTGCCATTGTAATGCTGGCATATACACTGTTGTAGCACTGTATAAGGGGGGAATTTCACACATGTCACTACTTTAGGCCATGTTTGCCACCATTATTTTCATCCCTGTGGACACATTTCACAATGACGGGATTCTAGTTATCTTGCAGGTGTCTAACATACCCTTCAGATACCCCATCATGGTCACCAATGTGATGCAGTTCAGTTAACAGCAACAATACCTGAACATGTATGGTATGCATTATGGGTAGGGGTGTTAGATGTGTGCATGGAATATACCATAGCCATTACATGCCCAGTGTATTGGCAAGCATGAACATAAACCATACTCACCAGCTACATGCTGCTGTCTTGGTGGTATACCAGAGGGACCTACATAAGAATGTGAGAGATGTGATGTCAGTGGCCATAGCTGTGGCATTGCTACAGGGTGGGTGCAGCATTACAGTACATCAACAGTACAAGCCCACAATACTACAGCTCATGCACATCTGTTTATTATTACTACGCAGCAACAGACTATATATATGACATCTCACATATGCATGATCTACCTCTACAGATGCGGATGCATGTGCAACAGTGGTCTACTGATGTGCCCTGAGGCCTTACCTGCACCCTTCTTAGCCAGTGTGTGGGTAGCACCCATCTCCACAATGGTCTCTGCCAGTTGTTGTGTGTGCGGGCAGGCAGGTGCCACGAGGCTGGCGAGGAGCTCCTCAACACGTATCAGGGGGGATGGATGGCATGACCCCCCCCATGTTGCGAGGTTAATCCCCCCGGACTGCAGCAGCACACTGACAGGCATTGAGAAGCAGGTCACTGCAATGATGCCAGACCTGCTCATCACTGCGGTTATACAGGCCGACATCATTGACCATTCCACAGGGCAGTCCGCTCCTGCTGCTCATGGGCTGTTCTGCTGAAAACAGCCTGATAGTGCTGTATCAGTTGGTTAAGAATGACCTAATTTTCTGCCACTGAATACACTAGTAACTGGCCATGGGACATCTTGCCTGAAAGACATAAAGATGGAAACAGGCCTGAACAACTCATACAGAAAGGTTGTCATAGTTCTTAATACACATCTCTGTCTGCCCCCCCACCATATCAGCAACAAGAGACTGTTCGCACAACTCAATAGGCATGGCTACAGCTTACCTATCATTTGGACATATATTGCATTGTACCACCCTTCGTGCCATGTGTATGTAGCCATGTTCCCTGTGTGGACACTAGCATTGCTGCCATGTTACAGTCTATTTCATCTGAATGCCATTGTCAGGGACACTATTCTTCCATATATGCATGTGGTATGCTTGCTATGTGATTTCTGCACATCTGTCATTCTATGTTATTGGGGATATCTATGCATTCTGTTGGACATGTTCCAGTATTGTGTGGACTATTACTACCCACATATGTTCTATAACAGTGACACAATAGCATGTTTAGGGAATAGTTGCCAGCAGAACCAACTCTCCCACCTCATCTGGCCATGTTACCAGGCCACATCACATGTGGGACCCACCCTGGGGCCTCCTAATCTACTGGTCTAGCACTACCTTCAGGTGGAACCACCTCAGGGGATGGTGTCCCCTCCCTGGGGGCACACACAGACATGATGCTGTCACCCAAGATCAGGTCCAGGATCTGTTCCATAGGGGGCTCCACAGAAACATGTGGGATGTGCTACAGCACCTTGAGTCCCCCAGTACACAATCACAGGGTCCACATGCTCCTCCTGCTCAGCCTCCAGCCCAGGCACCTTCAGGGCCGTGAAACTGCTGTTGTGACTAGCAATGAGTGGGGGCTTTGTTCTCATTGGTTCCATATAGGGGCTCATGGGGCTTCCACATCGCAGACCACACACACCATCCAGGGTGTTGACCCACCACATGTGTCATATACCACCCCTGTAGGCTGTCCTCTATATCTACTAACCCGAACCACCTCCACAAATATACCTGCTATCCTTCACCATATCCTCATTCCCTACTTTACAGACAAGGGCAATGTGGTCCTAACAAGTGGTTCACATGTGACATAACCGTCCATGTTGCACACACTTACAGCTGTATATATCTGTGTGTATTGCTATGTGTGATGTTCCCTCACACATAGCATGCAGCAGTGTGGTGGTAATATAGGGACATGTATTTACATAAATATGTATTTGTGTGTTTGTATATATGTAGACATACACACACACACACACACACACACACACACACACACACACACGCATATATATATATATATATATATATATATATATATATATATATATATATATATACACATTTATGGACAATATAGAACAATAATTTCATTTTTTGGACGATATATTGATTGTATGGAAAGGTACACAACAAGAAATACCTAAATTTATGGATTAAGATATGGAAAAAGAGGTTGGTAAAGAAGAAGTGGGATTGTCAGAGAGATGAAGAAAGTAGACAGGAATATAAGGAGATGAGGTGCATGGCAAAGAGAGAGGTGGTGAAGGCTAATGATAAGGCATATGAAGAGTTAATTACACAAAATGGAAAACAGAGATGAAAAACAAACTAGTAACCACAATTGTTCTCAGTAACACAGGATCCAGTGAAGGCAGTCCCACAGGCTTAATAATAAGTAGTAATAAACGTTGTTTTCTTCATCATTATTGATGGAAACTGACACAGTACTATTTGACAATAGTTTAGAAATAGAGATAGAAAATGAACATGTTGGGATATCTTCTAATATTCACAAAAGTGTCATTAATCAACAAGATGGAGGTTTTTCAATTTACAACTATACAGATATTAAAATGGAGGATAGACATTTTTCATTATTTAAGAAGGGCTTTACCTTTGTTCCAACCAGAAAAATAGATTTGGCTGAAATTACCCTAGATATTAAAATGTTTACTAGGAAGTTAAACTTAGAAGTGTTGGCAGCCACAAAAGAATTTCACAGTAACACAAACAGATATTGTGATAGTCTAACAAGAAAAAGTACGTACAACCCCCATCTGCAGAGTGATATCAGTAATTTTGAAAAAGTTGTTATCAAGGAGATAAGAGAAATATACCATCAAAATAGATACAGTCATTGTAATTCTAACTTGAATATAGAAGAAAGAAAGACTTTGGATGAAATTAAACAACAGTATGCAGATGTTAGGATTATGAAACCTGACAAAAGGGGGAGGGGTCGTACTAATGGACAAATGGTCCTATTTAACCAAAATGATGGATATTTTAAATGTACAGGGGCAATATACGATTATTTCTAAAAATGAGCTTAATATAGCATATAAAAAGATTGACGTAGTACTAGAAGACAATTTATTACAAGGTTTAATTGACAACAAACTTTATAGGTTTTTCAAAGTTGAAAAACCTTTTTTGTCCACGATGTTTGGTATCCCCAAGATACATAAAGACATAGAAAATCCACCACTAAGACCTATTGTGACATCAGAAGGGTCCAAAACTCAACCATTAGCAATTTATGTTGACACAAAATTGAAGCCTTTCTATAAATTATATCCACATATTTTAATTGATTCATGGGATTTATTGAATAAAATAAACATATTACAATACCAACCCTATTTTTTATTTTTAACAGTGGATGTAAAGGATTTGTTTTCTGTGATCCCACACCATACAGGTCTTGAGTGGTTTGAGTTTATATTAACTGAATTTAGATTTTTAAATAATGAGTTTAGATTAGTACTAGAGAATGTTGAACTGGTACTAAAACGCAATTTCATCTATTTTCAAGGAGATATTTTTCAACAGTTGGATGGGGTAGCTATGGGGGCAGCTTGTGCCCCCATATTTGCCAATATAGTTATGTTATATTGGGAGTTAAATTTTGTGTTCAACTCCTCATTTATGGATAATATAGAACAATACTTTCGTTTTTTGGACGATATATTGATTGCATGGAAAGGTACACAACAAGAAATACCCAACTTTATGGATTATTTAAACAATTCTATTTCGTTCCTAAAATTTACATATGAATTTAACATGGAGGACACACATTACTTAGATATTACCATTTTAAAAGATGACAAAAACAAAACGTATGTGTCTAGAATTTTTAGAAAAACTTGTTTCTCTAATTCTTATCTACATTATCATAGTAACCACCCCCCACTGCAGAAGAAAAATATTATAAAAGGACAAATGGTTAGGGTGGCTAGATTGACATCAGAATATGTAGATTTTATAAAAGAAATGGATTACGTACATAAATTATTCTTGGAGAGAGGTTATCCAGAACCAGTTATCGTGTCACTTAAGGAAGAGGTGACCAAGGGGTGGGGTACTAGGTATATACTCTTACTGAACACAGATAAAAGTAATAAAGGAAACAACAACAATGTTGTGGAAGTGGATAATAATGAAATTCACAATGGAAGAAAAGAATTAAGCACCCCTTTTTTGTCATGACATTTAATTCCAACACCAATACAATAAGAAGAGCTGTAAATAAGACATGGGATATCTTTAAAAGTATGCCTAACAAATTAGAGATATTCAATAGACATTTATGCTATAGTTTCAGAAAGGGTCCTAACCTTAAGAACATTTTTGAGAAAGTTAGACATGAGAATGATGTAACACAAAAGAAAGGAACCTTTCAGTGTAGAAGATGTTCCTAATGCACATTTGTAGCAAACACAAGTGAACTAACAATACCCACTATTCCAATATGTTTTAGAAGTAAGCAATATTATTCTTGTTATACTAGAGGGATAGTGTATTTAGTTTATTGCTCTTATTGTTGGGCCTATTATGTAGGGAAGACAGAGAGACACTTGAGACAAAGAATATATGAGCATATGTACGATGTAAATAGAAAGAAGGAAACAAATGCACTTTTTAGACACACACTGTCATGTAAGGAAGCTAATTTTAAATTTTGGGTACTGGAATTGTTACCCAGGGATAGTAGAGGGGGAGACTGGGAAAACCAATTATCCTATAGAGAATTGATATGGCAATTATGATTAGATGCCAATACACCCTCAGGAATGAATATGTGTCAATTTTACCTGCCCTAAGGTTAAGGGCTAACAAAGTTAAAACCAACAATAAAAGAAAAGTTTTGAAGAAGAATTCATAGTCCATTACATGGACATGATAAATTTATATACATATAACAAACATTAATTTGTTGCCATCTTTCAATACATACTCAACACACATATATTTTCTATATTCAACATGCATTTTTTAACTTTTATGGGATTAGTACAATTTATTCATATTTATTAATTTTAACCTCATTTATATTTATATTTATATTTACGTTTATATTTATATTAATACATACATATATATTTATACTTACAATTATATATATAATTTTATCAGTATTTATATTAAAGCTATAGATTTATTATGCAACAGTGTTTTAAACAGTTTTAAGCAAGTTTAAACAAGTTTAACACACAACAGTTTACTAATCAACATATAGACTTGTGTTGTATATTTGACACATTCATTTATTGTTTATATACATACACATTTTCATGTATACAAACAGTGAAAATGGTGTAATACAGCTTTATTTATTCTTACCACAGTGACTTGAGGTCTTTTAAGAGAAATGCATTTTATTAAAATGAGTTGAACCACCGTTTTCTTAATTGTAATTAATTGTAATTAATTTAATTAAATTGAACAATTGATTAATAGAGACTTATATAAATATATGAGCAGAAATACACTGGATATTCTGATGAAGTTTCCTGCATTGGAAATGAAAGCGCTTAATCCTTTGTGACAAAATAATCTCTTTGTTCAAGTTTTTTGTTCATTGTTTGTTCGTACAATAAATTAATGCATATGAAGAGTTGTATGAAAGGTTGGACACTAAGGAGGGAGAAAAGGACCTGTACCAATTAGCTAGACAGAGGGATCGAGCTAGGAAAGATGTGCAGCAGGTAAAGGTGATAAAGGATAATGAGGGAAACATACTCACAAGCAAGGAGAGTGTGTTGAGGAGATGGAAAGAGTACTTTGAGGGGTTGATGAATGAAGAGAATGAGAGGGAGAGAAGGTTGGATGATGTAGGGATAGTGAATCATGAAGTACAATGGATTAACAAGGAGGAAGTAAGCATAGCTATGAAGAGAATGAAGAACGGAAAGGCTGTTGGCCCAGATGACATACCTGTGGAAGCATGGATGTGTTTAGGTGAAATGGCAGTGGAGTTTTTAACCAGATTGTTTAATAAAATCTTGGAAAGTGAGAGGATGCCTGAGGAATGGAGAAAAAGTGTTTTGGTACCAATTTTTAAGAATAAGGGTGATGTGCAGAGCTGTAGTAACTACAGAGGGATTAAATTGATCAGTCACAGCATGAAGTTATGGGAAAGAGTAGTGGAAGCAAGGTTAAGAAGGGTCGTGATGATTAGTGATCAGCAGTATGGTTTCATGCCAGGAAAGAGCACTACAGATGCAATCTTTGCCCTGAGAGTGTTGATGGAGAAGTACAGAGAATGTCGGAAGGAGTTGCATTGTGTTTTTGTAGACTTAGAGAAAGCATATGACAGGGTGCCTAGAGAGGAGTTGTGGTATTGTATGAGGAAGTCAGGAGTGTCAGAAAAGTATGTAAGAGTGGTGCAAGATATGTACGAGGGTAGTGTGACAGCGGTGAGGTCTGCTGTGGGAGTGACGGATGTGTTTAAGGTGGAGGTGGGTTACATCAAGGATCAGCTCTGAGCCCTTTCTTATTTGCAATGGTGATGGACAGGTTGACAGACAAGATCAGACAGGAGTCCCCGTGGACTATGATGTTTGCAGATGACATTGTGATCTGTAGTGAGAGTAGGGAACAGGTGGAGGAGACCGTGGAGAGATGGAGATATGCTCTAGATAGAAGAGGAATGAAGGTCAGCAGGACTAAGACAGAATATATGTGTGTGAATGAGAGGGAGGATAGAGGAATGGTGAGGATGCAAGGAGTAGAGGTGGCGAAGGTGGATGAGTTTAAATACTTGGGGTCAATAGTTCAGAGTAACGGTGAGTGTGGAAGAGAGGTGAAGAAGAGAGTACAGGCAGGATGGAGTGGGTGGAGAAGAGTGTCAGGAGTGATTTGTGACAGATGAGTACCTGTAAGAGTGAAAAGGAAGGTCTACAAGAGGGTAGTGAGACCAGCTATGTTATATGGGTTGGAGTCAGTGGCATTGACAAAAAGGCAGGAGTTTGAGCTGGATGTGGCAGAATTAAAGATGTTAAGATTTGCTCTGGGTGTGATGAGGATGGACAGGATTAGGAATAAGTAAACCAAAAATAACCGGTACCAACTGCAGGCAAGATAAAGACGTAAGTATATTAGAGGGTCAGCCCAGGTTGGAAGGTTTGGAGACAAAGCCAGAGAGGCACGATTACGTTGGTTTGGACATGTGCTGAGGAGGGATGCTGAGTATATTGGGAAAAAGATGCTAAGGATGAAGCTACCAGGTAACAGGAAAAGAAGAAGGCCTAAGATAAGGTTTATGTATGTGGTGAGAGAGGACATGCAGGTGGTTGGTGTGACAGAGCAAAATGCAGAGGATAGGAAGAAATGGAAACAGGTGATCTGCTGTGGCGACCCCTAATGGGAACAGCTGAAAGATGATGATGATAATATGTACACATATACATACCTACATATATGGGGTACATTCAGCCATCAGTTCCACAATTTCTAACTCTACTTCCTGCACAGTTGCACTGTTCTGCCTTGCTACAACACAAACAGGTGCCACATATGGACACATCCTAATATTAGGGGGGTATATATAGGGCCAGATTGCAGGTAAACCTATTACACACCTATGGCATTTCAGCATGCTGCAATACATGTTAACCTGAGTGTCCTGCAAGTGGTGGGCTCTGGAAACCACGTCTCCATCATTATGGCATTACTTCCACCACCAGCTATAGGCCACAATAATATACATGCTTTCCATTACACAACACACACTATGTTGGTTTACAGCTTGTCAGTCAGTGCTGCTCTGCACAGTTGATGGGTATGTCCCACTACCCACAGGGAAAGAATCTATTGTCCATAGTAGTTGTTCAGCTGAACATCATTACAACAACACCTGATGGCACATGTATATCATTCCACATCATCTATCCCAGTATTATGGACCAAGTACTACTGTCAATAACATGCATATATACTTCACATTCCTGTTGTGGGAATGTGGTCTGTTTTGGATGGTTTCCTTGTAGGAGTATTTCATTTTTTTATCTCATTGGCTTTGGCTTTAGCCTGCTTTCTTTCTAGTTTTGTTTGTTTGATTGTTTCTGTTTCGGTTTTGGTTTCAGTTTCTCTCTCTCTCTCCCTCTCTTTCTCTCTCTCTCTCTCTCTCTCTCTCTCTCTCTCTCTCTCTCTCCAGTAAATGGATTGAGCTGCTTGGAACAGATTGCAGCATGGCTTTTGTAGGTGGTGCAAATTATCAAGAGATGGCTTCTGCACCAATCAGTGTCCTCCACTTTCTACCTGCATGCAGCATGCTGTGCAGTCCATCCAATTACCACTGTCATGGCAACCCACTACTATAAATCCCTACATCATGTGGGCATGGTCCCTTTACCTTTCCTGTATGGTGGACATCCTTCATGCATGTGGACAGCAATGGTACAAACAGCAGGCAGCAATACCTCTTATAAGAGAACTTACATACTCAGGCCAGCTACATATTTGTATGAGGTTCCAGAAGTACAGACAGAGTGTGAGTAGTGTTGTTGTATGCATTGTATAGCACCAGTGTTACAGGGTTTGTGTGTGAATACTAGTTTAACATGGAATGCAGTCTGTCTGCATAGCTCTCAGCTGTGGGCCTATCTACTTGATGGCCAGAGGTGTGCCTGTTATGTTTTGTCTGTCCACCACACAGGTCTTGTGTCAGATATATCACTGGCAGTGTGTGTATGTGTGTGTCGAGTGCTATCAGTACATGGCTATATCCATTTGTGTTTCTGACTTCATATTCCTGACTAAGGGTATGTTGCAGACTGTCCTGTAACACCAGCAACTTGCTTAGTGTATGACAACACTATTTCACATATGGGTCTGTGTTCCGGCCTCTGTCCTCCACCTACATACCAGGCTTTGTCCATATGACATGCAGTCAAGGGTTATGTAGTGGCCTGTGAGTATGTCATGCTGCCATTCCTGCCATCATTCCACTGCTGTTGTGGACCCCACACATATTATGGGATTGAGTCCATATATGTGTGGGCTTCACCTGCACAATACATGTATGCCCTTTTGCAGTCTGACATGCAGTTAGGGGTTGTTATGAAGTGGACCATGAGTATGTCATGCTGCCATTCCTGCCATCATTCCACTGTTGTTGTGGCCCCCACACATATTTTGGGGTTGGGTCAATATATATGTGTGCTTTATCTGCACAATACATGTGTGCCCTTCTACAGTCCAGAGGTCAGTGTATGTAACAGAGGTATATGCCCCTGTATGCCAGTTTATGGTGGTGGATACACCATAAATAACCTAGGCTGTTTCAACATGTGAGGGATATCAGGAGTAAGCTGCCTTAAGGTATCTGGATGTACATTACCATACAATTCACCTTGGGAAAATGCTGGCCTACTGCTTCCTGCCATACAGACTATTCTGTTTGTCAGTGTTATTGTGATGGCTTTAGTTATGTCTTGTTATGTAACAGATACATCCCATTGTGTCAACTGAAGTCTTTTCCCCCTAGGGATTGCATATAGAGTGTAGTTAGAGGCTGCTGGACTACACATCTGCATTACTTACTGTTGATTGATTGTTATCCTGTGGCCCAGTCTGTCTTTACTGTTGTACTACTTGAAGGCCTTGGCCTGGACAGCAACATATGTTATGCTTTCTGGAATACTGTATTAAATGATCTGTTTGAGAGTTGCATTAATCTGTTTATATGTATTTCAAAGTCTAAACAGCTATATGACATGGCATATACAAATGTAATAGTACAGAAATAATGCTTTCTCATGTATGCAAACCTGTGTGTGGTATTATATCCTTTGATCTCTCTGTGGGTAAATGTTTTAGGCAACAATTGTCTTCTGTATGGGTGACTCATACAGAGTCCATTTGATAAGGTGGCAACTGCAGGAAGACTGGCTGTTCCGTATGGTGTGCATCCTCTAAATGTCTATTTTCCTATACATATCTCTCTGCGTAGTTACATATATATATATATATATATATATATATATATATATATATATATATATATATGTGTATCTGCATATATGTGTGCATGTATATGTATCTTAGGAATGTTTATTGCTTCCACATTGTACATTCCCTATGGTAGCCAGACTGTACTGCATGATATGTTATTGATACGAGCCTGACATCATACATCTTGTGCCCATGTTGTGTTGAGTCCTGGTTATGGGACTTGCAACAGTAGGTATTGTATTGCAGGGCAGACCTGTTTGGCTGTGGGGGGGGTAATATCAATATGTACAAGACATATGTGGCTTGGGTCCCCTCACCCCCATTAATGGTGCCTGTGTTCATAAATGTATTTGTTATGTTCTCTTTTATATCTATAGATATATACATATATATATATATATAGACATCTGTATGTAGACATATTTATCTATAGATGCATATATATATATATATATATATATATATATATATATATATATATAGATAGATAGATGTATGTGTGTGTGTGTGTGTGTGTGTGTGTGTGTGTGTGTGTGTGTGTGTGTGTGTATGTATATATATATATATATATATATATATATATATATATACATACATATATATATATATATGTATATATATGTATGTATGTGTATATATATATATATATATATATATATATATATATATATATATATATATATACACATCTATATGTAGACATATATATCTATAGATGCATATATATATATATATATATATATATATATATATAGACATATATATGTAGACATATGTATCTATAGCTGTATATATATATATATATATATATATATATATATATATATATATATATATATATATATACATATATATATATATATAGACGTGTGTGTGTAGGTATGAATATACATATATATATATTTAGACAGAAATATATATACACACATACATGTAATTGTAACCTGATAGTAACTTTTTTGCTGATTGTAATGGAACTTTGTTACATTTTATTCACTGGGGAGCTTTTCTCCCCATGTGTCTGCTGACAATGAGCCCAAAGATCAGTCAGACTAACACGGTTAACAAATGTAAAATAAATAAATAAATACATAAATAAATAAATACATCAACATGTTTAAATATATTTCCTGTGCTTTTGAATGACTGTGCTGGATGATATGTTTGTGCAAACATCAGGGGTGTGTGTATCTGACATGGCTTAGTAGAAAATCACTTTGACTCTGGTGTGCAGGGTCCTGGGTTTGACCCTTGCAGAATCTGTTTATTTTGTTGCTGGGCAGAACAAGGCCTGTTGGATACAGAGTGATTAAGGCAACTTTTAAGCAGTTGTAAGCAGGTTTGCTCAGGTTTGTGAGGAGGTAAGCACTGTAACTTCTGGTTACAGTTTCTTATACTGATTTAGCTTCTCAATTGCTTAACCTGTGTAGGCATTGCTTACCCCTGCACAAACAAGCTTAAACCCACTTACTGCTGCTTAAAAGTGCTTACTACCGCTTATCCCCACACTAATTTCTTTAAAAGAAATTAAAAAGGGTTGATAGGGAAGTGGGGAAAAAAGGGGCAGAAAGAGGGAAAGGCAGTAGGGAAAATAGCAAAGGATATGCAGGAAGGGTGTAGGGAACGTCCATAGCTGCTCATTTCTTCTACAGCAACAGCTGTGCATATACGTTGAATTTGGAGAGAGGGGTGAGGACAACAATAATATGTTGTTAAGCCAATTAGACCATTATACCAGAATACATGTGTCCAGTGGACATGTGTGCAAAATGGACAGCTATGTATGGGGTGAGATTTTTTTTTGGGAACAGATTGCCCTTTTTTTTTTTCAGGTGAGAGTGGGATGTTGGGGAGGGATAGCAGGTATATTTGGTGAGGTAGGCTGGGTAGGTTAACAGACAAGACAAACAAGATGCATACAGGAGTGGTATATGACACATGTGTGGGTAAACACCTTGATGGGAAGGGGTGTTTGGAAATCAGAAGCACATGAGCCGCCTACTGAAAAATGTGGGACTGAGGTCCCCACCCATGGGTAGTTACCATTGCTCCTTCACAACCCCAAAGGTGGCTGTGCTGGGGGCTGAGTAGGAGGGCCAGGCCGACCCTCTAGTTGTGACACACGCCCCTCAAGCTGGGGTAGCAGATCTCTGAACTCTATGTGGCACTTGCTATGCACCACGACCCTGACCTGACGACAGGTGACAGGTTCCTGTCTGTGCCCGCTCCCAGGGGGGAGTGAGCCCCATCCCCTGAGGTGGTTATACCTAAAGGTGGTGCAGGACCAACAGACGAGAAAATCCTGTGTTGGGCCCCAGACATGTTGGTGCCCAGTGCCATGGCCAGCTGAGGTGGGACAGGTGGGTCCACCAGGACCGGCCTTCCAAAATGTGCTATGGTGTTTAAATTTTATCAACATATGTGGGTTAGTAATAGTCAACACATTCCAGGATTAGGTTTAACAGCATGCATAGATATTCCCATTAACCAAAACACCAGATATGGAACAGCTGCATAGCAAACAGAACACATGGATATATGGAACCACAGTGGTCATTACAACAGTATGTAGGTACATTGTAGGCAGCATGCCACCAATATGGGAGTATTTCAACATGGCATAGAAACAAATTTAAATGATTATCAAACAATAGGACATATGTCCCAACAGTAGAGTTAATTCAGCACATACCGATTGAGTTGTGTATTTAGTTTATTGTTGCAGATATGGTGGGAAGAGGATGTCAATTAACCACTAGTATATTCCTGTAGTTCACATTACTTTCCTAGTCAGTGCTGTGATCCGTATCTTACAGGTATTAGTACACTACCCTATTGCCTTAGTTTGGACAGTGGTATGGCTGTCAACAACTATATACACGAACTGAGTTTTACCTGCAGTATACACCTCTTACCTGGTATACCTGTGGAGGTATTGTTTGTTAACTCTACCTGTTTCTACACATATTCCCAGATTCTAGGTTGATGTTATGCACATAACTGTCCATCTCTTATTGCACACACTCTGGGCATGTCTTCACCACATGCAGGGGAACCAGGACATATTTTGACTATTGACCACTTAAAGCTTTAGTGACTTGTACAATGACCGGTTTGTTTTATTTGACATTTTCCAACTATGTACAGGTCTGGCAGTCAGTTATATGACAAGAAATGCTGTTTACATGTCAGAAATTAGCACACTGATATGGCAGGGGGGCAGGGTAACAGCCGGCAGATATGGACCAATTAACTGGACATTCTAGTCATTTCTGTTCACTTGTGGGGTATGATTCTGCATACAGCTTACTACCACTCCCAGGATTCAAACCATGGCTGTGTCTGCTAAAAATAAAACAGTGTCCATCACAGCTGAGTGTGCTATATAGATATTGCTGTCTATCTCTTGTCTGATTTCTGTCTACAATTCTCCTGTAGTTTTACATTCTGACCTTGTAATTACAACGCTCTTATACAGGATTTCCTAGACATTTGTATTATGTAGTACAGTGTGGGTGACAGCGATGAGTAATACCTTATTATTCAGAGCAACTGCAACACTAACAATGCCATACAATACCAGAGCAAACAGTACCAGTACAGGATATCATTCTTTTATTTCTAGGCACAGTGTTCATATCTGACAGACCTGTGGGAGCAATGTTTGTTAGCACTACCTGAATGTTGACACACAAATTACCAGTTTCCACATTAGCATTATGCACATACATCTCACTCTGTTAATGTACACACTCAGGTCACAGCTTGACAACATGGGGGGTGGAGATGGGACATACTTGGCTAATTACACTCTTAACATTTTGGGAGTTGCTAGACTGACAGGTTTGTTCTTATAGATGTCTGACAATCAGTTGTATGTCTTGTTTGCTGCCTGTACATCTGGGATAATCCCACTGATTTGCCAGGGGGACAGGGTGACAGGCAGCAGATATGGGCCAATTTACTGGAAATTCTGGACATATCTGTACACTTGTGGGGTATGATTCTGCATACAGCTTAATACCACTCCCAGGATTCGAACCATGGCTGTGTTTGCTAAAAATAAAACACTGTCCATCACAGTTGAATGTGCTACATAGATATTACTGTGTATCTCTTGTCTGATTTCTGTCTATAATTCTCCTGTGGTTTTACATTCTGACCTTGTAATTACAACACTCTTATACAGGATTTCCTAGACAGTTGTATTATGTAGTGTAGTGTAGGTGACAGTGATGAGTAATACCTTATTATTCAGAGCAACTGCAACACTAACAATGCCATACAATACCAGAGCAAACAGTACCAGTACAGGATATCGATTGTTTATTTCTCGGCACAGTGTTTGTATCTGACAGACCTGTGGGGCAATGTTTGTTAGCACTACCTGAATTTTGCCACACAAATTACCAGTTTCCACATTAGTATTATGCACATATCTCATTCTGTTAATGTACACACTCTGGTCACAGCTTGACAACATGGGGGTGGAGATGGGACATACTTGGCTAATTATTCTCATAACATTTTGGGGAGTCACTAGAGTGCCAGGTTTGTTCTTATAGATGTCTGACAATCGGTTGTATGTCTTATTTGCTGCCTAAACTTCTGGGAGCATCCCACTGATTTGCCAGGGGGTTAGGATGACAGGCAGCAGATATGGGCCGATTTACTGGACATTTTGGAAATATCGGTAAAGTTGTGGGGTATGATTCTGCATACAGCCTACTACCACTCCCAGGATTCGAACCATGGCTGTGTGTACAAAAAATATAACAGTCCACTTCACAGTTGAGTGTGTTATTTGGATTTTGTTGTCTGTCTTTTCACTGTTTTCTTTCTAGGTCTCTCTCAGTTGTACTATATGACCTCTTGGGATTACAACAGTCATATACAGACATTCCTGCACATTTTATTTATGTAGCACAGTGTGGGTAACAGTGCTTAATACAACAGTACTATTAAGTGATTGCAACTCTACATTACCATATGATACCAGAGTGAACACATGCAGTCCAGCAGCTAGACCTTTATTGTCAGGCTATTATGCTTTTATTTATATAAAAACTATATGACACTCTTCCTGCCCTATTCTGTGGTGTATGCAGTACATGCCTTAAATAATACAGGTTTTATACATGCAGTTAACTTACTACTACTTTTAGATTTATTTCCTATGACAGTACATGCAAGAGTATTACTAACCTGCCTTGCATCTCAACCGCTGCAGTCTACAGGCAAGGGCTTCCTGGTTCGATGCCCGCTCACTGGCCACTGTGAAAGACATAAGAGGAATATTTAGCCATACCTATCTATAATATACATGAGCTGGCAATTATTAAGCAGATAGTCAACTGATACTTAAACACGGCTGGGACAACCCCTGTCCTCCTACGTCTTGGATCCACTGATCCAAGAGATTCCCCTTTCTCCACTTCAGGTCAGCATAGTGATGCCTGACCTGCTCACCAGTTTGGGTATGCTAGTGGCACTGGTGAGGTCACGGGCAAAATGGTCCCAGGCTTCCTCCTTGTATTGGGAACCCTGGTACTGGCTCTGCAGCAGTCTCTGGTCATGGTCCTTCACAAGGAGTCCTGCCATGACTCTGGACTCCTGGATGCCCCAGTGCTGTGCCCAAAAGCACACACCCTCTCCCATTCCAAATATAGTGCCTACAGGGGGAAGCTACAACCAGTTATGAGATGTATTTCCCGCCTGTTGGGTTTAAATAAGGCTGGTTTCCCGCACTTTGCTGTGATCGGATGGTTTTGAAAATGCTAAGCTATGGGCAAACCTGCTTACCTAAGGTTGGCATTACTTAAAGGGGTATACCAATGGGCAGACTGAGTTAGCTGGCCTACACATTGCTTACAACTACTAAGGTGGGTTGTGCAATGCTTAGTATTGCTTTATATTTAATTTGCATTATATTTGCATTTTGGCATTGATTTATTATTCATTACATGTTATATATGTGTTTGGTATCCATGATTCATGTGTACGTACACTGTATGGGGTCCTTGTGTTTATTAGGGGATTTCAACACTTTATTAGAATGACACCTCACATCTGGACTTAATGCAGTACTCCAGTTCACATATTTATGTTATGTAGTAGGTTATACAATATAAAACTCTTTATAGAGTCCTTTGACATGTTCAGTTTGTAATTCCTATAGTGAGGATCTGTTTGGTGATACCTCAATCTTATGTACTGCTGTGATGGCTTAGTGGTTAACTACTGTAACTATAGTGTATAGGGTCCTGGGTTCAAGTCCTGTAAGGCTGTTTATTTTGTTTCTGTTCAGAACAGTGGCTGATGCATACAGAGTGATTAAGGCACTTTTAAGCAATTGTAAGCGGGTTTGCGTGGGTTTGTTTGAAGGTAAGCAATGCTAACCTCCAGTTAAATATGCTTATACAGAGTTAGCTTCAATATTGCTTAACCTGTGTGTGCATTGCTTATCCCCCCATGCAAATGGGCTTAAACCCACTTACTACTGCTTAAATATGCTTACTCTCGCTTACTACTGATTAAATATGCTAACTATTGTTTACTACTGTGTACTCCCGCTTACCACTGCACTAATTTAGACAGTAATGTCTAATAGTTCTTGAGAAGGTGGTGGATTTGGAAACTGTATGGATTTATCATTCATTTCACATTTTACCTTCCATTTGTATCCCTGTTTCCTGTGTACATATACTGTATGGGGCACTTGTGATTATCTGTGGACTTTACAACATTATGACAATGACACCTCACATCTACATTTAATGCAGTACTCCAGTTTACAAATATATGTTATGTAGTAGGTTATGCAACAAAATAAATTGATCTTAAAGTGATTTAACATGGAAAATAGATTGTACCAGAGTGGGACGTGAACCGGGAATGACTGCTCATAAGGCGAATGCTCTGCCCACTCTACTATTGCTGTACTGCCTCATTCTCATATATCTTGCTTTTTTCCCTCTTGTGCTACTTAAGCTGCATTAACTGTAGCTAAGTGATGGGCAAACCCATGCACCTACAGTTAAATTTCATCTGTTGTATAAAAAAAAAAACACTTCTTCATATTTAATGTTTTAATTATTGCTCTTGTAAACTTGGGAAGATGTTGCTGTGGGTATGCGAACACCTATGAGCGGTCTCATATATTCTGAGAGCTCTGCTCACAGACATGCCCCCTGCATTTGTACATGCTCCGTGTCCGTTTCGGAACTGAGGCAGTGTGCCTTCATTGATATGTATGGCACGCTGCCGTCCTGCTCCTAAACAGCCGCTTTTGTGCAGGACCAAGCTAGTCCTGCATGGAAGGATAGTGAATCTGGGGGTATGTCTTTCTCTGATTTCCATTCTCATCCATTTAACTATCTCTCTAACTCTATTTTTTTTAATTCTGCTACAAAAGTAATCATAACCATTCCTGCTATCATGGTACACAGTGGAAACTCTGATTCACTCCTATATATATTTCCTCTTTAATGCCGAAAAAACATTCATGCAGAGTATCACTTTTGAACTGGAATATACTTCCATAAAATCTAATAACTTCTCCCCAGATTCATACCCTTTTAAAATTAGTAACATTACATAAATTATTGCTAGATCTCTTTTCACTGTAACTCCAACCATTTCTTAGTTATGACTTCTAGACTCTCTGGCTAGTAATATGTGCCATACATTTTCCCTTTGATAATACCATATGTCTGGTTTTTACAATATTCCTGGCAACTTTTCTTATTTTGATTTGTATAACTTTATGTAACATTTTGCAATCTGTGATTGGCATTGCTATTGGTCTCCAATTGTTTATATTTTGATTTTGTTTTCCCTAGGATGACTACCATAGTACTCAGGTAATTATCCTATCTGTTTTTTCTCTTTGTTCACCATGCTTATAAAACTAATTTTATTGTATTATTATACTCAGTTGTTCATCATTCAAGGTTTTATTACATGTCACATGATATCTTTATTTGGGTTTCCCTTTTCTTTAACCATATTTAGTAAATTTTTGATTTCCTGTGTTGCTATATTAGCATCTGTCAATCTGATCTCTTCTTTTATTTTTTTTTTCTATCACAATGTTTTTTCTTCTGTTAGCTTAACATTGCATAATGCCTCAAATGTTCTGCAACTTTCTCATTTTTCACATACTTTCTTATACTGTCCATGGTTTCACTTAGAACTTGTGTATAACCAGAGGCCTTTTTCACATTCTGTGTTAATGATAGATTTAATTCTCTTTTCCGTTTCTCTATATACTTTTATTTAAAGTAGCCCTAACAACGGATTTACTTCTGTTTCCATTTTACTGTATACTGTAATAGTTCCTCTGTGTAGATATTTAATTTAGCTGATAACAGCACCCCCTATCAAAAAATCATTATTCTTATCAACAGAAAAAAATGTTTTCTCATTTATTTTACAAACCATCTTGAATTAAGGAATCATTAATGCCAACTGAGCAAATTATTAACCTTACCTTTCTCCGGGAATTGTTTTCAGATACCTGTACTCTATAATCAACATAAGGAGAGTGCTGAGACAATTTAAAAAGCTTTTTGTTAGCCATATACTATGCTGTTTAATTCTCATAAAAGACATTAAAAATGTTCCTTTCCCATACAAATAATTGCCCATATTGCACACCTTATATTTCCAGTGACTGTAAAATGTTTGTCCAACTATTTGCATCTCTGGTAAACTGCTACCCACAGAAATAAGATTGATCAGGTGCTTCATTTGTTGTACAGTAGTGGCACTTCTCTATCTCCAACTCATTTATGCTGCATATAACATATCTGTTACCCTTTCCTTCACTTTCATATGTACCTGAGCCATCACTGCTGCTTCTTCTTTCCTATCCATCTCATCAGGCCCATCTCTTCATCAGCTGTGACTTTTTTGTCTCAGCTGTTTTTTAACAGTTTTACCCTAAATTACATCAGACAATAACTTTTCCTAGTCCATCATTGCCAACAATTGTGGGTTCTGCAGTCTACCATGCTGAATTTTGATAACCAGGCCTACTTATTGATATCAGGCTGAAATTCACAGAATCGTTGAAAACCCCTCAGGAATGTTGCCCTTTTTCCCACTGCTCATTGCCCAGGAAAAAGATAAGGTAATTTCTCTGGGATTCTCATCAAATGTCATAAAGGGATTAAGTCCTGACTACAATCCGACTAACTTCATCCGACTACCAACTTGAGCATCTGTTGGAACTGCAGGTTTTACAGGCTTATTATATGAAGGGGCAGACTGTAGCCCCTCGTTAACATCATCTGTTACAGGAATAGCAACAAGTGAAATGGCATGTGAACAGCCACCGAGACTTATATGTGCTTGCTTTCACTGCTGGTGAAAAGGACTTGGACTCACATGAGGAGCACATGATATCACACATAATGATGCATATCACATGAACTGCACCAGCCAAAGGTTTACAGCCTATTCTATGTATGACAACATTGCCAAAATGCTATCAAGAGCAAACAGCTCCAGACCACCCTCACACCCTGGCTAGGGATATCCAGTAGAGGGGATGAAGAGGTCTAAGCTCATTTGGGAGAGGCCTGATGGTTGGCAGGCTAAGGGCAAAAAGCACACATAAAGAAAAATCCCCTCCCTGTTAAAATGCCACATGGGGTCTTTTCTGAGAAGAAGCACATCTCTTGTTCGACTACTGTGGTTAATAAATATAAGGAAATTAATATATTAGAATTTTCCACACTGATATCTCTCTAGGATTACAATTAACTACAGCATATATTCTATCATTTTATTAGAATGCATGCTGCACTTGACATAATAAGCTTCTGTATACTTGGCTTTGGCTCAATCAATCTTCACTTGGCTTAAAGTTATTTAATTAACGGGATGAGGTAATAGAGACATGGAAATTCTTCACAATGATGGCATACCTTTCAGTTATCAGGGGACCACTCATGTCTTTCAGATGTGCCATGTACTAACAGTCTTAAGGATTCTATTGCAGCTCTTTCACTTCTGCTGTGCAATGTCAGTGCCAAAAAGTTCAAGTTTGATGAAAAATTCAAGATATATTATTTAGGGGAAAAAACTGTATTGCAGTCATAAGTTAAACTTGGTTTGATCATGATAATCCCCTTTTTCTTGTGAATTCACAGGGTACAATAACCTCAAATCACAAAAAATAGGTGGTAGTTTATCTATGTATGTTAAGAACACTTGACAGTCTTCCTCATTTTAATGATTAGAAGGTTAAACATGTGGTAATTAATATAATTTAGAATTACCATGCCTTAGCAGGAAGGTATGCAGCAGTACAACCTTACCAGTGAACGCTTTTATTCCTCATTTCAAACTTGGCTACATTAGCAAGTTTCACATTTTCAGATTGATCCAGACTTTCCTTCCATTTCTAAGACCTGTTAAGCTCCGGTATATCCCGGGATGTTTACTTGCTAGACCACAACCTAACATCAGCATATAATTCATTGATTAGGAAGCTGACTAAAGGCAGTAGCATTTTAGACATAGTTTTGTGTACCTATAATGTCACATATTTACTGTGGATCATTGTCACCTTCCTGCTACTTCTGTCCTTGAATGCATGAGGTACTATGGTAAAATAGCTGAAGCATTTGTTTCTGGACTATTGCTTCTTACTGGTTATTGTTTTATAACTAGCTTTACTGTCTCACTGGCTCATGTGTTCCATAGACTAACAACAATAAATGTAGAAACTATACAGTAGTGTAGAAGGAGTACAATCACTGACAAATTTTACAAGAAAAAACAGGATCACTGCCAAATATTTAAGCTCTTTTTAACATAAGTTGAATTTAGTAGATTTAGGGCTGCTTTGAATATATTAAGTAATTGCATAAAACACATGGAAATCTCTGCATGAGAATTCTCCAGACAAGAATATCCCTCCATTTTCATAAATACAGTAGACTAGCGGATATGAACAATATTTGTTGTAATGCTATTGCATGAAGCATTTTGTAAACATTTCATAAATATTACAATGTAGGACAATGGCACTATATGGAATTTTCATGAATCGCATACCACGTTTATCCTGTGTGAATAATGGAGCACAGCATCCCTGCAATACTTAGCGGTAGTAGAAACATGCTATGTGTGGCGTATAGATGCTGATGGCATGCCCTGCACCATGGAGGCATAGCATCCTTATCAAGCATTGCATAGTAATACAGGAAACAAAGCAGGCTAATATGTTGTAGGTCAGGAGACTGCATTATATCATCCTGCTTCAGGGGAAGGTAACATTTTTGTCTCCTGCACCCCTTTACCTTGTTTTTACCAAATGTACAATAATATAGGTATGTACGCAAATACTGGCTATGCTAAATACATCAACACTTGTAGCTGCAATGAAAGCACACCTGTCCTAGGACTATTTTTGGTGTTACCACCACTACTTCTAATGCCAGAAGGTCCGTATATTATCCAACTCTTCAAAACTATATTAACAGATAACAAGATTAGTAATCTACTTTTTTAACATCACATAAAACTTTATACAAAATGGTAAAACTATACACAAATATAAAAACATGTCTAGCTTATCAAGTGAGTGGTGATTGCATAGATTCTTCACCTGTAGACACCTGTCAGTAGGTTAGTGTATCATTGGACTGTGAGCATCAGTGCATTTACCAGCTGGTATTTTCAGTGCCACTGAAGGCCCAGATGTAAGGGTACATGCCAGCAGATGTGGGAACTGATATTCAAACCACTAAAAATATGAGGGTGGGCAGTGAATGTGGTCAGACCCTTTGATAGCACAAGTGCCCATGATGATCTGTAGCATGACAATAGATTCACTATGGTCAGAAATTATAGTTGCCAAAACATTGTGTTCCCATCATACATAAGGAACTGTTGCCACCATCTGGCACTTACATTCCCCTAACATGCCTGACTGTGTATTATGCCTCACCATTGTTATGATCCTACGGTCCTGTATACATGCATGTGTACCCAGCATGAGCTCATACAAACTTACTAGAAGATGTGTAACTTATTGGTGATCCTAGCTAACATTCAACTATATGGCCTGTGTAATGTGCTTGCATGTGAGGTACAGCTTTATGTGATAAAGATATGAATGCAATGATTCCTAACATGCAGTCTAACTGGCAATAGACCTGAGTATATATAAACCTAATAAAATATATGTATTACTGTCAATATCACCTGCTGATTATTAAGACATGCCTGCCTTCACATGTGCAAATACTATAGAAGCTATTTATGTCTAGGTGACATATATTATGTAGATATACAGGCCCCTTTCTGAAGTTAAAAACACTTATTTATACTGTGCATTCCTTTTATAACAGCACAGCAGGTTGTACAATGTTACACAAGAGAAATGTACATCAAGAACACATGTTATCATATAGATGCACTGCACTACATGACGAGCATGCAGCCAACATCAATGGCATGTGTCGCCCCATTTCCTCAACATGTATGTGTACAGGGCATGATAGGATGCTTGATGCTATACAAGTATAAGACATAAAAATCAAATTGTGAAACGTTAGTCTTAACACTTGCCTAAAGCATCAGGTGCATATCCACACACTGTATGCAAATGTGGTTAACATAACGGAAAGGCATATATAGTTATTTACTTATATATAGAGCTATCTATCTATAGATAGGTATACATATATAAGGGTCTACTTCTAAAGCCCAACTCCCAGAGGACCAACTTTCACAATCCAGAGATGAAAATCAAAAAAGTGCAGAAACTCGAACGTCGACATTTCACTAGGGTAAGTAAATACATGAACAAAAGCCATAAACTGCCAAAGCAGACAAAAATATATAAATAATTAAGTAATTGTTCCCTGGAAGGCAAGCAGCCGAGGTATTAGGTGCATCAGTAACAGTTGTAATAGTTGTGGACCATGGCTCCGTTGTTTTACTATTTATAAGTAAATACGTAGACAACTGTAAACAAAACTCATGCCATGGTAAGTAAACCTCACCTAGATGGGGAGCTATGCCCCCCCACAGCCCCCAGTGTAAGGGGATGCACACCCCCCTAACTAAATATACCAGCTCCAGGATCACACCACAGTGTAGAACTGGGCATGTTGGCCAAGTGTTCATTCATTTATCATATAAAATGTTGACACTCGGTTTTCTGCACTGTTGTGATTTTTGTCACGGGATTTTGAAAGTCAGTCATCTGGGAGTCAGAATTTAGAAATAGATCCGCATATACACACACACACACACACACACACACACACACACACACACACATCTATATATATATATATATATATATATATATATATATATATATATATATATATATATATATAAATATAGTTTCACTTTATAATTTCAAAATACTGAAATATCGAATTTCAGTATCTGGAGACCATGAACTCAAATTTTTAAAATAGTGAAACTTCATAACCATGAATCCGGAAATGTGAAATTCACAGTTATGGTGCTCCGGTATGTGATGTAGGATGTAATGTGTGCTTGATGTATTGTTTGGTGTGTGGATTTGGCTGGCGATTAAGGTAAGGGAATATTTTTTCAAGGGATTTGGGTAGGTATTTGAGTGTATGTGAGTATGTTCAGACGTTTTAGGTGTGGGATAGGGTAGGTAGGTAAAAGTATGAGTGTTTAAGTGTTGAAAGTGGTGGTTTTTGTATATAGGCACTGTGTGTGTGTGTGTGATGGGACTGTAGAGTGTGTAGTGGTGAGTTTACTGTGTTTTTCTGTTTGGTGCTACCTCGGAGTTAGTATATATAAGTAGCGGGGGCTTGCCTCCCTACTTATTTGTAGGGTAGGTTTATTTATTTGTGTTCTTCTGTTTGTGTGTTTTGTTTGTCTGTTATAGTGTGGGAAGGATGGCGTATGTGTTGTGTGGTGTATGGTGTGTTTACGTTCGCGATTTTGAATTTCGAGGTTTTGGATTTCGGCATTTTGAAAATTCATACAGAAAATACTGGAATCAAGTGCAAAAGCAAAACTTCAAATATAATCCATACACTTGAAGGAAATCAGGCTCTGCTCTTGGATACACCAAAATCTTTAATAATCCACAAGGAGAAAGATAACTTTAACGCTGACAATCACAATACGTTTTCGATTCGTAGTCTTCTTCAGAAAGTATAAATCAGAGTGATGTTACAACTGGCACAACCCTTTTTTATACCCAGAAACACATAATAATTGATGAATAATTAATCAATTAACCAATTAATCCTAAATAACACTCTAAACACAAGCTCACAAGAAGAACCTACTATAACAGCCTTTTTTAACTCTATTAACCTCTTTCTTAGAAACATATTTTATACATAAATTGCTAAACTAACTTTAAAAGCTAAAATTCTTAATATAATATCTGTTGGTATATGAATATTTTAATAATTTGTGTCCATATAATTAAATCTTTCTACATTTCTGCATCATTCAAATAAAATTAGGTGCCATCTGGTGTTGTAAGTGATATATTACAGAACTAAAACCACAACCATTACTATGTATGACATATATAGAATGAGTTATTAAATATAATATTGATAAAAATATATAAGTAGATAGATAAAAATAACTGGTATAACTTGTATGTCTCACATACTATTAGTTAATACATAAATAAGTTTGATACTAAATTCATATATTCAATAAGAACTGTAATAAATAATCTATACTAAAGTTGATAGTATTTCCTAATATTTCTACTATAACAAAAATACATTTAAACATGTGACACAAAGCTAAAAATATTAAAATATGTAACAATATATATATATAAAATATATGTCTATATGAATATATAATATATAACATGAAATTATGCAATAGAGAGAATGTATATCAAATATAGTAATGATAGAATGATAAAATAATAAATTAATAAATTAATATAATATGATTATAATATGATATGATAAACAACGTTGGGAGGTACTGAGATCCACATAATAGATGCTCCTGCATCATAAATATATAAATTAATAAGTAGCAAAAATAAAGGGTGATTGCACATATATCAACTATAAACTTGTGCAAGCAAGCAATTCTACTTTTAAAAATGCTTTATCAAGGCCATAATACTATAACTTCGCTGCTCTCATTTTTAGCACTGGTGCGATGGAAATAATATCATTGAGGCCTGGCAACTTATTGGCTTCAAGGGTTAATTGCCAAATTAATTCTTTATATTCAATTGATGTCTCCCAAAGGCCCCCTCTGACATCCTTATCCACCACTTCCAACACAAAAAAATTAAATATTGCTGTCGGACAACTGGCTTTATACCTATATAAAGCGTTATTAACACAATTAGTCTTAATCTCATAATTGTGTTCATAAACTCTATTCTTAAGTTTTCTCTCGGACTTTCCTACATAGAAAGCTTCACATATTTTGCATAAAGCAATATAAACAATACCCTTAGTTTCACAATTGGCAAAGCATTTGCTCTCAATAAGTAAATCACGGCTTGGTATATAAATTGTATTTTTTGTTAAAATAAATGAACATTGAGAACACCTACCGCATTTGTATGTGCCAATCTTTCCTGATTTTACCACTCCTAGCTGACCTTTATTCTCTAAGATAGATTTTACACATCTCCCTTTTCTATATGTACATCTCAATGGTTGTTGAAACAAACACCTAAGATCAGATAAATTCCCAAATCGAAGCAATTCTTCTTCCAACATTTTCCTGATTTTTACAGCTTGGCCACTAAAATCAATGACCAAATTGCCATCCAATTCAGTCCTTTTTTGTAAAATATTAGCATCCCAACCTTTGCCTAGGCCTAAAATAGGTTTGAATTTTGATTGCCTACCTTGCTTAACTTCTTCTGCAATTGTACTAATAAGGTCTGAAGGGTAATTTCTTTCCTTAAACATTTTAAACAACAATAAGCATTCTTCATGAAAATCACAGTCCCTAGAAATCATCCGACTAGCTCTTACATACTGTCTCTTCACCACACTCTTTTTCTGATAGTGAGGGTGAGCACTGTTATAGGACAGATATGAATTTGAAAATGTATCTTTCATAGGTTCATAGGTTCATAGGTTCATACTAGGCTATCTGCCCAGGGGCATTTATAAGCCTAGCCCATAGTTATGTGGCTTTCGCCACCCCTTTAGTTTGAAGAAAACTATGCCTATTATTTTGATGTGCCTCTGTCAAGCAGTGACACTGAAGTAATCCCTGGGGTATATCTGCGATCTCCCATCCATTGGTCAAGATTCCTCTTGAACAAGGCCAGCGAGGTGCTCTGCCTCACATGTACCGGGATTTTGTTCCACAGCATAGGGAGTCTCTGGGTGATGAATCTCTCCCTCCAGCACGTTCTATTAATAACCGTGTCAAGGTTTAAGTCACCCACCCTTGTGGTTCTGAGGGATCTAGATTTTTTGAGATGAAGCATATTCATCAAATCTGGGTTTGACATGGCCTTGTATGTCAGGCACAGGTCACCTCTGAGCAAGCGGTATGCGACTGAATAGAGCTGGAGTTCTTTCAGTCGGGCAGCATAAGACATATTTTTGAGACCCTTTATTCTTTTGGTGAGGAACTTTTGGGGCCTTTCCAGCTGCTGCAGGTGTCGGGTCAGATACATTCCGAATGGGGCATTGTACTCAATCACTGGTCTAATGAGTGATGAGTACAGGGGGACGATGACCTCCCTTGATCTAGATGTGAATCCCTTCATGATCAGGTGGGCAATGTAGAAGGTCTTCCTAACTACTTTAGCAACGTGAGTGTCAAACGAAAGGTTACTGTCAACCTGGGTCCCCAGATCCCTGATAACTTCTTCTGTGCTCAGTAGATTGCCACCTATATGGTAGCTAGGGATAACCTTGTTTTTCCCGAAGGGTATGACTATGCATTTCTTGGCGTTTAACTTTAGGCCATGGCTCTGGCACCAGTTATCTGTTTCTGTGAGGCCCTTCTGAAGGATATCTGTGTCAGATGTGTTTTCGACTATGGCGCCCAGTTTGCAGTCATCTGCAAACTTTGTCAGCCATAACCCTCCTGTGTTTGCTTGTACTTCAGAAAAGTAGATGCCGTACAAGAGTGGACCCAGGACTGAGCCCTGTGGGACACCACTTGTGACCGGCTTTGAGTCTGACATGGCGCCAGCAACTCTGACCCTGTGGGTTCTGTCACTTAGCCAGTTTGCAACCCATCTTGTGATGTATGGGTTTACATTCAAGCTGATGAGTTTTTCGATGATACCTGAGTGGGGTATTGTGTCGAAGGCCTTTGCCAGGTCGAGGTAGGCTGTATGGACTGCCTTACCCTCATCAATGGCCTTGGTGACTGTTTCGAAAAAGTCAACCAAGTTTAAAAGGCATGATCTGCCTTTGAAAAAGCCAAACTGGGTTGGATCCAAAGTCTGCAAGTTCCCTATGTCTTTATTTATGAGTTCCATTATGATCCTCTCCATGGCTTTGCAGATAAGGCTTGTCAAGCTAATGGGACGGTAATTTCCAGGGTCGGTGGAGGCACCGCCCTTGTGTAGTGGGACCACAGTCGCCATGCGCCACTCCTTGAGTATGTATCCTGAGGTGAGGCTAAGATTAAACAGCTGTCCTAACTGCGGGTTTAATTCCTCATTGAGTTCGTGGAGCACACAGCCGGGGACACCATCCGGTCCCATGGATGCTGTGTTTTTTGCCTTGGAGAGAGCAGTTCTCACCTGGGCTTTAGAGATGTTTGGGGGGTTACAATCCTCTGGTATAGATATCTCTCCTTTTGGGGGGGGGAGAAGTTAGCACTGAACCTGTCAGCCAGTATGTTGGCAATGTCTGTAGGTTCAGTAATCTTCACATCATTTTGAACTAATTCTGAGCATATCTGGGAGTTTCCTCCTAGGTTTCTAACATAGCTAAAGAAGGCCTTATGATTGTCTTTTGAGTCCTTGGCGATTTTTCTCTCAAAATTTGCCTTGGATGATTTTATGAGAGCTCTTAGTTTTTTACTTATAATGATCAAAGGTGTCTTACCTTTCAAGGATTTTGCTCTATCTTGTAGTAGCTTCCTCCTTTTGTTGTAGAGCTTGTTTATGGCTGGGGTCCACCAGACTGGACGCTTGCCTTTGGTACAGAGAGTCTTAGTTTTGTTTGGGATTGCCTGATCCATGCAGTCCTGTAGGTGCTGGTAGAAGGCATTTGTAAGTGATTCAGCGGTTTGAGTAATGTTTACCACCGGCTCAGGGGCCTTAAAGGAGACCACACTAGTTTTTAGAAGTGTGAAGTCGGCTTTTGAGAAGTTTTTCACTGTGGTCTTGTTATTTCAGGTGGGGGCAGGATGAGGACCTCCAGCGAGATTAGTTTATGATCTGATCTCACCAGTGAGGGGTATACTTCGGTGTTGAACATTGTGATCCCATGTTTGTGATGATGAGATCAAGTATGTTTTCTCCTCTTGTGGGGATGGTGACTAGTTGTTCCATGGCATTTGAGTTTATGAACTCCAGGAACCTTTGGGCTAGAGTGTTTGGGCTTGAGTAGTGTTCCCAGTCTATATTAGGGTAGTTGAAGTCACCTAGTATGATGGTGTTTGGAGATACATTTATCCCCTCCAGTGTTTTCAGGAAGGCCATGTGAGGTTCCTGAGTTTGAGAGGGTGGCCTGTAACATGCTACAAATTGCAGAGCAGTCTTGCCTATGGTTAATTGCACCTGGATGGTCTCCGATGCATCGTGCGTTGCCACCAACCTTGAGGTGTGGGTGTCCTTTATGAATATGGACACCCCCCCTCCTTTCTTGGTGTTGTCCAGATTTTGGGGCCGGAACACAAGATATGAGGTAAAACCTGATAGTGCTGGGGTGCTCTCAGGAGCCTTGAACCAGGTTTCTGTCACAGCACAGACATCGATGTTCTCCATACTGAGAAGGGCCTCGAGTGCGTGCATCTTGAGGTTGAGACTTCTGGCATTGAGCAGCATTACCCTTAGTTTTTTTCCTTTTTTGTGTTCTAGGGTGGTAGGTTTAGAATTTGAGCCTTGCCTAAAAAAGGCACTATGGGGGTGGTAAGAGCCTTTGCCAATATCCGGAAGCCCAGGGGTGACAGGTGCAAGCCGTCTCTTGCGAAGCAGCGTGGCTTGTCCAGCATGTCATCCCAGGCAGACAGACATTGGATCCCCTTTGAATGACACCAGAATTTAAGCCAATTATTAAATTAAATTAAATTTAGAAAAGAAACCTGTTTCTCCTTTCCCAATATATACATCCAAATATCTAAGAGCTACTTTATCCATCTGGTATGTAAATTTCAAAAAATCAGTTGACTGGGATATATAATTGTAAAATGCTTTAAATTCATCCTCGGATCCTGTCCACAAAAAACACATATCATCTAAAAAACGTTGATACAAATTCCAACAATGCTTGAAAGGGGAATTAATGATGTATTTTTCTTCCCATGCCCCTAAATGATATTAGTATAAGTTGGGACACATCTAGCACCCATAGCAATGCCTTGTATCTGTTTAAAAAATTCCCCTTCATAATAGATGAAATTATTACTTAACACAAGGTCCATTAAGGTAATAATCAAATAAAAATCATTATTGTTGTATTTGCCATAATCAAGTAAGGCTTCCTCAAACCATTTCATACCATCAGCATGTGGGATAGAAGAGAACAGGTCAACTATATCAATAGTTATAAAAATTACTTCTTTCATAAAAACTTCAGATGTAAAATTGGCTAATAATGACCATGAATCTTTAACAACTGCATTGCCTGATAAAGACATATCCTTCAATTTTCTATCAAGCCACTTAGCTATAGGTGCTGTCACTGAATTGGCAGAAGCAACTATTGGCCTCATAGGTGGATTGTTAGTATTCTTATGGACCTTAGGCACTCCAAAAATTATGGGGGTCATTGGTTTTTCCACTTCTAAAAACTTATACAACTGAATATCGATAGAACCTTCCAATAACAAATCATTTAAAACCATCATTACCTTCCTATTACCAATATTAACCTCATTTAAGGAAGCTCTAACATATTTGGCATATCTTTCTCCTTGTGGATTATTAAAGATTTTGGTGTGTCCAAGAGCAGAGACTGATTTCCTTCAAGCGTGTGGATTATATTTGAAATTTTGAAAATTCAGCTTTATAGTCACTTGATACTGAAATTCGATATTTCAGTATTTCGAGATTTTAAAGTGAAACTATATATATATATATATATATATATATATATATATATATATATATATATATATATATATCTTATGCGAGATTGAATGATCTCAATGTCAACATCTGTTTGGTTGAGACCATATGGTCAACTGGTCAATACAAGCAGATGGTTGAAATATGGAAGAGATTGACAAGACACTGGTGGGGGAATGTTCCTATTCTATGAGGATTGTGTGATCTCAGAGTTAGTAGATATAAATAGCATGGGGGTGAGTGCAGAGGAGCATGATCATTTGCAAAAACATTTGCGGATGGCTTAGTATGCTCCAGTGTAGTCACACAAAGTTTTTGTTCATCAGTATGCCATACATCAACTTTCTGATAGTTCGATCACAAATAATACACCTGTGTATATCTATGTATGTATGTATATATATATATATATATATATATATATATATATATATATATATATATATATATGTATATACACACACACACACACACACACACACACACACACACACACACGCGCACACACAAACAGATAGGTGTATATATATGTGTGTGTGTGTGTGTGTGTGTGTGTGTGTGTATATATATATATATATATATATATATATATATATATATATATATATATATATATATATATATATCAATGCTTTTTCACACAGACACACATGCATATTTAAATAGCTATATACATAAATATAAATTATAAATCATATGTACGTATACATATATGTATATATATATATATATATATATATATATATATATATATATATATATATATATAGATATTTCTATATATATATGGGTTACCCTTAGTACGTTGAAAGCACACTACGTTGAACTCCACTTCTTCGACACAGTAGAACATTATCAAATGAAGAGCCGATGTTTCCCTCATGGTAAGTTACCGTGGGTTTATATGACATTATCGAAATTTCAGAATGTCAAACACCATAAGCTAAACTTTGGAATCTCAAAATGTGATATAGTCGAATGCTCAGAACAGAGAATTTTTTCCAAGGGAAAAAATTTGTTGTTCTGAGAATACAAACACACAGCATAAGCACACCAAAATACATAATCCACACATACACACTTCACAAAACCCTACACTAAACCATACATACACTTCTAGTTATCCACTTACCTTAACCCAGCCCTAACCCTAATGTCCCTAACTAACGAACACTCACCTTACCTGCTCCCTAACCTTAAGGTCCCTAACTATCGCACACTCACCTTACCCGCTCCCTAACCCTAAGGTCCCTAACTATTGCACACTCACCTTACCTGCTCCCTATCCCTAAGGACCCTAACTATCACACACTCACCTTACCTCGGTCCATTCACACACTTGCCTTAACCTGGTACGTCACCTTCACACCACAGTCGAGGAAATAGCGAAGCCGCAGAAACAGCCCACCGAATACTTTCCCTAGGAAAATATTCAGTGTTCTGCAGCTTCGCTATTTCAAGTGTTCGCTGAATAGGGGTCGATATTATAACATTCAAAGTTTTAAGACTTTGATGTCATAATATAGACCCTGTTAACATTTGGCCATCCACCTGAATTTTGCCCCATACACCAGCGGTAGTACATTCTCGGAGTTGGAATATTAAGTTAGAGGGTTGTGGGGGGCAAAGGTTTTCAGTTCTGGATGGCCAAACGGTAACTTATCTTGCAGGAAATTTCAGCTCTTCATTTGTCGATGTTCTGCCATGTTGGAGAAGTGGAATTCGATGTAGTGGGCTGTCCATGTACTAAAGGTAACCCATATATGTGTATATATGTATATGTATATATATATATATATATATATATATATATATATATATATATATATATATATATTTTTTTTTTTTTTCCTTTTAATGAATAATTGCCGGTGAGTTTGAGTGTAACAAACATCAAGCAAACTCATTGATGATTACTATAAAATCACCTCTAAGAATAATCAAAAAAGTAACTGTGAATGTAAACCAAGAACATTTACATTGAGGGACTTACCTCCCCAACCCCTTAATGTGAGAGCTTCACCCCTCCCTTCTAGAAATTAAATTTACTAGCTTCAGTTTCACACAAACTTTAGTAAGGGGGGAAAGCCCTGAAATTATGTAAAAGTCTATTTAATGAACTTCATCCATTACATAATTTTACCAGTTACTCCAAATATGTACAGTGATACATCATATAGCACTCATATATATGTGTGTGTGTGTGTGTGTGTGTGTGTGTGTGTGTGTGTGTGTGAGTGTGTGTGTGTGTGTGTGTGTGTATGTGTGTGTGTGTGTGTGTGTGTGTGTGTGTGTGTGTGTGTGTGTGTGTGTGTGTGTGTGTGTGTGTGTGTGTGTATATATATATATATATATATATATATATATATATATATATATATATATATATATTTATATATGTATATCTATTCACCCCACAAACACACACAAATTTTATATATCTATATATATATATATGTGTGTGTGTGTGTGTGTGTGTGTGTGTGTGTGTGTGTGTGTGTGTGTGTGTGTGTGTATATATATATATATATATATATATATATATATATATATATATATATAAACACAGATGCACACACACACACACACACACACACACATATATATATATATATATATATATATATATAAACACAGACACACACACACACACACACACACACATATACATATATATATATATACATATAAAATAAAGGTGTGTATATATATATATATATACATTTATTTTATATATATATATATATATATATATATATATATATAGATATATATATATATATATATATATGCATATGCATATATGTATAATATATATTTATATTTTTATTATTTATTTTATTTTACATTTGTTACTGAGAAAGTCCGACTGGACACATAATTTGAACAGGGAAACAAACCACTTGGCCACAAGAGTGAACTTTGCCCTTTTCCCCAGTATAGTGCAATCTTGGATTTGGTATATTTAGTTGGGGGGGTGTGGGGGGTTTAAGCCAACCCACATGGGGGGTGTGGGGGGGTGAAGCCCCCCATTAGCATGACTTTAAGTTTTTTTTTGGTGTTTTGTTATGTGTCCTGCTGGCCAAGTGGTAAGTTTCCCTATTCAAATTATTGGCTTTTCATGGCTTTGTTGTAATGAAGATTCGGTGGAGTCATCTCAGTCAATTCGGTTTCGGGTAAGTGTAAATTTATATAGGTATATATTTAGATATGTGCATATACACATATAAACATATGGTTGTAATTGCTTAGAGAGGGCTTTTTTTTGTCTGTTTTTTTTTCTGTCTGCCTGCAGTTTTGTATGTGAGATCATGGTACAGAAGGTTGTGGGAATTTTCTGTTTCCCCACTGTAGTACTTGGAGTTCATATATATAATCAGCACTGGGAGTGGGGGTGCAGGGGGCTTGCCTACTGTGTAAAACGGTGTTTTGTTTTATAATACTATGGTAGTCATATAGAGAGATTTATGCATGTATTTATTTATTTATTGTTTGATTTATTTATTGTTTGATTTATTTATTTTTTCATCGGCATTTGATTACTAGGAAAGACTGACTGGGCAGAAGTGCATTTTCATCAGCAGCCCAGGCAGAAAAGCTTCAAATTATTGCAAAACATTTTAATAAATAATAATTTTACAATCTTCAAAACTAAAACAAAACATCTGCAGTTTAAATAATTATAACAAATTAGACATAATGTAAAACATTGGTTAAAAATCGATACAAGGTATATGACAATCATTTAATATTTAAAGAAATTTTAGACAGTTTGTAGAAAAATTAAAGGTAAGTTTGTTTAATATGAATAGGAATTGCAATATGAAATAAGGGAAAAATAGGGTTATGGTATATTTAAAAAGAAAGTCAGGAAAGAATTAGATAGCTGTAAGGAAGTAAGTGCGTGGGGGAAAGTAAGGAAGTAAAAAGAATGAAACATACCAGTTCACATTCAGGGATATAGTTTATCCTGTATTTGAGGAAGAACAGAGCCAGAGTTTACCTAGGAAGTCTTTCAGAGTGGTTTTGAAAGATGGGAGGAAGGGTAGACTTGATGTATGCAGGTAAGGATTTCCAGGCCTTAGCAACCATGTGTGAGTACAGACAATGCTCAGCAGATTTGCTAGGTTTGTAGGTGGAGAGGAGTTTTGGTCACTGGATCACTAATACTGACTGGGAAAATAGTTGTGTAAAATGTTTTTTAGTGCTGGACGGGCAGATGGATGCTGGATCATTTTATAGGTGGTAAGAAGTTGTGTATGTGTTAGTTGATGTGGCAGTTCGAATCAATTTAGGCTTTCTGATGCTATACAGTGGTGGGTTTTCAAATGGGTATATGCTGCAAATTTAGCAACTTTGTTATAGCATTGTCCAAGTTTTAATTTTTGTAAAGCCTGGCAGTTAGTAAGGATGGGAGCACCATAAAGAAGACTGGGGAGGAGATAAATAGTGGCAAGTTTAGTTTTTGTTGCGTCAGTGAGAAGGTGTTTGGCTCTGTAAAGCATCCCTAGTTTTTGATGAGTTTTTCTTATGCAATTTTACATATGCAGATCAAATGTAAGATTATCATGCACTATCACCCCCTATTTGTTTGCTATGAGAAGTGAGTTCAATGGTTGTATTATCAAGAGAAAGGACTTTATTTTTTTTTCATGAGAAAGGAATGTGGGGGAAAAAGTAGTAGTCTCATCTTTTTTGGCATGAGCATGAGTTGTGAGTTATGAAGCCATGTTTTACTGGCTGTTAAAGTTTCTTGAATAATTTTTGGAGGTGTACCTTGTTGCAGATGTGCAAATGAGAGGAGATTCATCTGTGTATTGTATCAGAGTGGCCTGTAGTATGAAAGTATAGAGGGCGTTAGTGAAAATATTAAACAGGAGGGGACCAAGGATAAAGTCTTTTGGTACACTGGTGGTGACTGGGAGGTAAGAAGAGAGTGTGGATTACCATTTTACTGACTGATACCTATTAGTTAGGTAGCTTTTGAACCACAGTAGGGTGGGCTGAGAGAGACCTAGGGTGGACATATGAAGTAGAAGTTTGCTATGACAAACTGTGTTGAAGGCTTTAGACAAATCTAGATATAAGGAAGAGACTAGTTTGCCATTACATCTAGCTTTATTGACACTACCTATATAGGTTAGAAGAGCAGTGTTAGTACTGTAGGAAGGACATAAGCCATGCTGTGTATGGGATAAGAGTTCTTCCTGGAGGAGAGAGTCTAGCAATTGTTTTTGATTACATTTTCAAAAATTTTGATGAGGGGAGATAAGATTGCTATAGGTCTTAAGTTATTAATGCCTGTTGAATTTCCTCCTTTGTGCAGAAGGATAATGTGTGATTTTTTTTAGAGTGAAGGAATGTGAGATTCCCAGAATGACCTATTTTTAAGGATTATGACAGGATAGGCAATGCTACTAGATGCTATTTTAGGTACTTGCTTGGAAGGTTATCAGCAGAAGAAAAGCACAGTTTGTTTAAGAGTAGTTTTATATAGGATGTGCGCACAAGTTTGAAAGTGAAAGTGGATGCTGTGTTATGTGACTGTAGTGCAGGGTTGGGATTAGATGTTGAAGATCCTTAGTTAGAGATGCTATATCATCTTTAAAATAAAAGTTCAACTGTATTGTGGTTTTGAGTGGTGAGTTATCAGGAGAGGGATTTGGGTTGAATTTTTGGCCAGGATGCAAGATTTCTTTAATGGATGTCCAAAATTTCTTAGTGTTGTGTTTCATATTATTCTGAAAGTTACTATATAGTTTTTGTCTTCATTTTATTTATTTATTTATTTATTTAGTTGCTTTTTGTTTACCAGGAAAGTCCACTGGGCCTTAAAGAGCTAATTTTCAGTGGAGGCCCAGGAAGAAAGGTTCCAAGACATAAACTTTTACATTTAAGATTTACAGTTCAATGATACAATATTCAATTCTAGAAAACAAATTAAACAGAATCTTACAGAGGTAAAACTTCACACAGAATAAAACGTCAAACAACAATTAACATGAAATGGAAAATAAGTGCAAAATGTACATGTCAGTAGTTCACAGTAATGTAAAGAGAAAAGCAGACATTGCTGACCTAAAGGATATACATAAGTAATAGAAGTATATGCTGTCATTTCAGAGTAGAATGGGGATTTTGAGAAGTCTAGGGGGGCGTGGTACAATTGCATATCCAGCTAGATGAGAGGTGGGTATGAAGGGGAGACTTGAAATGAGTAAAGTTTTGAGTCGATCTGATAGGAAGAGGTAAAGTATTTCCAGTTTTGGCTACTGAGTAAGAATAGAGAAGCTGACCAGGATGGACTGTTGGTTTGTGAATATGTAATAGTTGCTGGCTGCTTTTTATAATGATTGCAAAGCATTCTGAAGTTTTCAGATATTAAGGTGTTTTATATTTTTGCCATTCTTTCCATGCATTTTATCTATCCTGCATTAGTTTTCTACTCTTTTTGGATAACCAAATTGCATTACTTGTTTTCAGTCTCTTCCTTCTACGAGGTGCAAGGCTATTTAGGACATTTAGAAAAGTTGTACTGAATTTAATTACAGCAGCATCTAAGGAGAGGATTTATAGTAAGTTCCAGTTTGTGGATGATAGTGTAGCACTGTACGTTTCTGGGTTAAACTTGGGAAGGTTACATGTTGTTGTTGTTATAAATATGCTGTTTAACTAGATGTGTGCATTCCATTATAATAAATGATTTGATCTTGCTATAATCTGTGGGGCTATTAATTAGTTGTGTGAAACCATATGTTGGGGAGTTAGATTTATGTCCAACTAGTTGACATTCACATCACTGCAGTAAGTTATTTTTTCTTGTTGAAATGTTATAGATATCTAATGTAGGATATCTTCCAGTATAGCTCTATTGTCGCCAGGAGGGATGTAAAGGACAGTAATACATATTTGTTTGTAATTGTTTATTTTGAGGAAAGCAATAAGAAGCTCTTCTGAACTGAATTTTGGTTTTGGTTTGCTCATGGGGAAATGTGGTAGGTATTGGGTAATATTCAAATAATTTCACTATCTTTCCTCTTTATATGATCATGAAATAGCCAGGATGCATAACGTTGGATTTGTTTATGCTGGGCTTAAGCCAAATTTCAGTTACAGTGAGAACATCAGGCTTATGTTAGGTAATCCAGACATATAATTCTGCACTTTTATTTCTAATATGTCTAACATTTATTGCATCAAAATCAAAAAATAGATCTCCAGGATTGGGTATTGACTGTTGGTGGGTTACAGAAATGTGTGGGAGAGAATTATATTTATATTCATTGTGATAGGTGGAGCCAGAATTAGTATGGATATCTCCTTCTAGAAAGATTTTAGTATATTGTGGAATTATGCATGCTTGTTTTTTTTTTTTTTTTTTTGGAGAAGATTCTTGCACAAAAGTTTATTTTGGTATGAGGTGAAGTGCAATTAATCAGCCTATATCTGGAATAAATATTAGGGGCAATATTAAATAGGTTTGGTGCAATGTGTGGAGAGTGTAAAGAGGAAGTATAGATTGGTGGTTGGGACAGACATGAAGAGATATTGCGATATATTATTGAGTAGTGGTAGGATGCAAGATGGCATGGTGAGAGGAGAATTACAGAGGATAAGCTGTAGAGCAGCATAATTAAGTACATGAATCTATATTTTATAGATGTCAAGTAGTGGGAAAGTAGCAATGAAGAAGGAAACAAGAAGTTACAAGACAGGAGATTCAGTGAAGAAGAAGATAGGTAAGGAGAAAAATATAAGGTAAGAGAGGTAAGATGTCCTGGTATGTTTTCTGGAATGAAAGGAATAGATGGGTATTAAAGGCTAGAGTATAATAATATATTCAAAATAAGAAGAAACAAAGGTTTATTTGGGAAAAGGAAAAGATAAAATGTCAAATAGGTACTATTAGGAATGGTTGTGATTATAAAAGGATATAGTGAAAAACAGTATAGGAGGGACAAAGATTGTTGGGAATGGGGATAAAAATTAAACAGAGATA
Organism: Protopterus annectens; assembly: GCF_019279795.1. Classification (NCBI taxonomy): domain Eukaryota; kingdom Metazoa; phylum Chordata; order Ceratodontiformes; family Protopteridae; genus Protopterus; species Protopterus annectens. The sequence goes on from NC_056734.1 coordinate 210,506,254, forward strand.
GGGAACTTGGAAACAAAAAAACAGAAGTGTATGTATAGAAGTAGTGCAGTCTCTGGGAAGGGTTCTGGAATAAGGGTCACAAGTAAATTATGTTTGTGGGAAGTATACTATTCGAGTAAGAGGAGGTGAGTGGGAATTGGGAATAGGGTAGGGGAGCGAAGCAAAGCCAAGAGGTTTCCCACTTTCAGGTCAACGTATAACTGAGATTAATAAGTTTATAGGCAAAATAAAGCAATTAACAAAGATGTGCAAATAAAACAGGTTATCTGTCATTTCCTGAGACTAAACCCTGTCATATGCAGTATGGTCTACAGGTCAAGCAAGAGGGGATACTGGCCAACTTAGTAAGAGGTCCTTAAAGTGCTCAGACTATTTCACAGAGATATTCAATCTCAGAGCAAGCATGCATTTAACTGATTAAAGTTAATAAGCAAAGGTTCTTCATGATAGATATGCATACATTAAACACTGACAAAATTCTCAGAAAATTCTCAGTACACTTGTAGGGGTAGAGCCTTATGGTAAAGCTCCTGAAAAATCAAGGTTAGATATAGTGACCACAGATCATTAAACAAAGACAACATTTTCAGTAAGCTAAAAGAGTTGGGCCTTAGGGAGGACCTCCTGCAAAATTGAGGTCAGATGTAGTGACTTAAGGCCATTAAACACTGACAAAACTCTCAGTAAACTTGTAGGGCTATGGCATTATGGCAGAGCTCCTGCAAAATCAAGGTCAACTGTAGTTACCGCAGGCTATTAAACACTGACTAAATTATCAGTAAACTCATATGGCTAGGGCCTTATGGCAAAGATCCTGCAAAACTAAGGTCAGATGTAGTGAATGTGGGCTATTAAACACTGAGAAAATTCTCAGTAAACTTGTAGCTGTAGGGTCTTATGGCAGAACTCCTGTAAAATCGAGATCAAGTGTAGTGACTGCAGGGTATTAAACACTGGGAAAGTTTTCAGTAAACTTGTAGGTGTAGGGCGTTATGGCAGAACTTCTGCAAAATCGAGGTCAGATGTGGAAGAGAGTGATTGAGTATAACAGGAGACAATAGTTATCGAGCAACAGACTTGGCACATGCAAAATAACAACTTAAAAGAAAACGTAAAAAGTATTTTTTCCAAGGGCAAGCACCCTCTACACCACCTATGTAGGGGCTGCACCCTCCATGCCCCCTGCACAATGTCGAGGAAAAGGCATATTTCCCAACCTCAAGAATTGATTGATCTTACACACCTGTCAATATTTTGCTTAGTAGGCCAAATTTTGTTGACTTAAAAGATATCTACAAAAGCTAGTGTTGACTAAATTCATCATTCTGATATATATGTATATCTGTCTATCTATCTATCTATCTATCTATAATATAGACAGAGATAGCTCGATATAGATAACATTGACAGATATAGATATATATGTGTGTATGTGTGGGTGTGTGTGCAATAAAGCACTAGAGGGCAAGTATCACAACAACTTTAACTTTGGGGCCTTCACCTGGTTCCACCTCCACACACCTAGAAATTAAATTTACTAACTATGTAATGGTCTCTCTAATGAACATCGACCATTACAAAAACCATCAAAGGATCAAAGGTTTAGTGCACACACACACATACACAGAGGTAGCTAGATAGGTGTATATATATATATATATATATATATATATATATATATATATATATATATACTTCTTCTTACCAAAAGTAAAATACATCTATGTAAAAAATAAACACAAGAAGCATACATTATCTAATAATTATGTGGCAAGCAATAGCCTTAGTACATGCAAAATTAAAAATAAAAAAAAAACATTTTTTTTCAGGGTCAACCCCCCACCACCACCTATGTGGGGGGCTGTACCCCTCCCCACACTCCCTCCACAATGCTGGAGAAAGGGCATATTCCCCAACCCCAAGAGTTGTGAGATCATTAAGGCATTAGGTGGCAAGTATGGTAACAGATGTTACTGCATGCACAAGGGTGTTCAGCCTCTGGGTGTGTGGTAATATCAGTACCATGATTTTACATCTGTTTCCTTTTGCAGCTTGAATTTACGTTTAGTAGCTTAAGTGTGATGATGATATGTTTTGCAAAGCATTTCAGTGTAAAATAGTTCCTCCATCCATTTTAACTAACCAAATGTTGTGCCTGTTTATAAGTTTAACTTTGTGGAATTTTTGTATGAAATTTTCCAAGTATTTATTTAGGTGACCCTTCTGTAAAACTGTTTTGTGCTATTGCACAGTCCAGTTTATAAATAGGTATTAACCCCATATATTAATTCAAATGAGCTCTGGCAATTAAATCACTCTAAATAGGAAGACTTGTTTATAAGTGCCACAGTGTACACAGACTGATTTTCCCTTTTTCCACATAACAAACCCTCGAAAGTATTTACTAGAATAGTTATTCTTATGTCAACTCTCCCCGGATTCATGAAGCTTGCGCCAGGTGCAGGCGTAGCATCGTCATTCTAATACCAAATATGGCCACCGAGCAATTCAGGTATGAGCTGTTTCCAAGTGCACTATCTGCGTACACTACGCCTGCACAACTCCCGAGCCTTGTATGCTAATTACCCCATGTGCAGCAATGTAACATGCAAATGAAGGTATGTAGTGATTCAAGAAGTGGTGCAGGCATAGTGTTAGCATGCAGAAATGTAAACCGTAGAAAACGGTTTACATTTTTGCAAACATAAAATCGGAGACATGACAGCTGACCAAACACATGTATTATATCGTTAATATATGCCAGTGGCTAAATATATAGCCATTGGCATAAAAAAATGTATAAAATATAAAATTAACATTTAATATATTGTCGCAGTATCGTGACGTGGATGCGCAGGTCAGCAGTGCGCAAAGGGGATTGCAAGGAATATATAAAAATATAGAATAAAACCGCAATGAAACACATATCACAATTTCCCCGTAATAGTCATTGGTAGGCATGCTATACCATACTTATGGCGCAAGGGTTGCTAAGGGGCAGTGACAGTGTTATGCTCAGTAGCTAGGAATTAGTAGGCAATGCCATGCAAATGAGAGGAGTAATAGTGAATCACAGATTCCCTGCTGGTGTAAGGATGCACCTCACAGCATAGCGTTATAACACTGAGGTATGCCTTTGAGATAAAGATGACATCAAGAGAGGGGTGTGTTGCCATTGCTGTAAGCACATTGGAGCATTGCTAAACCAGTTTGCCCCTAGCTAGGCAAAGCTGCAGGATAGGAGTGTGTAGAATTGGCCATAGCTATGCTTAGCTGAGAGCACACAAGGTAACAGAGTATGCATGTGAACAGAGATGAAAATGTGGGTAAACCTGGTAAATGGGTATGTGTGGTGCACACTGCAGCTGAAACAGGAAGGATATAGGAAAGAAATAAGGAAATGCTGCAGCAGTGAAACTGGAGTACAAATGACTAATTAACACCTAGGAGCCTACAGTGGGCCATTGACAACAGCTAACAAGGCTGCAAGCAGCTACCTGCAGAACAGGAAAGGGGAGGGGCTGTACTGCAAAGAAAACAGTAAAGTATCAAAGCAGAACAAAGGGGATTTGCAGTATATCAGCTACAAGGCACATTTTGTCATGACTGGGTAGGGAAAGTACAAAACAAGAAAGACGGCAGGTGGATGCATGTCTGATAATGGGAGGGGATCCAGGTCTAAAAGTAAATTAAAGGGAAACAGATTAATCAAGGCAGACAAGTAGATCTCCACAGTAAAAGCCCCACACTTGCAGAACTCATTGCAAAACCCATAATTAAGACACACTGCAGCTGGAATAGCTCATACACACCCACTGACATCAGCAGCATCCATAGCACAATACTATAAAGTGTGAAAGCACCTCACACACAGTTGTGTATTCCCTTACACTCTGCACCAGTGGTCATACAGACGATGAAATTTTATTATGTGCATGTTAAGGGCTGCTATAGTTTTGATCTACCAGCATGTGTTGGAGACTGTAGGTGGTGTGGAGGATGAGGCACATGACCGCCTCAGGCACCAGAGGAGGAGGAGAGTGTTCAGACCCAGGGTAACCTACCAGGGGCTACATGATCTGGAGATAGTAGAGCATTACAGGGTGGACAGGGACATCCTACAGCAACTTGTGGAGCTGTGCCGGCCACGCCTCACAGCCAGAACAAACAGAGGGGAACCCATCTCAGTGGATACGAAGGTATGTGTAAGCCTGAGAATACTAGCTACAGGTACCTTTCAAAGACCAACTGGGGATATCATGGGGATCTCACAGGCATCAGCATCCAGGGTGCTACACCATTTCCTGGATGCCATGTTACCACATGCCAATGAGCACATATACTTCGCCCAAACGCAGGAGTAGTTGGCCAGCAATATGCGTCTCTTCCACCGCGTGGCAGAATACCCAGAGGTACTGGGTGCAATGGACTGCACACACATACACATCAAGTCACCTCCCGGTGAGCAGGGTAGGCTCTACATAAACCGCAAGGGATACCTCTCCATCAACTGCCAGGTCGTGTGCAATGCCCAGGGCATTATCATGGATGTGTGTGCTGGCAGCCCTGGAAGCTATCACGACTCCCACATCTGGCATGCCTTACAGCTGTATCGGTTATTTGCCAGGGGGGACATCCCAAATGACCACCTGGTGGGGGATGCTGGCTATGCACTGGGATGATGACTCTCATCAGAAATGCACACACCCATGCAGGAACGCCATAATGAGGCACAAGCAGAAACCAGAATCATCATAGAGCATGTGTTTGGGATGCTGAAATCATGGTTCCATTGCTTGGACATATCTGGTGGAGCCTTGCAGTACTCTCCAGGCACATTTGCCCACATCTTCATAGTGTGTGCCATGCTACACAATATGGTCCTGCGGAGACAGCTGCAGCAGGGACAGAATGGTGAAGGCCCTTACAGCTGTCCACCATTGCCAAGGGCCCCACAGGCACAGAGGTACTCAGACCATGAACACCCTTAGCCAGCCCCAGTAGGCAGATGGAGGCATGCCCAGTATGCCCATGCCTTTACAAAGAGGGAACATATAGCACACACACTGACAGTGTAGGCACCTAGGGACTGACACCTTTCTCTACCTGCACACACAGTAAAAATGGATGGCACACACACAATACTACCTGTAAATTGTCATATATAGGCAGTCTACTGTGTGCATCCAACATAGGCAGCCCTCAACTATTGCACACACAATTGCTATTGGCACAAGGTAAGTCAACACCTGAACAGTAAATTAAGCTATCAGCATATGCAAATACTGTATGTTTAGATTCATAGGTAAGTACTTGGCCAACTGCCAGAGGCCATTCAAAAGCCCGGCCAAAAATGTGTCAGCTTTTGCCATCCCATTGATTCATTAACTGTCCCTCTGTGGAGCAGTGCCAATGGCGGGATCCCTGGGGTGCATCTACTGTTCCCCATCCACTCTTCAAGGTTTCTCTTGCAGAGTGTTAGTGTGGGGCTCTGTATAATGTAGTTAGGGATGTTGTTCCAAAGTTTGGGGAGTGTCTGTGACAGGAAGCTGTCCATCCAGCATCTTCCAATTATTGTTGTGGCAAGGTTCAGCTCACTACAGTGTGTGGCTCACTGTCACATGGATTTCCATAGATGGAACATATCCATCAAGCCTGAGTTCGATATGACTGTGTTGACCAGCGGAGATCATCTCCGGGTAAACGAGATGCCACTGAGTAAAGCAGGAGTTTATTCAGTCTGGCTGCATAGGCCATATGTTGGAGGCCAGTATTCCCCTTGGCAAAGTACATTCGTGGACCTCCCAGCTGTTGGAAGTGTCTTCTGAGGCACATCCCACATGGGTTATTATGCCCTATGATGGGACTGATGTGTGATGAGTAAAGGGGCACTATAGCCCCAGTATGTCTAGATGGGAATCCTTTAGTAATCAGATGGCCTACATAGAAGGATGTCCTAACTACTGTAGAGATATGATTCTCAAAGGGGAGATCACTATCTACCTTAGTCCCCAGATACCCCATTACCTCATCCATATTAAAGTGGCTGCCACTTATGTGTTAATAAGTGGGTGCCAATTCCACAATAGAATGACCATGCAGTTAGTGGCACCTAGCTGGTGGCTGTGACATTGACACCCTGTGACATTCTCTGTAAGGCCCCTTGAGGGATGTCTGTGTCAGCTGGACTATCAATCATGGCTCCCAGTTCGCAGTCATTGCCAAGCATGGTCTGCCATAGTCCACCTGTGTTTGCCTGTACCTCTGAGATGTATATGCCAAACAGTAGGGCTCCCAGGACTGAGTCTTGTGGGACACCAGTCGTGACTGGTCAAGTGTTGGACCTGAAGACCGCTAGTCATACCATGTGGGCTCTGTGTGTAAGCCCGTTGGCAACCCAACCTGTGAAGTATGGGTGTATGTACAGGCTGGTGTGTTTATCAATAATACCTGAGTGGGGCATGGTGTCAAAAGCCTTGGCGAGGTCCAGGTAGTATGTGTGAACCACCTCCCCTGTCATCTGATGTCTTGGTGACTGTATGTAAGATGTCAAACAGGTTCAATAGGCATGAACTGCACTCAACCAAGCTGAATTGGGTTGGGTCACGTGTCCGAAGATTTCCAATGTCATTGTTAATGAGAGCCATGCAGATGTGAACCATTGCCAAGCATCATTGTATGGGCATGTGGCCTGTGGAGATGCTGAGGTAGGAACGCTTAATTAGGTGGGGGGGCAGGTTGTCTTGTATAGTTTTCAAGATGCAGTCTGGGACAACATCTGCCTCCACTGATGCTGTGTTCTGCTGTTAGAGAGGGCCATTTCCACCTGTGTGTCTCTGATGTGTGGGATACTGCACCTTTCGGGTAGTGTTGTGGGCTCTTTAGGGGGTGAAGTATGCACTGAATGTATCTGCAAGGATGTTGGCGATATCAGTAGGGTCAGCATATTTTGTGCTATATTTCACAGGCACAGTGCAAATTTGTGTGTCACCACATAGATCCTTGACATAGCCAAAGAAGGCTTTGTAGTTATCTTTCGAATCCTTGCATATTCTCCTGCTGATGTTATCATTGGATGATGTCATGAGGGACCTAAATATCATAATAATAGTGGTCATGGATGTCTGCCCTTCATGGGATTTGCTGTTTGGCTGGAATACTGTCCTACTTCTGTAGTATAGCGTGTTTATTGCAGAGGTCCACCAGACTGGTGCCCTTGTCTAGCAGTGAGTCTTGGTTTGCCAGTGATGCATGATCCATACATCTGTGTTGGTGCTTATAGACTGCATTTGTAAATTTGTCTGTATTTTGAGCAGTGTTTCCCCTTAGCGTGGGGGCTGTGAAACCCCCCACCCCTGTCACTAGTAGTGTAAATTTAGCTGTCAGAAAGATATACACTGTGGTATCTGTGGGTGGGGTAGATGCTTGGGTGTGGAAACAGTGAATAGTTCATGGTCAGATCTAACCAGTGACCAGTTAACCTCTGTTGTGGTGCACCTGTTGCCCATGTTGGTGATGACAACTTCTAGTAGTTTCCACCCCATGTTAGGGAGGTTACCACCTGATAAAGAGAATATAAGGTGATACATTCCAGGAAGCGCTGGGCCTGGAAGTGAGTACCAGAGTAAGTTTTCCAGTTAATGATATGGTAGTTGACATTGACCAATGCCAGGTTGTGCATTAGGACTGTCATGTTCTCCACTGTCTCCAGGTAGGTGGAGTGGTGGACCTGGGTCATGGAGGGTGATCCATAGCAGGCCACCGTTTACACTGCAGTTGTGGCTGATGTTAGCTGCACATGGATGATCTCAGCGGTATCATGCTGCCCCATTAACCTGGAGGTGTAGGTATCCCTGATGAATATGGATACAGCCCCTCTATGTCTGTCAGTCCATGCTCTGTGGCTGAAATGTGTGGTATGGGTTGCAGTCTGTAGTGCTGGTGTGGTCTCAGGAGCCTTAAGACAGATCTCAGTTACTGCACAGATATTGATGTTGTCCATCCTGAGGAGTGCTGGGAGTGCATCACACCCCTGGTGTTGAGTAGCATAACCCTCATTGAATCTGCTATTGTGCTGTTTATGGAGCTGGTATTCACCTTCAAGATTCTCCTAAATAAGGCACCATTGGGGCGCCAATAGCCTTGGCCAGTATTCCAAAGCCTAAGGCTGACACATAGGCTGGTATGGTATCGTTGCTTGCATATTCCCCATCTGTGCGTGTTTTTCATCTCTCCTGTAGGTAGCCTACTGGTAAGCAATAGAAAGCCTTAAACTTACACAAGTCGTCTAGCTTCCAAGACAGGCTTTTGGAGTGACTAAGTATCAGTGTTCTGTATGTTCTTGCTGTACTTAGCTGTTTCCTGACTAGATGGTGATTTCTCACTGTATATTGTAATCTGAAGGTCTGTTTGTTCACATATTATGGCTGTGATGGCCTGCACTTTAGAGGTTCACAGATAGCCTACTACCTATCTGACCAAGGGAAATTAGAAGCATAGCAAAAGTGTGTTGGCTTTCCTCGCACCATTGAAGAAGTAACTGAGTGTTAAATAAAAACAAATGATAACAACACAGGAGGCTCAGATGCAAAAACTTTACTAGTGTACACCAGGAGGCAAAATACCATACAATACAAGTATAGAGTTTTGTCTGACATGATGCAGGAAATACACAATTTTATATAGTCTTAAATTCAAGCTGTGCCCACTTTACTGACGTGGTTAGTCACAGGGCACCTACATCACTATGGTCTACAATATTCTATTCATAAGAAAAAGCTGATGTTATACATTTTCAAAGTTTTCCCATGGGAATAATACAGCCTTGCAAAACACCTGGTTAGTTATAATGTCTTTCTGTAAAATGTTATTCTTTCAAGGTTTCAGTCCTGCTCGAATACAATAGTCGGTTCGGTCTTGTAATATACTTCTTTGTTCTTCTTGCAACATTACTTTAGCAGCTGTGCTTTATCTCTGATAATATTCACAAGGCCAATTATCTCAGAGGAAGGAAGAAGGATTTTCAATGCTTTATACATTTAATTTTCCTGACCCAGCAGATAATCATTAGTGAAAAACATAAGCTTGCTGAGCTGGCTACTGCCAGGGTCAGAGTCCAAATACACTGCAGCTCCAAAGCTTCAAGCAATTACATGTAAAATCATTCTTTGCCATATTGTAAATAGAATAAAATGCATTATATACTATTTGCTTTTAAACTAGCACTTTATACATATTCAAATACATATTTTTCTAACATTTTCCTCCCTTTTAATACTTTTATTCTATTCAGAAACATAAACAATATCATATCGTCCCCTAGCCTTCTCCTTTAAGGACTTTCAACTAGGCAAGTCATTTAGTTTATATTTCAGAAAGAGTTTCGTCTGGAACCAATAGCTCCAGTTCAATGTCTTGGTACAAAGTCTCAGTTACAGATATATCAACAAAATCTTTGACTAATCTTTTCATACAGGGGATCCCACAACAGAAACATGCTCCTAACAGGATAAAATAAAATAAAAAGAAAAGGAACCAGAAACCACAACACGAAGATACTCAGAAAATAATCCAGTTCCAGTGAGGCAATATGTGACAGTAGGTGACAGCTGAGTCACAATAATGATGTTCACCAGTCCACCAGGTAGCAGAAGTTGCTTTTAATAAACAGCGATAAAAAAACAAGTTGAGCGCTTTCATCTAAAAATGTAAAAGTGATGGACTTTTTTGCTTTTAAATGCATCTATATTCTCCTGTCATCCAACATGGGTTTTATAGATATGTAATCGACAGGAGAATATAGATGCATTTAAAAGCAAAAAAGTCCATCACTTTTACATTTTATATTGTTCATTTTAACATGCATTATTTTAATATAGATCATTTTAATATGTATTATTTATATAATATATTTTTTGCACAAAGCACTATGCACTTTATATTGTAACTTTTGGTATTCCACATTGTTGAGCTACACTTTTGCACTTTATATCCCTCTGGGTGTACAACAGCAGATTCCAGCATTCACTATGCAGGATAACTATTTCAATTGTTGTGGTCTTTACAGCCACAAGTTGACACTATTGTAGTAACATCTGTTTCATAAAAGTTCTGTCAGACTGTTTATATAATATTATTATACTAGTAGGATTTTTAAAAAATTGTTATGTAGAATTAATTTATGTCAATATTTTTACAACAGTGTTTAACAAGTTTTCAAGTATGTATGCATCAGTCAGCCTCCAGTGGTAGCAGGTTAAGAGTTAAAATATTTGCAGCCAATTGATTTTAATTACTTTATTGCAAGCATGTGTAAGAGTATATAAGCCACAATTCATTGTAGCAAAGAGTTCTGATGAAGTCTATTATTTTTAGATGAAAGCGCTCAACTTGTTTTTTTATTGCTGTTTATTAAAAGCAACTTCTGCTACCTGGTGGACTGGTGAACATCATTATTGTGACTCAGCTGTCACCTACTGTCACATATTGCCTCACTGGAACTGGATTATTTTCTGAGTATCTTCATGCTCCTAACAGGAGCAGACCAACACAAATAGCAATCAAAATATTCATTAGGATAGAACCCCACCCACAAAATAGGCTCTGGAAAAAGTTTGTCAGTGGGTTTGGGCCTGGTTCAGTCATGGCCGATACCTGCTGTATTACCTCTAGGTGATCATTGATCTCATGTCGATTGTCTGGTATGAACGCACAGCATTCTTCTTTGATAAGCGCACACGTACCACCTCTCGCCGCTAGGGTGAAGTCAAGAGCCATTCGATTTTGTAGCACAACAGTTCTCATTGCATTCAGTTCATCAGTCACTAGTTCGAGAGCGGAAAAAGTTGCATTACTCATTACTTCGAGAAGCTTTGACAGTTTTCTCAGCTCCCAGATCGATTTGACTGCTCCATATGCTGGAAGTATTCCAGCCCAGGATATAACACTGTCACTCAAGTCCATATGAGTCAATTTTTCTTTATCTTTCACAGAATGATGATCCTTCCAACCAGCTTTGATTTTTCCCACTGGATTTACAGGTTTTCTGATTGGATCCTCAGGTTTTCGGGCTACATCTCTTGCATTTCGTAACTTACCTAGAGGTAATTCTGCAGTATGCCTTATAGCCGGAACCAGATAACCCAAAAAAACAACTGGCAGACCAATTCTCAGGTAGCCATTTGTATGCTTTTTTCCCACAAACAAAATAACAGTTTTCTACTTTAGTACTGATGTGGGTTAATTCTGAATGAAACATTTTTTTGTCTATAACAGACAATTGTTTATGCAACACAGGATTACTCTGCACATCTCTTATTGTTGTTTTCATTAAGCTCAAATATGAATCATAATTTCTGCTACAACTAGTGGTTTTATCTTTAGTTTTAATATAGCATTTATAAGACAGTTATGTTACAGTTACTCCAACCCACTTGGAGTGTATCATTTTTATAGAAACATACAATTCCTCTCTGTGTAATAGGTAAATACAATGCAATTTTGTCCTGTGATCTTACAGAACCTGTATCAAAAAGTAAATTTTCCCAAGTCTCATTTATCCCCAAGGGGACAGCGGACATCAACAGTCCTCCATATGCTGTTGGTATAGCAGTACAAACCCAGCAGTTTGAAATGTTCATAGTCTCTACATATACACGCTTCATAGCTAGGTATGTGTTAAAGTATGGATGCCAGTCTATAGACAGTTCATCACATTTCTCCACTTTCATTTGTGTGGTTATATGTAGGAAGAACCACAACAAAAGGAAAGTCACCACAATCATAGTCAATAAATGCATAGTTAGCAAGATGATTAAACAATATCTTCGGGGTTGATCTGTATTTTTACTCATTTTGCTCTTGGCCATCCTGCCTTTGTTGTGTGTCAGTCACAAAATGTTTATCAAGCTGAAAATACTTTACCGGTTTACAGTGCGTCAGGTGGACCCAGGATGACCTCTCAGCAACTTTGACTGCAGTAGTCGTCGCCAACAGTACCTGGTACGGTCCTTCCCACTTTGGACTCGTCCAATATTTCCTCTTCGTGACCTTCAGCCACACCCAGGACCCTGGGGTCAGCACCGCTTCCAATGGTCTGGTCTGTCCTCTATCTGAAAAAGAGTTCAACTGCAAAACAGTTTTATTTGTTAACAGTTTCCTCATATAACTAGCTAATGAGCTGTCAGCCTCTAGTTCTGCAGGCATGAGAGCTTTCCACTGTGGCACATAATATGCCCTTCCAAATATCACTTCAAAGGAGGTCAAACCCTTTACATTTGGAACTGTTCTCATGCTCAGCAGTGCCAAAGGCAAACAGCAAATCCAATTCTTCTGTGCTTCATTTATTAACTTCCTCAATTTGCTTTTTAAAATTCCATTGTACCTTTCCACCAGTCCTGCAGACTGTGGGTGGTAAGCACAATGATTCTTCAAGGAGATCCCAAAGAATCTCCCAAGTTGGTGAATCGTCTGATTAACAAAGTGTGTCCCATTGTCACTATAGATTCTTTCCGGTATGCCAAATCTAGGAATTATTTCTTTTATTAGGGCTTTTGCCACTGTTGCCGCATCCGGATTTTTAGTTGGAAAAGCTTCTACCCATTTGGAAAACATGTCTATAATCACTAAACAGTATTTTTTCCCTTCACATTTGCTCAGTTCTATGAAATCCATACAGATAGTATGGAATGGATATGGTGGTATAGGAAAACTCCCTTGCTTGGGTTTAAATGCTCCTTGTGCATGATGTTTGTTACAGATATGACATGCTGCACAAAATTTTTGTGTAAAGTTTGTGAATCCATATGTTTGGAATATTCGATTTACTAACTGTACCATCCCCCCTGTTGAGACATGGCTCTGCCCATGGCTCAACAAAGCTGCATATCTAAATAAATTAGACGACAATATTGGCTTTTTTCTCTTTGGAGATGTACAGTCCATTTTCGAAGATTGCACCTCGTTTCTCCCATTTCTGTTTCTCAGCTTTTGTAGTCAATGTCTGCATCATTTTTAACATTTCTAAATCTAAAATCTCAGAGGGTTGTAACTCCTCGGTTAAAAGTAAAGTTTCTGAGTCTGAGGCTGCTTGTTTTGCAGCTGCATCAGCTTTTGCATTTCCTTTTGAAATTGCATCCTGCTATTTTGTATGAGCTAAACATTTACAAATAGCTACTTTAGTAGGTAACTGAATAGAATCTAATAAGTTCAAAATAAGTTGCGCATGATTAATCGGTTTGCCAGTAGATGTTATCATTCCCCTATTTTTCCATTGCTGTGCAAAAACATGCACTGTAGAGAAAGCATACTGACTGTCAGTATATATGTTCACATATTTGTCTTTCGCTAGAGTGCAAGCCCGTGTTAAGGCTATCAATTCTGCTGCTTGAGCAGACAGGTTATGCTGTAAGGGTTGGGCTTCTAAAATCTCTGTATCTGTGACTAATGCATACCCTACTAGATTATTCCCTGTAGGACCCTTTCTGCATGAACCGTCCACATAAAATGTCACCTCGGCATCATCCAAGGGCATATCAGTGAGGTCTTGTCTGGGCAAAGTTATTTGCTCAATTTCCTGCAGGCAACTGTGTGGTGTGCCATCCACAGGAGTCGGAAGTAATGTTGATGGATTTAATGTTGTACAACGTTCAATTACCATATGAGGTTGGCTCAGCAGTATGGTCATACATGAAAGATGTCTAGCAGGAGATAGATATGCTATTTTTTCTTGCAGTAAAATTATCGCGACTGCATGAGGCACTCTCAATGTGAGAGGGTGGAATAACACCACTGAGGCCGAAGCCTGTACTGCCATTGCAGCTGCGACTACTGCTTGCACACAGTGAGGCAATGATCGTGCCACTGGATCTAACTGTGATGAATAGTAAGCTATGGGGTGTTGCTTATTCCCATGTTGTTACGTCAAGACTGACGTCATGTATCCCTTTTTACAATCTACGGTTTGAAAAAATCTTTTTGTGGTAATTTGGAAGTCCTAAAACTAGTGATGAAGCTATCAATTGTTTTAGTCTGCAGAAAGCTGTTTCTGCTTCAAGTGTCCATTGTAATATATCTTGTGCTGCCATTGGTGTTTTATATATTAAATCAGCCAATGGAGCAGATTCTAAAGCATAGTTTGATATCCAGCTTCGACAAAAATTAGTCGTTCCCAAGAAGGACATCATTTCCTTCTTGGTTGCTGGTTTGGGTGCCTGTAAAATCATTGTTTTTCTATCTTCATCTAATATTCTACCTTCATTGAATATTACATATCCTAGGTATCTAACCTGTTTTCTCCAAAGATGTAACTTACTTTTGTTTACTTTGTGTCCTTGTGCTGCTAAAAAATTCAATAATGCTATTGTATCTTCCCTGCATTGATGCTGGGTAGGGGCTGCTAGCAAGATGTCATCTACATAAAGCAGAATCTGACTACCTCCTGGTGGGGTAAACTCTGCCAGGTTGCTTGCCATTTCTTGTGCAAATATCGTTGGACTTTCACAATATCCCTGTGGTAGCCGAGTATAGGTATATCTTTTACCTTGAAATGTAAATGCAAACCGATACTGGCTATCAGGATGTATAGGTATTGAAAAAAAAGCATTGCTTATATCTACCACAGTAAAATATTTTTGTTGTGGCTTCAAATCATTCAACAAGGTATGTAGGTCTGGCACCGTAGGTGCTCTGGGTATTATTGCATTGTTTACGGCTTGTAAGTCTTGTACCATCCGCCATTCCCCATTTGCTTTTTTAACAGGAAATAGAGGGGTGTTACATGGTGAATCCAGAGATTCTACCAGTACTCCTTCCTTGAGTAATGCTGCTATTATAGGCTTGATTCCTTGCTCTGCATCTTTCCTCAAGGGGTATTGTCTTTTTTGTGGTCTAAATGCTGATTTTGGTGTAATTGTTACTGGTCCTGCTGTTTGAATAAGTCCTACATCTGATTTACCTGTTGACCAAAGAATATCTGGTATATCACACAAGGCTTTTTCTTCTTCTTCTAATAAGAACGCTAATCAGCTGTCTTCACTAGCTTGCAAGTGTACAGCTGGATGTGTCTGTGTTAGCCAATTCAATTTCTGTTTTTGTATTCCCTGTTCTGATAATTCTAAATCAGTTTGCTTTTCCCATTTTGTTACTTTTTCTCCTAAATCTGCCCATCTCACATCTTTACTCTTTGTTAAGCTGACATGTGGCAGTCTATTAGATTTGTACAGTTTCATGAATTCTTGAGGTAGTGAACAGCTTACTACACTGTTTCCCTCAGTATCCCAATACAAGGTTCGTAATACTAATCTGTTAGCAGGATTTCTAAACAACTCTTGCTCATATTCTTTATCAGGTCCTGGCATGCTGCAGTAGTATAGAGTACAATGTAACAAATGCTGTCGATCAGTGTCAAGGGAGGGGGCCTTACTGATGGCTACATTCATCAGTTCCTCGGTTACTGCCCCTGGACCAGTCGTAACTAGGTCCTGGCTGTACCAGTAAAAAGTTTCACCCTCCGGTTGCACCACAAAAGTATCCATTTGTCTTTGTGCTTCCATACCCTGCATAGTAGGAACTACCGCTATGCCAAATATCTGCATAAGATCTCTTCCCAGTAAGTTTACTGGACATTTTGCAGAAACTACAATTTTACTTTTCTGAGTCATACCTGAAACAGGGTCAGTTATTGCTATATCATGGGAGAGTGGCTCCCTATATAGCTGTCCATTTGCTGCTTTCACTAATATATAGTCAGGTGATTCAGAATATTCTGGTAACTTTGAAGGGTGTATCAAAGTTCGTGACGCTCCTGAGTCACACAAGAATTTCACTTCCCTTCCTTCCACCAGAAGTGTAACTTCCGGTTTTGTATCTGCCAAATAGAGCTCCAAGCTCAGTAATGCCAAATCTAAAATTTCACTTTCTTCATCCTCTACATCTGCTTGCACTTCCTCTGTTCCTTCCACTACATTTACTTTTGTCCTTTGTTTATTAGTCTTTCCTGATGATTTCTGATTTTCATCACTATCATATAGTCAGTCCTCATCACCTTTATTTTCTGTAGTCACCTTTTTATTTAGCCTGCAATCCCTTGCTAAATGTCCTTTCTTGCCGCACTTAAAGCACTCACCTTTCTTTTTTCTCTCTTCAAAATCTTCTGACCTTTTGTCAGATTGTTTATTTCCCTGGGTATTTTTCTTACCCTTTTTACCCGACTGTACTACAAAGACCTCTGCTCCGTCTTCAGCTGTGAAGACCTGTGTCTTCTTTTTCTTTTTACTATTAAAGTGTCTTTCAGCATGTCTAGCATATTCAAGTAAGGCTTGTAGCCTGCTTGTTCGATGATCTATCATATGCTTTGTAATAAAGCTGCTGATAGGTGCAATGCAACCTTTCAAAAACGCATTTTTCAGTTGCTGTTCATACGAGCTATCATGTGTCTGACTATCAGGAATAGCCATACCACTATGGTTATTGAAACATTCCAATAATCTACCATAGTACCCATCTACAGTTTCATTCTCTTGCTGTATGCATTGATTAATGCAAGTCCAATCTGCTCTAGGTTTCCATTTTTCAGAAATTCGGTCTGTAAGACCTTTCACTCTGTTGCCTAATTCTGCGTCACTATGTGGGAGTGGTTTAAGCTCTGCGTTACAAGGATTCCAGGTGCCACAAATCATGTGCCAGTCTGGACCCACAATCTGTCTAACTACCTTTTCTACTTCTTCCCCATTCAAGTGGTAACTTAGTCTCATACCTTGTAAATCTTGTAAAAACTTTGTGTAATTAACTTTCGGATGAGGGATTCCCTCTGTAGCTTTCCGAATATCTTCCGGTGTCCATGGTCTATACACTAGGAGAGTTGGGTCCTGCCCTTCCTGTCCTGCCTGAGGATTCAGTACCTCGATTAGTGGACAGATTTCTTCCTCATCCTCTTCTAGTGTGTCTCCCCCCATTTGATATGTCTGTGTCCCTAAGTGTCTTACGTGTCCGGGACCTAGTTTCAATAGGTTCTCTAACAAATGGTTTTAATGCTCTTGTAACTTCAGGATAACGTGGAGGTGGACTAGCCTGTCCTCCTGCTTCATATCCTAAAAAAGGCATTGGAGGGGGCAGAGGGGGAGGGGCCGTCGCTATTACTGTATTATTATCTTCTTTGTCTAAAAATAATGCTTTCACATTTTTAGTTTTCTGTTCCCTTCGGTTTACTTCCTCAATTCACCTATGTGCCTGAGGAATGCCTAATCGCTGTTGTTTTTTTGCCTGACCTTCTGCATCAGATTTAAACTGTTTTAAAAGTTTAACTAATGAAATCTTATTTAATTTACCGTCAAATCCGTATTTATTAACCCATTTTGTATAATACCTTACATTATCTGCTCGTTGTGATTGCATATATTTTGCGTCATCAGTTAGGGGCGGATCTCGCAATATTTTAGTGCACTGATTTCCCATTTTAAAAAGAAAAATGTTACGTAACCCTTTTCACCACGTGGTATTTCAGTTCCTTACACAGTTTATCTAGAATAACTGCCTACCTTATTCTGTTTCCCTGATCTCTGACAAAATATACAGTAATTTCCTTTTGTCCCTGATCTGTATAACAAATCTCTGACAATAACATTTACTGTAACTTAGTCCCTGATCTAAAACAGAAAAAAGGCAAATTTCTTCCTACCTGAGGCTCCCGGGTCAACCAGTTCAAGACCGCTCTTCGGCCGCAGATCAGAAAAGTGGCCAGCCTCTCAAAACGACAATTCAGTTGGAGGCCTTTGTGTTTCAAGAAGAACCGTTTCGGTAGCTTCTCCTGCGCAGTATTCGACCACCAGTACACTCTGATCTGTAGCTGTCGAGGGCTTCCGGTCAAGGAGGACCAAACTGTTAAATAAAAACAAATGATAACAACACAGGAGGCTCAGATGCAAAAACTTTACTAGTGTACACCAGGAGGCAAAATACCATACAATACAAGTATAGAGTTTTGTCTGACATGATGCAGGAAATACACAATTTTATATAGTCTTAAATTCAAGCTGTGCCCACTTTACTGACGTGGTTAGTCACAGGGCACCTACATCACTATGGTCTACAATATTCTATTCATAAGAAAAAGCTGATGTTATACATTTTAAAAGTTTTCCAATGGGAATAATACAGCCTTGCAAAGCACCTGGTTAGTTATAATGTCTTTCTGTAAAATGTTATTCTTTCAAGGTTTCAGTCCTGCTCGAATACAATAGTCGGTTCAGTCTTGTAATATACTTCTTTGTTCTTCTTGCAACATTACTTTAGCAGCTGTGCTTTATCTCTGATAATATTCACAAGGCCAATTATCTCAGAGGAAGGAAGAAGGATTTTCAATGCTTTATACATTTAATTTTCCTGACCCAGCAGATAATCATTAGTGAAAAACATAAGCTTGCTGAGCTGGCTACTGCCAGGGTCAGAGTTCAAATACACTGCAGCTCCAAAGCTTCAAGCAATTACATGTAAAATCATTCTTTGCCATATTGTAAATAGAATAAAATGCATTATATACTATTTGCTTTTAAACTAGCACTTTATACATGTTCAAATACATATTTTTCTAACACTGAGCCTCTGTCAAGCATAGCCAGTGAAGCAATTCCAGACAGAGACGCTGGAAGCTGTTGAAGACTGGGCTTGTGGAGGGTGATAGGGGCACTTAGTGATCTAAAGAGGGCTTGAGCATGTTAATGTGGCAATTCAACACCATTCAATTCCCCCAACAGGTCTTGCAGCTATCAAACTGGACAGGCTCCCCCACCCCCTGGCTGTATGGTTCTGGGACACATGATCCCAGGGGTGTATATTCTGTTACCCATTCACACAACAAGGTTTCCCTTGAAGTGTGTCAGTGAGGGACTATGCCTAATGTAGTTAGGAATGTAATGTAATGTCTCACAGTACATTTGTTATAAGTTGTTATTTCAAGAGTACATGAAGCTCAGTGAGTTTGGGGGCCTCCGCCCTTTGCTTAGCCTAGCTTACACATAGAAATAATCTAAATAGGAAATAGGCAGAAGCATCATTAATGTCAACAGTGTAATGGTTACAGCATCAGCATAGTATCTGTGCATTCGAGGTTCCAATCCTGATAAAGGCAGGGATGTTTATCATGTTCAAAAGTATACCTTAACCACAGCTTGCATATATAGGTAGTAATCGTCTGTATAATAAACATTCGAAACACCCATATAAACCCATGTGTTCTGGAGAGTACAGTAAACAGAGAATGTTATGTCAGCACATAGTGAGATGTTACTTCACTAATATGTATATATCCTGAGTAGTTAGCGGATGTGGCCGTGTTTGCGTGCACAGGTTATACGTTACAAAGTTTGTTTAACCGTATTTAACCACTGCTGTAATGTCACACAAACACTTTTAAACATGCTTAAAATTGCTTAAATGAGCCTTATTCTGGAGTAAAAAAAATTTGTAAAGCATCGCAGGTGTTGAACCCTGGATCATGCACACTATAGTCATGGGACTTACCACTAAGCCATCCGAGGTGTATACATGTTTCATGGTCTTGAGACTACACCTTATAGAATATGCATTTCACTGTAATGGTCACAAATGGGATAGTCACTTTGTGTACATATGTACAGTACATTGTAATGTACTGTAGTTTGTGAACCAACTCATTCCAGTCTACATATGTATTACTGTTACAAATTAATACGAAATATGTATATACACATATATATATATATATATATATATATATATATATATATATATATATATATATATGTCAATGATGTCTGCACACACACACACACACACACACACACACACACATATATATATATATATATATATATATATATATATATATATATATTATACAGTTACATCAATAGCCATATATATAAACATCTATGAACACACTTCGTGACACCGAAGCACTCCAAAGGAATTGGAGTATACACAAAACACATGCAGCTCTGGTATTATAACAATTAATATTAACCTAATTCACCATAGAAGGGGTGGTTGTTGTGTATGTGAAGATTAGGGGGGGAGGAATGATGGGTAATGCAATCATGCATCAATGGAGGGGTATACATGGAGTATGGGGACAATATAAAAAGGACACAAAGCAAGAACCTTTCTCATTCATAATACACCCTGTCATGTCACATTGCAGCACCTAATTTCACAAACATATGAACATTAACATGTATCAGACATATGTACACCAACTGACTGTCACATTTGTTTTCAGTAGTGAGGAATGTCTGTAGTACAATGTATATTCTAAACACCATAACGTTTGTGCATATCTCAGATGCCTTAGTGGTAAAGCCAGTGACTGTGGTGTTCATGGTCCCGGGTTCAAGGGCTGTTAGGTTATTTTGAGGGCCAGAATAAGGACTGTTGGATGCAGGTGGATTAAAGCACTCTTAAGCAGTTGTAAGCAGGTTTCCATGGGTTTGCATGATGGTAAGTGGCTCTGAAACACGGTAAACGGAGAAGCGCTTCACAGGTTTAACCTTTGCTTAACATTGCGCAGACCACGGGCAAACCTGCTTACAACCGCGTAAATGTGCATTATTCACACTTAACCTACCAGTGCCTACTCTGAGAGGTAAAATAATAACACCTTCTATGAGTAGAACCCGCAACCATGTACTCCATCCTCAAAGTTACCTAACACTAAGCTACCTGGGATGTAACTATACCAGTTGTGTATGCAGACAGGTTAAAACACAAAAGGGAGGAATGTGTTGAAATAGGACAACCCGCCATGTACCCAATTAAAGGTGGATGCTCATTTATATATATATATATATATATATATATATATATATATATATAGAGAGAGAGAGAGAGAGAGAAAGAGATACATAGAGACATGTCGCTATATACAGGTCTACATATATATGTAGATAAATAGATAGGTTAAAAACATCTACACATCTATGGAGGTACAGAAAAATGTATGCAATAATATATATATCTATATACACATATATATATATATATATATATATATATATATATATATATATATATATATATATATATATATATATACACACACACACACACACACACACAAACACATACATACATGTCTGTAGACGGCATCCGGAGTGTTTATATCTGACTATAACATGGACCATAGCAATCACACATTCCGCCCCCCCCCCAAACAATATGAACATAACATATGAAGAGTATATACCAATACACTATTACAAATATGTTCTATGGACACAGTCACCAACACAACTGCAATGACTGCAGATATCCATGACAGAAATACACAGACAGCTTTCATTTTGCAAAACTTTATTACATTCCAATGTATTGCAAAAAAGATTCAAGGAATAACAGTACCTGCATGCTATACAGGAAGCATTTAGCAGTGCCTTAGTGAATCAGCCTGCAATTACCATAGTATTAGTCCACTAAGGGATAGGTGTTCACACAGGGAAAGAATACCCACACACATATAGATGTTGTATAAAAGGGGTTCCTACACACCTGCATGTGTTATGTACACCCACCAACATCTACCCCACAACCAAAATAATTACTTCAATACATACTGTCATACCATAACCAATTATTCAACTACTGTACAGCATCTGCTGAAACCTTAACATACCTGGACACAGAAACAAAAACATGGCCCTATGTGAAATAGTTGCAGTTATACAATTGAACAGCTGCTGATGTAACAGGGTTTGTATGAACTAATCCTGTTTCAGAGGGTTGAAAGGTTCGTACACCAGGAAGTATTACCGAGTACTGATTATCAGCACAATACGATACACAGTAACACCAAACTAAATATGTCTGGTAAGCACACTGTAAACCCCCTAACATTACATGCATAGCTATGCAGCCTTGAGCTGGTCAAATAACGTGGTCAGACTGAAACATATGCAGAAGTATTAGGTACAGACAAACCCTGCACAAGTAGCAATGTTCATAAACATAACAGCAGTACTCACATTTAGACCAAATCCTCTAGGCATTACACACAATATATTACTGTTCGTCTCCATACAGCTGTTGCAATAGATTCCAAACAAAACTTCCACACTGTCTTCCTCACAAGTAAGGCAAGGGGACAATGCCCAAGTGGCGTACTCAATTAAACTCCACTGCTGCCATGGTATTGGCTAAAGCAGTAGCAGCACAGCTGATGTGCATGTAATTAGCTACTTAGGAACACCAATTGGTTATCGGGATAGCACATGTTACTGATCTGTAACTATAAAAAGTTGCGTTGTCACACATTCAAGCCATCTGTATCTACCTGTAGAACAGTACAAAGCACTGAAAGAAGAACTGAAAACAAGTATTATACTAGTCAATAACACCTCAGATTACTAAGATGGTATGTATAACAATGTAGTATGTCTGTGTATGTAGTACCTGTTCTGTAAGAATTACAGTGTAATCAATGCATATAGTGGAAATAGCTATCTTGTAGTGATGTATTGTTGAGCAGTAGTAATGCTTGTAGTATTCTATGTGTGTATTGCTGTAGGTCACACGGCAAACGCTGCATACACCACAAGGGATGATATGGGCTTGGAACCCACCAATTCGCTTCCAGCCACTGGCAGTGTCAGGATTGGTCCAACAAGTATGTGCTATAACAGGGGATAGTATATGTTGATACACTGTAACAGTGGACATATGCATGGGTGTATAAGTAAGATGAACATGTTAAAGGTGGGCTTACTGTGCAAATATGGTGTGCATTGTGGGATATTGTACCAATAACTGTGTAATGTACAGTATTTTAGGCAGATCTGTATTCTATTCTACATAGCAGTTCTGTTATGTTATGCAAGCAGTAGTTATGTCTGTTGGCAATTACAATACTCAGTAACAGGATACATATCATTTGTATGCATCTGATAGATTAGCAGCATGATAGCAAAGATAATTGGAAGAGCCAGGTAACTATCCATGCACATAACACATGTAATATCCACCTCTCTAGTATTGTTTGCAAGCAATAATAGCTGTGCATGTGTACATGTTATGCAAATGTGTAGTGACCCTTGTTACAGGGCTGGACCTCTCTAGTATCATTTGCAAGCAATAAGTGCTGTGCATGTGCACATGTTATGCAAATGTGTAGTGACCCATGTTACAGGGCTGGTCCTCTCTAGCATCATTTGCAAGCAATAACAGCTGTGCATGTGTACATGTTATGCAAATGTGTAGTGACCCTTGTTACAGGGCTGGTCCTCCCTAGTATCATTTAAAAGCAATAACAACTGTGCATATGTACATGTTATGCAAATGTGTAATGACCCTTGTTACAGGCTGAACCTCTCTAGTATCATTTGCAAGCAATAAGAGCTGTGGATGTGTACATGTTATGCAAAAGTGTAGTGACCCTTGTTTCAGGGTTGGTCCTCTCTAGTATCATTTGCAATTAATAACAGCTGTGCATGTGTACATGTTATGCAAATGTGTAGTGACCCTTGTTACAGGGCTGGACCTCTCTAGTATCGTTTGCAAGCAATAACAGCTGTGCATATGTACATGTTATGCAAATGTGTAGTGACCCTTGTTACAGGGCTGGACCTCCCTAGTTTCATTTGCAAGCAATAACAGCTGTGCATGTGTACATGTTATGCAAATGTGTAGTGACCCTTGTTACAGGGCTGGATCTCTCTAGTATCATTTGCAAACAATAACAGCTGTGCATGTGTACATGTTATGCAAATGTGTAGTGACCCTTGTTACAGGGCTGGTCCTCTCTAGTATCATTTGCAAGCAATAACTGCTGTGCATGTGTACATGTTATGCAAATGTGCAGTGACCCTTGTTACAGGGCTGGTCCTCTCTAGCATCGTTTGCAAGCAATAACAGCTGTGCATGTGTACATGTTATGCAAATGTGTAGTGACCCTTGCTACAGGGCTGGACCTCTCTAGTATCATTTGCAAGCAATAACAACTGCGCATATAAACATGTTATGCAAATGTGTAGTGACCCTTGTTACAGGGCTGGGCCAAATGGCTATGTGCACACCTACATAGAGTAGATATTGATAGTAGAGGCACACTGGTTGAACTACCAGGTTTGTGTAGCCCATCCTCTCATTGCCAACCTAACAGCCACTTGCACATACTGTATGTAAGGTAGTGCACAACACTAGTAATGAAACAGGTTGCTTATCAACTTTAACTCCAGTGTAACATCTGCAGTAGGAGTGTAAGATGTAGGAGACAGTTGCCCATGTGTAATAGCTGCTTCATAGGTGATGGCTCACACTATCTGAGTATATCCTGCTCATGTTGATAGTGGCATCAGAGATGATTGATACATGACTCTGTTTGGAGAGTGGGTGCCTGTGCCCAGCAGAGTTCATGGTTCTGGTGGATATGTGAGTATATACCTAGAGAAGGAAACAGACCTGTAGACACTTGCATCATCTGTAATCAACTAACAGGATGTGATGTGCTCCTCAGAGAAGGATTGTTGCTAAAGGTAGCTACATTGTTTCCGTAATAGCCAGTGTTGTCACATCCATAACACAAATGTTTACATGTGAGCATCACTGTCTAAAACATCTTCATAAGCAATACGTAAACTAAATACAGTACTTGGTACTTGTAGTACTGAATGCTCATACAGGCATGTCCACTAGTCAGCTACTGGTGTTTACTAATGTCAGCTTTGTGTATGCGGCCATCCTCGGGGAATGTAATCTCTATGATATGTGCACTGCCAAACCCACCAAACACCATGCCGCACACATTGTTTGGGATGCAGCTACAGGGGTAAGCTGGAAGGCAGCCCAGTATACAGCCATGACTGGACTGGACAATCATGAGGTGTAGGTTAACACATGCAGCTCATCAACCCAACCAGCACATACACTTACCAGAACACAGTAAGGACACCCACACACACTACCAGAAATCACACACATTCACAGACGCTTCTAAGTATCTGGCCAAACAAGTGACACCCCCCCCCCCACAAGCAGGAAAAGACAGACACCGAAATACACAAACTGTATGACATAGTTTGCATAATTGTGCCACACCTCAGAACATGTGGTTGGAAACATGCCCAACAGTACTACTTTGTGAATGCAACCTCTAGCACTATGTTACACACCAACCTATATGAGGGCATACATACTGTCAGCTGCCCTGTCTGCCATGAGTAGCCACATACCCATACACTCAGACCACCTTTCAAACTATACACATGGCTCTGGCATATTCCATGTTGTGCAGGACCTGTGAGGCAGTAGCCTGGACTGCATGGAAACACATTAAGGAACTGTCAGGTCTTGTAGCCCATGCAGGTATGTCCCAAGGCTTGGGTAGCATTCTGCCATTGGCCAGAATGATACTGCAGTACAGGGACAAAAGGATTGTATTTCACAATTGTCTAGTGTAGTGGTGCAAGTCAAAGGGTATCCAGTATCTGTCTGCCTGGGATATCATGGTTGACAGACCATGATGCTTTGCCAGACAGGACCTGCACCTTTCACCCCTGGGAATCTGGATACTGCCTAGAGCTCATGCTTCCCCTATAGAGCCTTCATCATGCACAGTTCAAGTGAAGGTACACTGCTGTTACAGGGACAGCCATACAATAAAGTGTGGGTCACGCTACACAATGATACATATCAGAAACACTATATGGACACACATATGTCAATCCCTAACATGGAGAACATATCTGTGCAGTGGCTGAGACATGTTTCAATGCTCCAGAGAGCACACCTGCATGACCATGTTATAACACATACCTCACCTCTTGCCCATTATCCTTTATTGGAACACACAGGCCGCAGGTGTGTCCATATTCCTGAAGGATATGTACACCCCCACGCTAGTTGCACTTGCATAACTTCAGATGCATTATGCTGAGCAACTACCTTTGTGCCAAAGTGGAATTCAAATTTGCACCTTGAGACAGATCACCCGCCAGACTGTGGATTTTCCAACTGTCATAATGTGCTGTAATGAAGAAGATTAGGTCTGAGACAGAACCATAATAATGGCTACTCTCAACTATTCCATTATGAATTGGGAAGACTCCTCATGTACCAGCACCTGTGCTTAATGCATGTTGGATTCCATCGACCCCACTGACCTGGATCACAGTAGTTACACAAACAGGGCTAACAGTATGCTACATATAGTTAGTCTCCAATGCCAATGTTATGTTTCCTAAGAGCAGAGTGGTGACTGTCATGACAACCATGCAGATGGACAATGCATGTGCAAATGCTGATTCCTACACAAATGAACCTTAAGCAGTCACATATGTGCAGTGATTGTGCCATTGAAACAGAGCCATGATTCAACCCAACATAAACAAGAAGGCAACCTGGTGGTGCCATGCTTTATACTGTACCACAGAAGGTAGTAACTGTTGCAAGAGTGAACACACATGGGTGTAGGTGATCCCTGGTCAGCCTCAGTAACATGCAGATACACCATATAAAACCACACAAAGCTACTGTGAAACTAATCAGCCACATATTATGAGGCCAAGCACAGAGCATTCTATAGCTGTGTCATTAATCATAATGGCAACAAGAACACCTGCCGTGCTGCACAGCACTATGGTATGAGAAGTACTGTACCTACAGAAATAGCACCAATTCATCCAGATAGGGTCTTGGAGAAACTAAACCCACTCTGACCCCCCCAACAGGTTCACTTAGTAATATATCCATGTACACTACAGGGCCCCTGCAATAACAACTATGCAGGTACAAGCTGCACTCTCTAAAGCCATACATACAGCTTTCTTGGGACATGTCAACATCCCAGGGTATATCCTACACAAATGTAAGAACATTCAGCTATCCACATACACATCATGTTCAATCATAGCTCCATGTCAGGCTGCGTACACACCGAATGGTGCACAGCAACAGTTATCATACCCCACAAAGGGGGAGACACCATTGATAATGGGAAATATTGCACAACTACTCTGCTGAGTCTGGTCTGTAAGGCCATGAACCATGATCAATGTATTTGATGTACTCGGTACAGATGTAGATGACATTAAGGTTGATTTACACTGCATATCATGACCTTGCCAGGTTGTAGGACACCATCACCCATACTGTGTTCCAGCTACACTCAGTAAACTAGGTGTATATTCCTATGTCACAGCAGTGGTTGGCAACTGGACTGCTGGCAGAACTAACACTACAGAAGGTGTCTGACTAATGCACACACATCAAACCAGTGCCAGCCACAGTAATACAGGGTTCATTCTTGGTACTTCCCCTCTTTGTTATCTGTACCACACAGACTAACACAGAAGGCATCAGCCTATTGCTGTTTGCAAATGACTATGAACTAGGAGCAATAGTCAACTCAATGTGTGCTGTGTTCAACATACAGAAGGGCCTTAGTGCGTCAGATGTGTGGTGTGTGAGGTATGGCCACAATCTTACAGCTAAATATTGCATTGTCATCCCCTATGTTACAAACCCTGTACCCATGACCTACCATCTAGGCAGTGGTCAACATAATGACAACTGTGTGTATGGGATGCAGCTGGACAGTACTCTTTCCTTTGATAGTTACTTCACCACACCAGACAGGTAGTCATATGTGGCACCCCTAATCATGACAGGGTGCCATCCAGGAATACCATATGCAACACCCATGTGACCCATATTAGATCACATATTTCCTTTAAGGGTTATTGCCCATGTGTAGATGGCCTACACTGCCCTTCCCAATCCCTAGCTGCACTATGTAGCATGCAGCCTACCCTGAATAAAGCTGTGTCCAACCCAGAGGTAATGGAAACACATCCTGATCCCAAATAAACACATACTTCATGGACATCCACCTTTCTAGTACAAGGATCACAACATGCCTGACAGATCTCTGTCCCATACACTTAACATACTCTTGCCATACATTGCATCCCTTTCCAGCAGGGCTGCACATAGTCACCCTCTGTGACATGGTGTGATGACCGCATGCCAAATCAGTATCAGTAACCCTGTGGATCAGTTCTGTGGCACTGCTTGAACTGGCCACTGAAATTTACCTGTCTGTTGTCTACAGCTAGGTAACCTGTCTGCCTAAGCTCATAAATTGCCCAGGGCATATAGCCTGCTAGATCACTATGACCATACATGCTACAGTTGATATCTAACCCTGCAAAAAACATCAGGCTAGCTATTGTCCCATGTGTTACACATGTGCAACACAGGCAATACATTGCAGGATGCTACACAGCTGTACAATGCCATGTAGATGCATATGGTAAAACACATACATGCCTGCAAGTCTGCAGGGTCACAGGTCATGTCCCTAACAGCTATGTATGACTATATATGTGACATATACACAGCATTAAGGTTGATTGCATTAATGTGAACACATCCAGGCATATGCTGATAGGTAAAGATACCAGTACAGGCAAACAGACATGCCCACGTCAAGACAACATCCACATGTTGTATGAGCAACGTCATCACATAACACACACATATATGGCGATAACATCACATCACCAGTAAGTGTCAAATGTGTGTGACTTATACATGTCAGTGGTGTTAGTGTCATGTAGATCTGCCAAGACGTATTTTGTAATCTTAATGAATGTGATACACATGTATGTTTAGCTGTACTTCTGTACTTCTCTGTGAGTTACTGCGACCTGTCTCCATCGTTATGTCTTCCAGGTATGCCATGTAGCAGACTGCTGGCATACAGCCACTTGGAGGATGAGGTCTTTGTCCCATACCTCCTCGACAACCATACAACACTCTTCAGCCATGTGCCTCAGGATGCACAGCAGTGGGATGCCCTGTGGGAGGAACTCTGCAGGAGGGTAAATGATGTTGGTGGTCACAATTGCACCTATCAGCAGGTGCTCCGACACTGCACTGACCTCATAAGATGGGCGAAACAGCGTGCTAATGCAATCGCCAGGGAACAAGGTGCAAAAGGTGGGGGGGCACTCACCCAGCCCCCACTCACACGTACCGAGGAGCTACTGGCCAACCTGGGGACACCTGCAGACCTCCATCCACAAGCTTTAACTGGTATTGTGGAGGTGGGTGTCTCTTAACCACCAAGCCTGGAGTTGCCTGGTAAGTCACTACTGCACATATAACACAACTATATTTCACATAGTTACATTTGTTACTGTACAATATGTAATGTAACATCATATGCAAGGCATGTATGCACACATGCCACATACTATAGTCTGCTACTCTATGTATGCACAGATGTACATACTCCATAGTATAGTGTAGTGTACTGGCTTATGTGCTAACATGGACATTGCACCCTGTAGCTATCACACAGGTGTGGATAAGGATCTTACTGCTGTGACACTCCTGTTTAGGTACCTCTGGCCATAGAGGAAGGACAGTTGGTGGGTGGTAGTATGGAACAGGGAAGTGTGGAGACTATGGAAGGTGTGCCTGCACACCATGATTCCCAGTCAACTAACTGGTGATGTCCCACACAGGCATGTGTCCAGCGCTACTCCTAGGAGGACCACTGGCCAACATGCCCCTGCGAGACAAAGTACATCAGCTGGAGTCACTAGACACATGTTTCGGGCAGTAATGGAGGCACAGGCACATGCTGAATGGCACAACAGTGAAGGTCTAAGGCCTCAGAGAGCTGCTGTCCATTCATTAACTGACAACATCCAGGCACTTGCAAATGCTCACCATCATCTTGCAGATGTTTTGGATAGACAATTGGGTGACATGGTGTGAGTCATTGACTGTGGCATGTCAATCCTTGAGTGTGGAATGTATGTGCTGGAACATCTGGTGGGAGTGAGGCTTCAGGCATGTGGACATAGGTCAGCTACATCACCTGTTGAAGGTCTGCATGAACATACTACTGCACATGCCCGCTCCCATAGTGGTGGTAGCAGCAGCAGTGCAGCTGGTGCTGTGCAGTCCAAACCAGGGCACAGCAGGCCACATGCACGTGGTCCTGGATGGTCCCAACAGGGACACAATTCCAGTGGACATGTGTCATCAGACAGTACCCGTGCGACCCCTGCAAGGTGCAGGTCACATGGCCATGGCCAGACACCGTGAACTGTGAAACCTGCCTTGTACAGTCTGCAGCTGTCAATAATACCCCTGCGTAGGCCAGCCACATGCCAGACCCGTGTGCATGCATACACACACACTGGAAACAAATGTAGGGCACCTCAACACACACACGCATAGCATCCACACACACACAATGATATCACAGGCCCTAACACACACACACACATAATGTCATCCAATGGTGCAGCCTAGGCCTCTAGCAAACATTATCACCCTGTGCATATGATGATGCCTATGCCACATCCCTGTCATGCACACCATCAGTGCAGGGACATGCTCATATGGTCTGATGCACAGGGTGAACATAGTAGGTAGACAACTGTAGATTAATATTGTTCAGTAGTGTTGACAGGCAGCAGACATACCATGTATTACAGTTTTAGAATGCATTTTGTCCTTTTGACAGTATGTATCATGTGTACCAACACTAACAGTATGTTGATCTTGATGTTCTGCCTTTCTCTTTCAGGTGTAGTTGCATGTGCTGGGGGATGTCGTTGTTTGCCGTTAGTGACCCATATGTACATGTTGACTACCCATGGGTCAGTATAACAATACCTGCATGCACTTTGTAGCTTCCACATCACAGTTATATTCTCCCATGTTTCAATTATGTTTACTGTTCTAATGATCCAAGAGCATGATAGCTGTGTAGTAAGCTACTGTGTTCAGAGCCATCACATCCATAGTGGGTGACATCACAGGTATAGTTACCTGGAGTGGGGAGGAAGTAAAAGAGTGGTATGCCAGATGACAAGGGTAAAGGCCAGTGGAAATAGTGGCTTCTCATTGGAAAGCAGTAATACCCACTGCCATGACAGCATGCAAACACAGACACACCCACACACTCAGGGATTCACAGACACAGTAACACACACTCTGGCACACACACACACACACACACACACACACACACACACACACACACACACACACACACACACAGTTCCAAGTGTTCGGATGAAAACCCCTGCCTATTTGCATATCATCATTGTAGTACTACGCAATTACAACACATGCCACAGAGATTACACATGTACAGGTAGTTGGAATGGCCTAAGATTGAGGACATCAACAGGGATACTACAGTGCAGTGAGTGTATGTGGGGAGGGGGATCCATCAGTAGGCTATGTAACAACAGGTCATACCCCAGGGTGTACATGTTAACAGGCGGTTAGAATGCCCGTCTATGATGATGATATCAACAGGGATGATAGATTGCATTGAGTGGATGGGGGGAGGGGGCATTAACATTTCACAATGGTAAAATACAGCCTCAGTCCAAAGACCGGACAGCCATACACACGGGCAGCCATACACACACACACACACACACACACACACACACACACACACACACACACACACACACACACACACACACACTGTGGCATTCACAAAGATATACACCTATATCACACACATCCAGACACTTTACATGTGTGAGGTTCAGCCACCCACCTATGCCTTTCTTTCTACACTTCACTCTGTACTGGTATCAACAACAGTGTTCAGGAGAGTAAAAACATGTGGGATGTATTCCCAACCATACGTGACATATATGGACACACACATACACCCACACGTGCCAGTACTGTGAATCAAACACCTGCCTATCTCATGATAGGTATTACAGACATACAGCACTATTGCATCTCGTACAAAGCTTATTCTTTCCTTTGCCAACTGTGCAGATATATGCACAATATATGCACAGGGGAGGTATTACTGTTACAGGTGTCATGAGGTTTGCCTTCAGTGTCACCCTTACAGCATTCTACATTGTCAGTCTTCCACTTCAGTTAACAAAACCTGACCTTAGCAGTTACACAGGTTACTGCAGGAATGGTTGTAACACACCAGTGAGCTGTCCTCAGTAATCATTCATCTGCAAAGAAGCCCCACCATTTAGAAGTCATGTCCAAACATTTGTCCATACCTCATGTACAGCTTACTGTACTTAGAGCATATCACCATATACAGTTGGCAATGTTGAGATGTACTAAGACAACAGTCACCTTCAGACATTAGACACTGCATACACATGGAATCTACACAAACATCAATAAATGTACACATATGCAGTCTACATCAGTAAATCCACTAGCAGGTCAAGAGGATACATTCCACACCTTCCCCACGCCATGTGTGAAACATAGCTGAGCATTACACCATAATGGATTTTGTATTCATATACTGGTAGGACACCACCACCTTCACTGAGTAGCCAAGTGTACATATATGACAACAGTACATATCAGCGAGACACACACAGCATTATTCCATGTCATGCTCCTACAAACTGTTACTTGACAGTGCCATGGTGAAGCCAGGGCACTGTAATGGTCAACAGTGAGCACATCATATTTTCCACACACACCTCATGTTTACTGGAAGAGTGCCAGCAATTTACTCTGTTAGAGCTAGGCAGTACACTCATTCAAGCATGTGCAAGGTCTGTGGCTTGTAAACATCTCACCCCAGCATGTACTGGCTAATGTGGTACTAAGGCTAATGTCCAGACAGCACACAGCATGCATGGCTTGCAATTGTTGACATGGGGTATATGTAGGAGCTGTGGCCACACATGGCTGTACATGCCATGAGCATATCACATGTGGCTACACAGGAACATACAGAGCAGGGCTGGATTTCCCTGAGTCTGTCAATACAAGCCTTGTGTAGGTCCTATGATCCTGTTATTTGGGTATGTTTGTAGGCATTGCATTAGTTGGACATGTCTAATGATATACATGCCACATGGGGTGCTGTATGATATGACAGGTGTCATGGGTGACCAGTAGAGATGGAATATTACCTCTGTTAACATAGATATCAAACCTTATGCACTGTTAACATGCTATCTTCCATGTGCATGTGTGTAATGACTGTAGCCACCTGTATGTAGAAAGGATAATGAAAGCTATGGTAATGTCATTTATGTTGTATGAGTGTGGGATGTACATATCCAGGACAGGTACAGTTAGGTCATATCCAAACATGAGGGTGTTGTTTACTGGTGTACAGCAACAATTGACTGTGTTAATGCTGACAACATTTGAGGGACCCTGGTATGTGTACAACTGAGCTGGTTACAAACAGTGGCATTATTGCATTGCATAACACATTATGCAGCTGTGTCTGTACATGAGTACTTTGCACAGTTGATGTAGGCCTAGATACAGACCCCAACTGAGGGTTATCTGGTGGTCTACCATACTATGTCATACCATATATGGATGTGTGTTGGTTGTCTGGGGACAAGGTGGTGGATGTATATGAGGATACAACCTAGAATGCAGCATTTTCCACTGTCACCTGTACCATACATTATATCGGAGTAGTGGTCTTTACATGTGAGTAGCCTTTATGAATATGTGTACACCACCACCTGGAATGGTCCATACCACTGTTATGGCCCACATGTCTGGATCTGAGTTATATGGTGGTAGTGCAATTGTGCACTACAGAGCCTTCAGCCAGGTGTTCCTCACTGCACAAATGTCTGTATTCCCCACTGTAGGTTCTACATTGAGCAAATGGATTACTAAAGCCACACACATCTAGCACTGGTTAGCATAAGCATCCAATGAAATTGTCTTGTAGGTGTCAGGGTGTCATTTCTGGGTGTAGGACATTTGCCTTGGAATGCAGCTATATGGGTAAATGTGACCTAGATATTATCCACACATGTGAAACATGGACGCATGTGTTCTGTGTTATTTTATTTATTTTTATTTTTTTTTTTATTTAACATTTGTTGACCGGGAATGTCCGACTAGGTTCCATAGAGCCTGTTTTCAGCGGAGGCCCGGGGAGAAATGCTCCAGATGCATGTCTTTGGAATGTGGGAGGAAACCGGAGTACACCCACGCGAACACAGGGAGAACATGCAAACTCCACACAGAAGGCACCCCAGCCGAGAATCAAACCGGCGAACCTCTTGCTGTGAGGTGATAATGTTAACCACTGCACCACTGTGCCGCCCGAAAGTGTTGAAGGCTTGTCATTAAGTCATGACAGCCTGGAATGACAGACACTGGACAACCTCATAATAACAGCAGGATATTGGCTCATTGATTTGGTCTAGCAGTTGTCACTCATACCATGACATCCCTACAAGTGGCAGTAATGTGCTTGGCAGCAAATGCCTCATGTACGGTGATGGACAGCAGCAGAAAATGTGTATATGACCAATGTGAGATATACTTAGTGTAGCAGTCCTGCTAATAATGACAATGACTAACACAGCCGGGAGAGGTCATCTTGACACCTGCACCTCAGTACCATTACACAATGTGGCTCAAACATTATGCTTGCACATGCCACTGTTCCACGTATAATGCCACTGTCCACAACCTGCTATCAATGTATACCTTTCAGGGCAGCAAGGTGTGTGACACATGCTGTAGGTAGCATCTGCCTGTGTGTCACAGGTAACTATTGTCTGTCATGTCCACACATGCATGAATGTGTATACTTAACATATATATATATCAGTACTTCATGTACATGTATGCATGTGCATCACACAGCACAGACACAGATATATCATTTACGGGCCATATACAGGTATCAGGTAGTAAACCAGTATGATATGCATATATACTGACATGTAATATGTACATAGCTGTAAACCTGTGTGTTTACAATAGGAGTCCACTACAACATGTTCTGTACATGTAAGCGTATGAGCATGCACACTGTGGCCTTCTGTGGTTAGAATCAGAGTGCATCCCAAACAGCCCTGTGCTACTAAGTGTATGAGCGTACCCACTGCCACCTTGTGTAATTTGAGTCAGAGCATCCAACAAGCCCTTTGTTACTAAGTGTATGAGCATGCCCAGCATAACCTTGTGTAGTTGTAGTCATAGTGCATTCCAAATGGCCCTGTGCTACTAAGTGTATGAGCATGCCCACTGCAACCCTGTATAGTGATAGTAGTTGCCCATTCCACAGATGGCCATACTCCAGTTGAGGTTCCTGTTGTGCTACAACTATACCTCTCAGGCCAACCTGCAGATGATGTGTCTTGTTTGTGCATACAGGTTGTAATGGACCCCTACTTTAAAAACA
>NC_056734.1:210543926-210792284 GCF_019279795.1 Protopterus annectens
AAAAAGGCCTGGTGAACAAGGTATGCAACCCTACTATTACCCGGAATATGTTCTGAACCCATGTGTCATACACAAACACACTTGCCTAGAATATCCTGCTATGTTGCTAGTACCCTGCACATTGATGACAGATAGTATGCATGGTGTGATTGCAGTGAGCTGCAGAGGGCATGACGCCCTGTCCAGCAGTACAATAGGCACATAATTGTGGACAATGTGCCTTCACTATGTTTCCCACTGGATGCCTGCAACATATGTGGTGCCATCAAATGAGATCCACAGAGGCCATACAATGCCTTACACATGTGCCCTGTATGGACCGATGCCTCTGACACCAAGGAATACCTGTATCATGCTATCAATGCAGGTGCAGGGTCAACCTGCTGTCTATAAGCAGGTCCTGCCACACCAGGCCAGTATTGGCATATCTGAGGATAACAGTCCATGTACACAACATGTGCTGGCCAAACCAGGTACACTTGTACATGTCACTGTACATTATTTTGGGATGTGCACATCCCAGGCAATGTCCATGTCAAGGACTATCAAACACAGACATGGCATGGATTGCAAAGCAATGGCCATACACAATGGTAACCAGGATGTCAGGACAGTTCATACAATACCCATCTGTGTGGGACATTGCAGACACTACACCCCTGTTCCACACTGCACACCATTGTCAGGTGGTGCAATGCCAAGGATTACCCCTCACCCAGCCTTGTACAACCATCTTGTACAGCCAACCACTACATACCCATGAAGCAATGCACACATGCATGTCAGTACTGGCACCTTGTGTCTGCATGTGGGGTATGATGCTCCCAACCACAGTCACACCCAGTATAACTCCCATTGGCATACCAACTGATATCAGACACATTCACATGCCATAGCCCATAGAACCTTCAGATATCGCCTGTGGTGCATGTCGTACCTGTGCATTACTGCAGTGTGGCAAACTAAGTAGTTAGGAAGTGTATTTTTGGGCCTAGAAAAGTGTGTCAATGTGAGTCCATTAGAGAATGCGGTTGTGTTGACAATGACATCCGTTCATGTGGACAGCCATGTGTGCTGCTCCTAATGTATGTCTACTATATCTCTGTTGCAGATGTCGCTCACCAGCACACATACATGTTCT
This sequence comes from Protopterus annectens, assembly GCF_019279795.1. Lineage (NCBI taxonomy): Eukaryota > Metazoa > Chordata > Ceratodontiformes > Protopteridae > Protopterus > Protopterus annectens. The sequence goes on from NC_056734.1 coordinate 210,545,068, forward strand.
TACAGCACACCAGCATGTCAGCTTTGTGGCACATGGAGTAAGTGCATGCACTTGTAATAGTAATGACTAGTCAGTCAGGGGTTTGAACCCCTGTACTGGTAAGTGCGTGACCGACAATGCTTAGATTTTAGTCTCCATGCTCTTCTCTGATGTACTTTCCCTCGGTCTGTCTCTCCCATACACTCTCTGGTGGATGTGGAGTTGTACACCTGCTCAGCAGCAGCTTGTGTTTTGTAAGTGATGGTCAAGATCAGGTGATGGCCTCTGCACTTATTGCAGTCCTCCTCTAGCTGATTGCATGTGGAACAGCTGTGATGATGTTCCCATAGCCAATCGCATGGAAACACAGTACAATATCTAGGAACATCATGTTGGTGTTTGCCCATGACAGTCGCTGTGAGTTGAACCTGGATCTGATGTTTGGTAAACGGCATCGCAGATGATATCTGGATGCTCCTCAAACAACATACACAGTGGAAAATAGCCTAAAGACAGAAGGGTGATGTGCCAGACATGACTACAGCATGTAAGTGTAGCTATGCTTTATTGAGACTACTGCCAGTTTAACAAGTTGTCTGTGGTAATGGCTATTCTGCATGTTTTAAAACCGACAAGACAGTGCTCTGTTTGTGAGGAAACTGGCATCTGTAGGGCCATCTGTGGACTGGTCAGTGTGTGGAACCATTTGTTTCCTGTGTTACTCACTGAACACACATCTGTGAACTGCAGGAGCATAGTGTGATGATTGCCGTCAGTACATGTTGATAGTGATGAGAATTACCGCCATCGCATCCCTGATTGGACATATGTCACATGAAACAGTGGTATGACAGTCACTGTCTGGGGTTCAGTGACATGCCAGTAATGGGCCACTGTTCATAGTTGCAGTCACAAGTCTTCTACACTTTGTACAGATGTCATGTAGTATATATGCATGTGTTGTTCTCCCTCTGCAAATGTATACCATGACATCTATTGAGTTGGGTTGATGGTCATATCTATGCATGCTGTTATAAGTAATCCTGAATGCTGTTGACTATTACTAAGCAATTCTTTGTTAAAACTGCAGCACCTTGGGCTGTATGGGTTTGGAGGTCCGGGCAGAACCTGCTGTCCCACTTCAGCTGTCCATGGCACCGGGCAACAGCACATCTGGGGCCCAGCCTTGGACCTCCACCTCTGTTGGCTCTGCACCACCTTCTAGTGGAACCACCACTGGGGATGGGGCTTGTCACCCCTGGGAGCAGGTCCAGACAGGAACTTGTCCACTGTCGGACGGTCCCGTACATTATGCGTAGGGGGTTCAATAAGGAATTTCAATTCCAAATATGCCAGCTTGAGGGCAGAGTGTCACATTTACAGGGTGTGCCTGCCCCTCCTAGACAGCCTCCAGCACTACCACCTTTGCGGCTGTTTTGGTGCAGTGGTGGCTGCCCATGGTTGGGGACCACCATCCCACTGTTTCTATCTGGGGGCTCATGGGCTTGTGACTGCCGAACACCCCCTCCCTGTCCAAGGTGTATCCCCCTTCCTGTGTCATATACCGACCCTGTATGCTGTCTTGTCTGTCATCATATCCAACCTATCATCCATGAGCATACCTACTCCCCTTCCCCCACAACCCACTCTCACCCTACGGAAATAAAAGACCAATAAGTTCCTAGAACAACATTTGCCCCATACATAGCTGTCCATTTCACACACTTGTCCACTGGACACATGTAACCCTTATAATATGCATCACAACATACTCCAGTTGTTCTCACCCCTGTCTCTCAGGCACACAATCCTGGTATGCACATGACTCCTAAAGGTTCCAGGTGCACGTGATGCAGATGACCACAATGTACACACAACACTACCAGTCTCTCTATGGTTACCCAATTTACCTTTTTCATGATGATGATGTCGCATACAGCACCTTGCAAGAGTACTGTTCTCACATAATGATTGGACAGGAACTGTTGTGTTAATGTAAATAAAATGCACAGAGTGAGGTATTTGGCCAATGTACAAATATTTGCATGTATTAATGACACATGTCTGTCTGAGGGGGTCTTGATATTACATAGGACAACACCACTACATACTACAGGCATTGCTGGTGTTTCCCTTTTCATTCCTTTGTAATGCTTTGTTGTCACATGGGATGTTCTTGGTATATCTATATATATATATGTATGTATCTATATCTGGACATAAACACACGCACATACATCTACATGATGGAATACATTTCCTATACTGTTGAATGACTGCGCTGGATGATATGTTTGTGATAACTTCTGGTGTCTGTATATCTGCCATGGCTTAGTGGTAAATCACATCAGCTGTGTGTGCAGGGTCCTGGTTTTGAGCCTTGCAGAGGCCGTTTATTTTGTTGCTGGGAAGACCAAGGCCCTTGGTTTCGGGCCTTGCAGAGGTCGTTTATTTTGTTGCTGGGCAGAACAAGGCTGTTGGATACGGTGTGATTAAGGTACATTAAAGCAGTTGTGAACGAGTGTGCGTGGGTTTGCATGGAGCTAACCAATGCTAACCTCCGGTTACAGTTTCTTACACTCAGTTTGCCTCCACATTGCTTCACCAATGTAATACTCGCATACTAGTGGCCAAACAGGCTTACACCCGCTTGCTCCCACACTTGCAAATGCACTGCATTTGGTGTTTCCATCTGACACTCACACCCCTGGGTAAGAGTGATGACTATGATACTACCTTGTGATGCCTATTACATCGGATTACATGCCTACAGTATCGGGAAGGGCTGCCCATTAGGCAAAAGCATGCCATTCGACTGTATGGAATCCACGGCCTGTCCAGAGTTTGATTCATATTATTGCTGTGTTCCTCTTAGAATCTGCACCTGTCTGGCTAAGACATGGGAACTAACACTCTTCAATACAAACAAGTAATTGGGTTTTGGAACCCACATCCTTCAGCCGAGTCATGCTACTGCATACCTAATATTCTATCATCTTTCTAAGGTTGTAAGTGGAATATGTGCTTTCTGTCCCTATCTGACCTCTCAAACGATTGGAAACAAATAGCAACTGAATCAGGGACACGTCACAACAACATCAGGGACACATTTAAATTATTAGTGCTATTAACCTGACACATTGTCCGACTCAGAGCATATGAATTCATACACATTTTCTGAGGTAAATGACGTTTATAACTCTTAATTGTTGTTATTATTCATTACGTGTAATTCATCACCTTTCCCCCAAAAGTCACTAGTTTTAGGAGGGATTAAGTGGAACAGAGTTAGAATTTGAGTCAAAATCAGGGACGTCCCTGGAAATCGGGGACAGTTCAGAGGTATGGTCCCTATTTGTTCCCCCAATGGTTTATGCCCTGTCCAGTGGATTTGCTCTTAGGGATTGGAGGTATGGGCATCAGCTATGCCCATTTCGGAATATTACTTACATCCTCAGGGCGGTCCTAATACGACTGCACCAGCCAACACCTACATGCCTAGTCCCATAATTGCATACTCATAGTTCCTCTACCTGCCCATCCTCTACAGCACTCATCCTTACTGTGGGTGCAGGTGGGGTATAAACACACCACTACACATTGCCCACTCTCCGCGTGTCGGGACACATGTCATACATTGTGTCGACCCATGGGTTATCAGGCTTGCACAACCTACTGGTCTGAGTACATCTACAGCTTGGTTTGACGAATCATTACTGGGACTGACTCTGATGATCATTAATTTTTGGGTGTCCCACAAGGGAAATCGATGTCTATATTTCAAGATTTGACCTGGCAGGTCTGTCCCACTGGTAGTATCCTGCCGGTGGTCTGGGAAGCAGTGGTGTGTTTACTTTTCTTGTCTGTCTGTATGTCTCATCAGCCTAGCTGGAGGGGTTTGGGGGGGTTGCTGCTACGTGTTACATGTTTGTTTATTGGACCCCTCACCCCCATATGGATGGCCTGTGAAAATATGTAATTTGTAACTGCTGTATCATATCCTAGCTATATACATGTGTATATTTACAGTCACATATATATATATATATATATATATATATATATATATATATATATATATATATATATATATATATATATATATATATATATATATATATATATATATATATATATATATATATATATATATATATATATATATATATATATATATATATATATATATATATATATATATATATATATATATATATATCCAACAACATATGGTTCTATGGGTGTCTGCATATGTATATATCTATATGTGGGTATGTATATGTATTCTGTCTCTGTATGTATACATTTGTATTACGGAGAGGGAGAGGCTTATCTCTATGTTGCTATGGTTAGAAATACACACACATACCTCTACATATATACATCTACATCTGGTTCTTCCATTCCTTGCCATATAGATTACACTTTGCTGCAATGGGACTCATAGTGATTTTGGCTGCTCATTGGGCAAACCCTCTGCCCAATGAACACATTTGCTTACATCCCTGGGGCTGTCCATATAGGCCCACATCAGCCAACACCTGCACACCTAGACCCATAAGTAGCTACCCATAGTTCCCCCACCCGCAACTCCTCTACAGCACCCATCCTTACTCTGGGTCCTGTTCGGTTCTGAACACATCACTACATGCTGCCCACTCTCCACTTCATGGGACCCATGTCATACAATTGTCTCGACCCATGGGTCATCAGGCTTTCCCACCTGGTATTCCAGGAATGTATACACCCCTGTCAGAATGGTCGGTGTATCACCTGCTGTTGGTCTTGGCAATTTTTGGGGTGTCCCGCAAGGGACGTACCTGTATGTGTTCCAAGATTAGATTTCATGGGTGCACTGTGTACCCCCCCAGTTATATCCTGCCTGTGGTCTGGGGAGCAGTGGACTATTTACATTGTTAGCGGGTTTGTGTGTATGTTTCCCGTGCCCGGCTAGGGGAGGGGGGGTGGAAGATCATGCTACATGTTTCATGTTTCTTGCTTGGGCCCCTCACTTCCATTGGCATAACCTGTGAACATATGTCATTCTTGTGTGCTGTTTCCTATCATAGCTGTATATCTGTGTATATCTACATGCACACACACACACACACACACACACACACACACACACATATATATATATATATATATATATATATATATATATATATATATAGTATATGTATATGTCTATATATATATATATATATATATATATATATATATATATATATAATATATATATATATATATATATATATATATATATATATATATATATATATATGTGTGTGTGTGTGTGTGTATGTGTGTGTGTGTGTGTGTGTGTGTGTGTGTGTGTGTGTGTGTGTGTGTGTGTGTGTGTGTGTGTGTGTGTGTGTGTGTGTGTGTGTTATTTTGCAGGTTATACAGTGGACAGATGTCGCAGTATGTTCATGTACAGATTACCGATGGTAAATGGTATGTGATGCAGTGAGATTCGGTACGGGAATGTCTGTTCATTAGGCTGTTGCTCTAACCAATGCACTATTGCTGTGCTGCTTCATTTGCATATATACCCATATACTCATGGCTATTGGTCCTCCAAACACCCAACCCAAAGCCTCCCTAACACTGCAGTCATCCATTCTCCAGTTGGATTTGCGCTGTATCCACACCACTACACATTGGCCACTCCCTACTCCTATAGACCCATCCCATTGGTTGACTCACTCCACGTATCCTCAGAACTCTCAAACGTTTAGTCCACAAACATTGGTGACATGAGTTACCGAAAGGACACTATTCGCAATTTTTGGGTTGTCCCACATGGGACACGCATGTGTTTATGTCAAGATTAGACTCTATACTTCATTGCATCCTTACTCCCATTAACATGACACTGCAATAAATTAATAAGTATGACTATGTGGTTATGCACACGTTACACATGAGAGCCTAATTATGTACGTGTTCAGCGTATTTTTTTTACAAATAGACCGGTTTAGTAATTGGCGTTGCTGTAGCAGGCAGATCACAGGATTGATTCAATGTGTGGGAAAGTCCTCACATTTGATTTTTTTTGGCACAGCACTGACTTCGGACATTGTACACACTTCTGCATTTTAGCAGTTTTGCCCTTCCCTCTTATGCACAACCTATTATTCTATCTACTGTTGAGGTTTGTAAGGACACATTCATGTTATTTATGTCTGCAAATAGAATGAATGTGGTACAGAGAATGTACTTCTACATATTGATGTCTGCATGTGTGTATGCATACATACTTATAACAAACTTGCTGACCTCCACGAGGTGGTCCAGTTAGAACCAGCCAAACCAACCCTGGCACGCCTGGATCCATAATTTCATACCCAAAGTTCCTCCACCTCACCCGAGTTCAACATACATGCATACCATTCATTGTCCAGTTGTTATCGCAGCCATGACACTCCTCCACACATTGCCCTCTCCCGGGCTTTAGGGTCCCTACACATATGTTGTTCCAACCCATGTATTCTCAGGCTCTCCCACCATTTAGTCCTTGAACATACCTGCCCTTGCTTGTGTAATGGTCGGATGGCCAAATAGCCTATCAATTTTTGGGTAGTCCCACTAGGGACTACCCTCTGTGTGTAAAGTAGACTTAGCAGAGCAACAATGTTACTCCCACTGGTAATGCCCTGCCTGTGGTGTGAGTAGAAGTGCTTTGCTCACTCTTTCCCAACTTGATATGACATACGCTGACAGCGCTATATAATGCTGGAGTTGCTGTTGATTCCCTTCTCATTCCTTTTGTATGCTTTACTGTTATGGCATTCTTTCTTCATAGATTGCTATATAGATGTATATATATTATATATCTGTACATACTTATATACATTTCCTATGCTGGGCACTGATTAGACCAGCGCAAGCACACTCAGACTTGCTTACTGGTACTTATATATGTTTACTGCTGCTTATTTGTGCTTACACCTGCTTACTAGTGCCTTATTCATTATGACAGTGCCACTTTGATTGAATGATATTTAAGTTAAATATCTCATGTGATACTCTTATCTCGGTTTTACAGCAAAACGACATTCAATCCACATGGAAAATGATATGTGCTATTGTTGGGCTTGAACCTTGAATGCTTGTTCATTAGGCGGATGCTCTAAACACTACACTGCTGACATTTACGTTGATTCTGCATGTTTTTCTCTACTTGAATGAATTTGATGTGTAAGCTATGCTCGGCGGAGGGCAGCGACATGCAGACATGCTGCACTTTGCTTACACCTTCGATATTGCAGCAATTCGAATCTATAATAGGGACATGGGGAATCTAATTGTGAAAGTTCTATGGACAGGGCTCAACATTCCACTACATGCTTGTGTGTTTACTACTTCAATTTTATTTCACTGTTCATGGACACTCTTGTATGCTTAGCATGCATTTTGGTAACCACGGACACTGAATTACTGAGTTACTATTAGAGGCAGGCTCTGCTGGTAGGCATAGTAGGTTTTGCAACTGTCAGGGCATGATTACACCTCCGTAGAGCACTTGTACATGCCCCCTGCAGTTGCACACATTTCCTGTGCACGTCAAGGGTGCGGCGGCGCGCCCTTATACATATTCATATGGCGCTGCTGCACCATTTGTAGTGAGGATGGTCGGTGCAAGGCTAAATCCGTCCTTGCGCCGAGCTTCTTGAATCCTGGGGTCTGTAAGCCACATATATGAATCAGTAACTCCCCCAATAATTTTTCTTAGATTGTCAGCTGTTGGTATGCTAGTTGCGTCATAAAATACTCACAAGGTTGATCATTTTGGTGGCATATCCTAAGAACTTAAAAACCTAAAAACTCATATATGCAAGCAGTAATGATTTAAGATTCTCAAAAAAATCGATTCTAGTTTCAGTGATATGACATTTGGGAATTATACCTGTGATTTTAAAGTGCAATTTTCAGTTATCACGGTGACTACAGTATAATGCTATAATTATGTGTGTGCGTGTGTGTGTGTGTTTGTTTGTGTGTGTGTGTGTGTGTGTGCATGCATATATATATATATATATATATATATATATATATATATATGCATGTATATATACACACACACACACACACACACACACACACACACACACACACACGCGCACACACACACACACACACACACACACACACACACACACGCACACACATATTTACACACTCAAAGGTATAGAGCACTCAGTAAAGCAACCATATAGTTTCATATGTGTTAGATATGAGAAGAAATACAAGTTTTAGTGAATAAGTACTCAGGCCTAAAATGTCAAGTTCCATGAAAATCATGTACTCCAATGCTCAGATTGTATAAATTCAAAATGTATTGCATGATCCCCAATTCCAACACTGTTCTTAAAATGGTTTAGCTATTGATATACCAAAAAGTAACTTATCTTTATCTTTTTTGACGAGGACAGGACCACTAGTCTAGTGGCCTCTTTTCAGGAGAGACCTGAGGTGGTATTTTATACTAATAGGGGCAATTTGGCTGGGGCATCTTCCACTACTCTTTTTGATATGTGTCATGGGATCATATACTTACACCTGATTTACCACCAAATCAAGCAGATGGGACCTCGGTTTAACATCTCATCTGAAGGATGACACAGTCATGAGTGTAGCATCCCCTTTACGTTGCATTGGAGGGGTAACAAACAGCTACCTGGTGGGAGTATAGAATCCATAGCCTTCTGCAGCAAAGGCAAGTGTGTTACTTGTTGTGCCAATGACACTGCTAATACTGTAGAGCGTTGAAATTGTAGATCTTTGCTCTTAAATGGATGTGCACATAAAAAATAACACCAAACATATAAGGAAGTAGAGTAATACAAAATATGTATTTACATATGATAATTAAACTGCACGTAGAACCCCTTCACTACTAGAATTGATTCTGTAATCTTGAAAAGGCTACCACAGCTCAGAATGCGTGGCAAAGTTATTTAGTGAGTGTGTGTGACCCACCTGTAACATAAAAAGAATTTACAGCTATAGATGTTACAATGGATGCAATCTCCTATCCCATATAGCGCATTTACTTAACATTTTTTTCTTGATCAGCAAATTTTGTGTGACACTTCCATTTCTCTCGGATCTTTTAAAATGTTGTTTAAAATGTTCTAAGTGGCCTTTTTATGCCATGAGTGTGTAATTACCTCTTCCCTTTAATACCAGGAGATCTAGCAATGAAGATCCCTGAAGTGAAGGTTGTAAGGAAGAATAAAGTCCAACAAGGAAAGAGACTGTGTTACCACTACTCACCCCAGCCATTGAAGATGACATATACTTTATATTTCCTTTTTCAATCAATGTACTTCTGGGCACTCACAAAATATATGACACCATGTACCCAGATTACCTGCATCACATCAAAAAACTCTACATGGTATGCAAAAATACTTGAATAGATGCTGACAACCAAAAGAGCCTGAAGCTACAAGACCCGGCTATATGTTTGGCTAATTGGCTTAAAATTATCCAACTATCATTTCATCCATTACATTCACATTTAAAAATGACCTTGCCAGCTTAGTTTTAGCTTAGTGTAATTTCACGTTTTGGTGCCCCTCAACTGTAAGTTGTAAGCTAAGAAGTTGAGAAGCAAAAAAAAAAAAACAATAATCAAACAAAAAAAGACATTTTCAAATCTCACCAAAGTTCAAAATAATCTCTAGATTTCTTGATGATATTATTCACTGAGACTTTTAAGGTGGTGGGTAGACAGACATATATATATATATATAGACAAATCAGGGAATTAGTAATTTATTTCCAGTTTCTAGGATAGTAAAGTAGTTTATCTTGATAGTACAGGTTTTGAAGCAATTGATTTTGTAACCAGAAAATCTGTCAAAGATAGACAGCTCCTTAAATGACCCCTCTAGGTCAGTCTCAGGGTTTGGTAAATACAGCAGTAGGTCATCTGCATATATGGATAGTGAGATGTGTTGCTTGCCCAGCTCAAAACCTGAGGAAAGGACTGTACCCAGTTTATACACTAAAAGCTCATGATATAAAGTAAATAACTTGGGGAGAAAGTCTTTACCTTTGGCCCCTCAACAACTTGACACCCTGAGAAAGCCAATGCCTACATTCACCTTGGTAAATGAGCAGGAATACAAAGCATGAACCAAATGTTTTGGGAAACCTATTTTCCCAAGTAACCCAAAAAGAGACTTTCAGCTCACACTGTCTATACCCATCTCAGAATCAATTTTGACTAGCAAAAGGGGAATGTTAGAGCTAGAGGCATGTTCTGTAATAAGAAGGGTGTTTATTGGGTAGTGAGCTACAATACCTGTTTGGTCCAAATGAATTAAGCTCAGAAGAAGAGCAAGTCTTTTGGCCAACAGCTGGGTGAAAAGCTTATAGTCATGGTTTAAAACTAATACTGGATGATATGAGTTAATCAAAGGGTGATTTTTGCCTGGCTTAGGTAACACTATCACAGTGCAGAAGAGACAGACTCTACCCTGATACAACGCACCAAGTTTATGGCAGTAAAACAAACCTGGATGGTAGACCAGCATACTGCAGGACAAACCTGTAGATTCACAAACACACACACACACACACACACACACACACACACACACACACACACACACACACACACACACACACACACACTCTCTCTCTCATGGACACTCATACACAGATGTTCACACACACATGTACACACAAACATACACATACACACACTCTGTCACGAACACATGTGCTTGTATGGGTCTATGTTACATTACCAAAATTTCAGATAATCAAAAAACAAAAGAGCACGACAACAGCGCCGAAATGGCATAAGACCGAATGTGTAGTTTCCCGAAGTTCAAAACTGTAAAACAGCTGCTGTTTCAAAAAATAAATAAATAAACACAAAAATACACTTTCTCTAACATTTGTAGGGGGCAAGCCCCCCGTCCCCCAAACCCCCTATAAATTATATAGACCAACTTTGAGATTGCACTACAGTGAGGAAAAGGGTACATTTTGTGATCCTCACTGCACTGCGATCTCCATTTAGAAGCTCTGAGCGCTGTGGAACATGTGCAGCTGCTGTTTTGAAATTTGGGAAACTGAAATTTTGGTCTTATGTCATTTCAGTATTGTCGTCTCACTCCTTTTATTTTTGATTATTTGAAATTTTGGTAATATAACATCGACCTGCTTGCATACATGCATATATATTCATTTGTATGCACTTAAATGCATGTACACCAGTCCATCTATGGTATTTTTTGACCCTCGGTGAACATCCATGAGGAGGATAATAAGAAATGCAAATACAACACAGAAATAACCTTAACGGAAAACCAAACTGGAGCACATAGCTCAGTGAGGTGTAGCTCTGTGAGGCTCAAGCACTTCCTACTGGACAACTGCATCAGTCTGCATAGTTGCATTGCAGAATACATGAAATAATGGAGTTTTAAGATATCGCCTTTCAGTATATAAAAATCAGGTACCACTGTAGATTAGAGGGGCTACACTAGTAGGATGATAACTTATAAATAACTGAATGGGCACATTTCTGGATGAAATGCAAAGTTAGATATAGCATTATGTGACCAGAGTGAACTACTGAAATGCAGTTTAGGTACTGAAGAAACTAAATAGATAAGCTGCTAAACGGTATTCCCTATGAAAGGAAAAGCCTGGGAATATCGTGGCTTTAAACTGATTAATGTGCAGTGTCAAAAACTGTGATGTAAATGGCTTTGCATCACTATGTATGTTATTTGCATATGATTTTTGTATTATGTACACAGGCTATAACCCAAATAAATGAGTAAGAATTTTCTTTCATTTTTGCTTTGCCTGTCTTATAAAAATTACACATCACTCCTTTTAATCAAAGCCATGTGATGATTCTGGCTATTTATATTTATGTACTGAATTATCATTTCACTGTTTTTCTACCCGAGTCTCTACTGAACATGAGCTATGTTTAGCTGGACATGCTAATTAACAAAATAAAATGTAAGCAAACAACTCAGAAATGCATTACTGTGCTGCAAACATACCAAAGCAAGCAGTTTATAGCAGGGAAGAAAGTATATAAAATATGAGGAAGTATAACCCTCTGTAGAAGGGAGATAGATAAAAAAGAGCTGAAAATATATATAAAGAAGGAGAAAATAATGAACTCTGGATCACACTCAAAAATAGTGGTCCATAAACAGTTCACAAATGATTGTATGAAGAAGCCCACTGCATGAAGGAGATAAAGATAAGAGCAATACAGAAAACAAGCTTGATACAAATGAAGGGGATTCTCATGACAGAGACTCAGTGTGCCACATGTTAATAGCAATACCTGTCATGAAACAGCATCAAAAAGCAGGTGCATTTATGATGCCCTCTAAAGTGCAGACATGTCACAGTTTGTGTTAGAAGCTTTCCAGGAAAGTGCAGTCTTGGATTTAATGTTCTCTAGTAGAAAGGAAAGAGGATTTTAGGTCCAGAAGCGAGTATCCATTTGAGACCTAGAAATCACTAAAATGTGTGGTTTGCAATATATTTTAATACATTTTAATTAAGTAACTATGGTGGAGAGAAAGTGCTGTGGGTCACAATTGAATGTTCTGGTGCTGGATTTGGAAATAGTATCGTAAGGCAAGGATCTAGTATTCATATTAGACTGGCAAAAAAGTCTAGAAACACAGACTGGAATGTTAAAGCTGTAAGTTGCTAGCAAGTTTCATACTGTCATCATGGATTTTAGTCTGTCTGTTGTGACTTGATTACTGTGTGAATCTAAGCAGGTCACCTAACATGACCTATGGCTGTATATATCAAGTAAGGTAGCTAGATTCCATCCAAAGATGGCAGTTGCTGACCCAGGTGAAACTGCTCCTGGCCAGGGATCCAACCTGCTTTCAGGCAATGTCATGAAGTTCACTTACTATCATCAATTGGTAGACAAGACATTTGCTCTAATTGTCATAAACATGACCCTGTTGGCTATACCAGATAAATACATAAAAAAGCTTAGAATAATAGTTATGTTGCTGTATGACATCAACCAGGAAGTTGTAACTGACACTCAGCTGCAAAATAAAATTGATGGACCCATAGCTATCAGTTTTAATTCTGGGTATGATGTAGTTCAAAGTCTCAGTGGATCTACCATCTACTTTTTACATGCCATTGAACTAGAAAGCAGTGGCAAATATTTCCTTATCTACCAGATAACTGCTGTGAAGTTCTCCAGTAGTTTGCAGACTTTTAATTGACACAGGCTTATTTCACGCTAACTTGTCATTATTTGGTAAATGTGAAATCTCAGTTGAAAGTGAGTCTGTTGATGCCTTCATGGTGTTCATATAATTTATGGAAGGCTTTGGCTTTATTCAGGTTTTAGCACTAACAGTCGTATAAAGGGATATCCACCATTGATAAGAAGGAAGAACTCAATGACTGGTGAGCAATAGTGAAGACCACCCAATCTCACCTGTGATTTTTCATACCTGTTAAAACATAAGACAGCAGCGGAACTCAAATCCAGCGACTGTCTATTTAAAAGCTGTTCCTACTTATTTTAAGAGTGATATTTCCATATTTGTCCATCCACATGAAGTGATCAAGGTGTGGGGGTACCAGCTCAAATCATGTCACACTCATGTTTCAAGAATCTGTTGGCTCTGTATCAGTAAACTTATTGTAGTTGGTGTAAGTCCCAGTCTCAGGGAAGGTCTGGGAAATTAATGCCATAATTTTAAGTTTTTTAAAGTAGTTTTTCACTGGTATCTTTACTATTCTGAAGTACGTTTCCTGTTGGTCCAAATAGAAAAGTGCCATTGCATCACTTTTTTCCACAACATTTTTTCAGTCCTTTTATGTAGGAAACATGACATGAACCAAAAATCCACCTCTCAAGATCCTAATGATTTCTACCTCTGTGGTATATATGCTTTAATTAGCAGGCATTCATCGGTTTATATTACCATTCCTTTTAAACCAAGGACAGTGTCTCATCACTATGCAGAGCAGACTTATCTAAAGAATGCATACCAATTATCAATTGACAGTAGCTTTTATAGAATTATCTGCTAACTCTGTACTAGTTGTAAAAGGTATTTTTTAAAATCAACAAACAGTTAAAAACTGAAGATTCAAAACAGCAAAAGTATTCAGAAGCTAAAACATCACTCCTTTTCAATGATAAATTACTGAAGTTTTTTAATGTGAACGCTTTCGTCCACTAGCAATGACATTGCAAGTGGACGAAAGCGTACACATTAAAAAACTTCTGTAATTTATTATTGAAAAGGAGTGGTGTTTTATCTTCTGAATACTTTTGCTGTTTTGTATTTTTAAAATGCAATAAAAAGTCAGATTCAAGAGATTAGGCAATGACACCTTATTCAGCTAAATGAAGGTACCCACAAGAAAGTCATGTGCTGTCTGAAATTTGTACACCTTACAGATCTTTTTTTCCATCTGTCTTTATAGCAAAAGAGTCAACAAAGTAATTTACTCATTCTTATGTTCTGGGCACTTCCTTATTAATTTCAGTTATCCCCTGTATCTGAAGAAAAGCTTTTTAATGATTCTATATCTTTACATGTGTTTGTAACTGAAAATTCATTTAGATGTGCCATTTCGTTTTACCAAAGCAGCTGAATAGTGTTTGAATAGTTACTGAATTGAAATGTTCAGATTGAAAAGACAATCATTAACAAGCATGTGCACGTCTCACTAAAGCCAACATGGCTGGCCATTTTGTAGAATGAGCAGCACTACACATCAAATATACACGATGCCCAAAAGCCTTACATGTCAATCAGTACCTTTTCATGGCCAGAACAACTGCTAATGGTCACATTGAGGTGGACATGAACTCGAGCACGCAGTATAAGCACCAGGTTGTAAATAAGCTAAACTTCAGTAAGCGAGCACACCTTGATGGCACAATGCAAGTCAAGGGCATCTTGAAACACATAACAAGTAATGGGCAGTTCTACATAAAATATATTGCTGTGCAAACACCCCTGATCATAATTAGAGAGAACTGCATAAATAATCAGGGACAGTCAGGGGCACATTTTCAGGATTTTAGAACTGAAGTGTTGACAGAAGGAGATGAGAGGAGCACCACTACAGTGTAATAAAATGAGACAGTTTCATAAATAATAGGGAAAGGAGAGAAGTAAGATAACAGCTGACCAGGAAAGCAGATACGTTAAGGAACCGTACATATACTGCAAGTAGCAAAGAGTTATGGAACTTCACTGGCATTGTCATTTATACTGGGGAAGTAAACAAAGGCAATATTTTATGTAGTAATGAAATGATATTTGCACACAAATACAGGTTAAATAACTTTAACCTTTTCCTTGCTTTGTATATATTAAGGGAAATAAAAATTAAGTTGTATTGGCAAATTATACACATGTAAAATCGGGGACATATTGAGAGGATTCGTGCACACCTGTAAAATCATTCCAATAATAGTAATCATTGTAGAAACAATCAGTTATAGTAGCAACCAGCATTTTGTGAACATCAGAAAGTGTGACTGTTCACACATCCCATATATTTATGTAGTGTGATCCATAAGGACCTGCCACATATACAGAATTGTCACTTTGAACACCATGTCAACAGAAGACTGTATTGAAATCTAACTATAAAAGATGGGAGATGCAGGTATTTGTGAAATGAGGGACATGATGATGTGACATATATCCTCAAAAAATGTTTTATTTTCCATTAAAATAACATTTACATAATATTTTAAATATCATTTTAAACAACGTGTCTATATTAGATCAGCGAATGCTTAAAAAGCAAACGCTGATTGATCGACTTTATGTAAGCGAAAGCTTACAATCTTGAACTGTCAGATCAGCGATTGTTTTCCTAGGGAAAAAAAATCGCTGATCCAAAGCACATACACACAACACAAGCACACCAAACAAACAGAAATCCACACACAAACACCTAAAATCTGACACCTAACCCTACACTAAACTATGCACACACCACTAACTATCCACTTAGCTTAACCCAAACCCTAACCCTAAGGTCCGTCACTATTGCACACTCACCTCACCCGTTCCCTAACCCTAACTCACCTAAACCCACCCTAACCCTCACATCCACACAATTGCACACATGCCTAACCCGAGCCCTAACCCTAACTCACCTAACAGACCCTAACACTCACATCCACACAATCGCACACTTACTTGAATCTGACCCGTAACTTTCCACCACAGCACTGAAAATACCGAAGCAACAGAAATGGACAATCAAATTTTTCCCTAGAGAAAAAAATCAGGTTTCTGTTGCTTTGATATTTTGAACATTTGTTAAAATAAGGTTGATCAATCAGCGTTTGCTTGTTTAAGTGTTCGCTGATCTAATTTAGACCCTAAACAACTATATACAATATTCACAATAGCCTGACTTTCAATTAATGTGACATATATCAACATGCAAGTTATTCAAGGCAAAAGTAATTTGGAGTCATTCTTTTGTTATCAGGGTTGTGTATGTAGGAATGTCAGTATATGCCTATGTATATGATCTGAGTATGTGTGATAGGATGACCACGCATGGATAGTTAGCCCATGGAAGACTTAAGCCAAAAAAATTTACCAAACAACAGAAAATGTACATATGAGCAGTACTATGTAATGACATCAGTTACATGGGGACTGTTTCACGAGTCATTTCAATCTGACTGGAGTACAATTCATTTTTAGCAGTATAATCATCATATTATATGCATACCTGTTGTAGCTAGCACACAATACACATTGAAATATAATCTGTTAAAGTACCCTCTGAATGCAGTATAGCATCATGTTCTAAATCACATTTTGCCCTGAAGTGAGTCTTGTTGTATACACTGGTAATATCTGTATGATAGTACACAAACATAACTCACACAAAGGTGAAACATTAAAATCAGGTAGTAAGTGAACCATTGAAAATTTACATTTTAAATGTGACAACTGTACACACTGGTCTATAACAATGGTGTTATCCTCTATGCGTACATCACTACCTCTACTGTGCAGACTTTGGCAGACTCAAGCTGCTGGAAGTTAATTCTATTAAATTTTGAGAAATAACAGCAAATGATAATAACTATCTCATAACATTAATTACTTAATGTTGTGCTGAGTGCTAAATGGCCCACACCTAATACTTTTTTAAACTGGGTATGCTCATAAGGAATTACAACAATGAGTGTATTAACCTCACCAATCCACCATAGAACTATAATAAAGTGTTGTAATGCAGGTGCATTCACACTTTGTGACTACTTTGTAGCATGGTATACATCATTAAGCCATTCATGCTTTTAACCACTATATTGTGAGCAAAATAATAAAAAGGCATAAGAAACCTTTCCATGGAGTCATATAATAAATAGCATTCCTTTTGTGGAAGAAAATCCTAAATGTAAGCATTTTCTGACATATTCAGTAGCTACACCTTGCCTGACTCAAACATGTGCCTGAAATCATATCTTGTAGAGTTATATAACAGCTACTGATGCCACTGAAGTAATTATATCTGATGTGTCATGAAGCACCCACTTGAAGAAATTGCATCTGTAGTGGTGGAAGGACTATGGGTCCCATAAAATGGAGTCTGAGACCTCAAAAAATTTGGTCCAGTAAGTGCTCATACAACTGTGAATGTGCCATATCACCATTGCTAGGGTAAGCCACTCCAGTATGTCACTATTGTCTGACAATGTACATTTCTAAATTCAAACTCCTGCCTATTAAGCTCTACACTTTATAGAGTTGTGTATTACCTGCTTGTGTCACATGAGACATTAAGGTACAGGTGTCAGGAAGGACACACTTCAAGGCCAGAACTAAACAAAGCTTTGAATAGTCATGTATCCTGTAAAATTTCTTTTGATTGATCAAAAGGCTTTAGCCATGTTACTGTTCACACAACTAGTAAATAGTTAGCCATATCATTGTCTGTTGGTTAAATCACCCCTGTCTGTCAATATTATTTTTCACATACACATTACCAGATTTGAACACCTGCCTATCTAAGCCCACATGCTATAGAATTTAGTAATAACTGCATGTACCCACAGGAGATGCCTTATCACAAGTGTCACAGAACACATAGTTGAATGGTATGAATTCATAAATGTGCTGAAAGGCCTATGTTTAACCTAAAAGGGATGGAAAAATTTTTATGAAAATATATTTTAGGTAGCTACACTTAACTTATGTTGGCCTTTGCTGGATTGAATAACTGCCAATCTAAGTCCACAATCTGGAGAACTGTGTATTAACCACTGTAGCCCCAGGCAAAGTCATACTACAAGTGTACAACAGATAATATTTGAAGGCATGGCATCATCATTGTGCTGCAAGTCATATGTATGGCTTAAAAGTGAGTAAAAGTGTAGTGTGAGCTCTCTACCAATGTCAATATCTTTCCTGGGTATAGGTATATACATCAAATACGTTGGATTATCCAGTCATCTCTTTGAGTGTAGAAGTACATGCTCACAAAAATTAGAGAATGGAAAATTTGAACACCTGTCTACCTAAGTCCAAAGGCTAGAAAGCATTATTTTAATCTGTGATGTGACATCAATGTGCAGCAAATCACATGTTTGGGTTAAGAGGTAGAGAAAATTATGGGTGAGACCTCTCCAATTGTAAATCTATAGACTAGATATGATACAGACTGGATATGATACAAGTAAGTTATTGCTGAATTTGATCATTTACCTATGAAAGCACATAAAAGCTAGGGCTTACTGCTTCAATTGTCTTTGCCACAAGAGAAGTCTGAATAGATGTCTGAGATACAGCACATTTGAAAGGATTGCATAATCAATGTGATGCAAAGAAGATGTTTAGGTTAAAAGGGACTGAAATTGATGGGGGGGGCTCTCTCACAATGTATAGCTACAAAACAGATCTGTGGGTGAAGATATTCTTTCCTAGCTCTAGCATCACACAAGCACTGATGCAAATGAGCCATTGCTGGATTCAAACAACTGCCAAAGTACATACAGCAGAACTCTGCATCAACTGCCAGTGCCACAGGAAAAGTCTGACTACAAATGTGTGATAGAGCGCATTTGAATGGATAACCTTATCAGTGTGTTCCAGGGCAGATGTTTGGCCTAAAATGGAATAAAAATAATGGGGACTCATATCCTAGTGTAAATGCTTATCCTGAGTAGAAGTGTACATATCAAATATGCGACTGAAGCCAGACCTGCATAGCACTAGAGTCAAACACACACACACACACACACACACACATAAATATTATATATACATATATGTATATATATATATATATATATATATATATATATATATATATATATATATAGATTTATATATATATATAAATATATATATATATATATATATATACACACACACACACACACACACACACACACACACACACACACACACACACACACACACACACACACACACACACACACTGGTGGATTTGAACAACTACCTATCTAAGTAGATAAGCTAGAATACATTGTATCAGCTAACAGTGTCATAAGAGAAGTCTGAACATGTGTGAGATAGATCACATTTGAATGGATGACCTCATCATTGTGTTACACAGCAGATGTTTAGCTTAACATGGAATGAAATTGATAGGGAAGTCCTGTCCTACTGTAAACATTTCTCCTGAGTGGAAGTTTAACCATCAGATCTGTGGTTGAAGCCAGTCCTACCTAGCACTAAAGTCACACACACAGTCATACAAATCAGTCAGTGCTGAATTTAAACACATACCCATCTAAGTACACAAGCTATAGCATTCTGTATTACCTAACAGCACCACGGGAGAAGTCTGAATACAAGGGTGAGATAGCACATACATACATACATACATACATACATCACATATTTAGGTGAAAAGAAACGTGTCTTGATAAGCAGACAAATGCAATCTGATGATCACCAGTAATTATATACTTCTCAGATAACTCATATATTATGTAATTTATGGACATTATGATAGTGCAAATGACATATAGCTGTTTCACATTATGGTGTATTAACTGCATATGACAGATGATAATCACTGTTGTCAAACAGTAGAGTGGCAGCCAAGCATTCATGCCTTGTCAGTCCAGATCACTGTATGCAAATCTTTATTAGTTTGTATGTCACTGTCAATATTTCCTAATGTTTATGCAATGTGCAATGTAAATACAAAATCTACATCTGAAACATATGAAAGCACACTACTTAATAGCACTCAACAAGTATGTCTCCAAAGATCCAACACCATTGGAAATGTAATATGTAGGAGTACATAAATATTTCACAACATGTGACCTCATTGCAGTGAACTCATCATTTGTGAATACAACAAGCCATTAAAACACAAACAAGTGATATAAGTCCCTGATATTGCTTTTTTTTTGTTAAAATCCTTTACTGAAGCATACAGATGACAAGCTCATTTTGCATGAATGATGGCAAAGTATTAACATATGCATAATTATGTTTGTGTTTTTTTTTTTTTGTTTTTTAAATTAGAATAGGAATTAGCAGTGACTCATTCAACTCCATGCCAAGCTTTGAGCTAATAAGGAGCACAGGGATATCGACAAGTCTGATTCTGAGTCACTTTAGAATAGCTGTGGCTCATGTTAATTTTTGTTGTGTTATTTAAGGCATGATGCAGTACTCCTTATGGACTTTTTTGTTACTATCACATTGAGTACTATGCGTTAACTTATATATATATGTGTCAGACCTGATATGCTTCAGAAAATGCATGCTAATGCAACATATTTTATCCTAGTATCTACTAAGTGTACAGGAGCAACTTTTTGTTTTAACCTGGGCCTAGTGTTTTACAATTTGTCATATCATTAATTCTTGCTTATAGCTGGGAAGGTATGAGCAAGGCTGTGATAACTGTGAACCACATAAAGGAACATGAAAAGTACTGCTGATGGAATAACATATATATTCATAATTTAACAAGGAAAAATTGTATGAGAAATGATAACATTTTTAAATTTATAGCTGATACTGGATTCAGTAATCTGGTAATCCATATCAACAATCTATTGATGTGGTCAGCAGCTGATCACACCACAAAACAAGGCAAAGGTCATGTGCTAAAACACACATATTTGAAGGTGCAATGAAAATAGTATGAAGCAAATGAGTATGTGTGCATCATACTACATAACATTAATGACAGTGTTGCATCCCATAGGGTGTACATTCAGCTCTACAGCCTGGTCAGCATATGATAATAACTGTCTCCTCATAGTGCTATCAGTCTGTCTTTCCATAGAACAATGAGGTTAAACACAGTAGCACAAGAGGCAGCAGACTAATGCAGCCAAAGTAAAATTATGTTTTGCCATGAAGCGCAAACTTTCACATCCATCAGTCAGTGATGGTGCTAGGAGCCATGCATCATGCAAATGCTGAGGACAGAACATGATGAGACAGAAGGAGGGAAGAAAGAAAGGAACAGGGAAAGAGTGCCAGAAATGGACAGAAAGAGAGACAGATATGTTTTTTTTATGGGCTATTTCTGGTCATCTCTGTGGTATGTTAAACTTAGGTTCGCCATCCTAATACTTCTGCCATGCTGTGTACAATAAAATGTTTCAGCTAGAGAGGGAATAGAGGTAGGATAGTAAAACCAAGATTAAGACATAAGCAGGATACTGGCAGGTTAATAACATGTGCAGATAACACTGTCATTACTGCAATAATATGAAAAAAAAAACATTGATTAACATTTGACATACTTGTGGATTTGAATCCTTGACACTATCCAAAAAGCAGTCCGCAGACTTAAGCATTATCTGATCACACCACACATGAATTTGTATTTTAAATAGTGAAAGTCACACATTTGAAGGGACAGTGACTCTTCAGGCTAATGAGGCAATAATTCCCAGGATTTGTAGTCGCTCCTCCTTTATGGAGAGGGTTGACTGTAGCAGTGCACCATTCAGTAGGTACAAAGCCTGAGGTGAGGTTGTGATTGAACAGGGCACACAGATGTGGTGCCAGTTCACTTTGTCATTCATGTAGAACACATCCAGGGATATTGTCGGATCCCATGGAAGCTGTATTCTTGGCCTTGGACAATGTAGCTTTAACCTGTGCTGCAGTAATGCTGGGTGCCTGGCATTCCTCTGGTATTGTGATTGGTCCTTTGAGGGGGAGAGAGGGGTAAAGTTGGCACTGAATCTGTCGGCCAGTATGATGGCAATATCTGTTGGATCAGTATAGGAGGTATCATTGTGCAGTAAACTCAGAGCAAACCTGAGTATTACCATGGAGATTCTTGATATAACTATAGAAGGCTTTGTGGTTGTTTTCAATGTCTGCTGCAATTCTGCCTTCATAACTGGCTTTAGAGATTTTGATGAGGGATCTCAACTTTTTTTTGAGGCTAATAAGGGAGTTTTTCCAATCTTGGGACTTCACTTTTTTCTGCAACAGTTTCTTACTTCTGTTGTAGAGTTTATTAATGGTAGGGGATCACCAGATTGGCTTCCTCTTTTTGGAGGACAGCATCTTAGTTTGGTTGATTATGGCTAGTTTCATGTGTTTATGTACGTGCTTGTATAGTGCATTGGTGTATGATTCGTCACTCATGCATCTATTTTCCATTGACATGAGTGCAGTGAAGTTAACCACTTCTGTTTTTAGGAGACCAAAGTCAGCTTTGGAGATGTTTTTCATAGTGGTTAACTTTGCGGGGGATGTGGGTGAGATGTGGATTTCCATGGTGATTAGTTTGTGGTCAGATCTAACCAGGGAGGAATTGACTATTGGTGTAGAGAATGGTTGTCCATGTTAGTAATAACCAGGTCAAGGATGTTGCTTCCTCTAGTGGGGGTAAGAATGAGCTGGTCCAGGGCATTGGAACTGATGAATTACAGGAATTGTTGGGCCAGTGTATTGGTGCATGAGTAGTTTTCCCAGTTGATGGAGGGGTAGTTGAAGTCACCTAGTATGAAGGTGTTGGGTTGGACCCTAATAGTTTCCAGGGTGCTTAGGAATGTGGAGTAAGAGTCTTGGGACATGAATAGGGACCTATAGCAGGTTACAACCTGAATCTCCATCTTACTTAAAGTTGTACCTGAAGTATCTCAGATGCATTATGCTGGGCTACTAGTCTGGAGGTGTGCATATCCTTTATGGTCATGTGTAGTGCTCAGTAGATTTACACACGTTCTGCAGTTATTTCAATCAAGACTTTTGAATGTTGAGATGGATGGATGGATGGATGGATGGATGGATGGATGGATGGATGGATGGATGGATGGATGGATGGATATTGACACCTCTGGCTATGCTGTCTGGTGTGGTGGATGGTAATCATACATATACATTTGTGACAAGCATGGCATGCCATTTTCAATTATTGTGATGTCATTCAATGTTCTTACTAGATACATTTATGTAAGTTGGGACATAATGACTTGTCGGGACATACATTTTACAAACTGTGATTGATATCACCTGGGAATCAAACCAATGACAAAAATAGAAGCTGAACTGCTGTCTTCTACATATGAACTGTAAATGCCACAGGTAAAATAACATTTTTGGGTTCTAAGTTGTGGTATATCAATTTGAACATCACTAATAATAGACCCAATTCTGAAAAGCCATTATGTGTTGGGCTTTGAGTTGTTCTGTTATTGGACTTATATTTTGAGGCAATTATTTATTCCTGTAAAATATTTTCCTTGGCATTGATCTGCGAGATCTCAGTAATTTATGTTGAAAAGGAGGTCATATATACTTTACATGACATACTGCCTTATACACCTAATGTTGGCAATTGTAATAAGTTATACTTTACCCCAATATATTTTGGTAACACCATTCATATGCAAGAGTACATTAAGTTAACTGTGATCACTGTTAGGCTTAACACACTTCATAAAGAATACAGCTAACTTATGTAGAGTTCATTAGACAGACTTGTGTTGCAAGATTCAGTTTGTAATTTAACAATTGTTCATTTCCTTAAAAAGTCATGGGCAAGACTTTTTTATGACCTGCTCAATAAAATAATCTGCAATCAAACCCTGCATTAGTTAATTTGTTACTCTGAACTTACTGCATTAACATACTGAGACACAGAAAAAAATATGTTACAGGTTTATTTTCTGCAGTCAGTACTGTTCAGAATGCTGACTGAAGCACACTGGCACCTGCCTTATTTGCATGTCTAACATCTACATTTTTTCTGCATTCCAAATAAAATTGTGTGAGTTTTTGCCTTGAGAAATTAACCACCATTCACTGCTAGTCACCACCAGCAATCAATGATATGCAATGACAAGCATCATTCAAAGGATGAAGCTAAAAAAGGTGAGAAAAATAAAGCATTTGTTGATTTATCCAAGTGGTGGGCTTTTACTAGTGAAATACTGACAGGAAAGATCCATAATTTCAATGACAAGTCAAAATACCAAGATCTGAACCCAGCACACATGTACCTTGACACATTGACTATTTTACCAGTTTTTGCTGCATGATAGTTTCATGCATTCATGAAACAAAAGTTATTGAGGCTAAATGTATACTTATGTTAATGAAATGTATTGCTGATATGAATAAGTGTTTAGACATACTTATAAATGTTTTGATTAGGGACCTATATTCCCCAATTTATTATGCTGCTGATATTATTTCTTTAGACTTTAGTCCATAGCATATTTGTTACAGCTTGCATGTAAGAAGGTGCTGTTAATATAATCAATATTAAGAAAACTGCATGTGACACAGATCAAAGTTATAGGTTCATAGGCGATTACTAGGCTAAAGACCCAATAGCCCTAACAAGCCTGGTCATATTTAAGCAAACATTCCCAATTTTCAAAATTCACAGAGGTATGAACGTACACTATGGTATCTAATACTAAGTGCCTTTGTCCATGAGGGGTGTGGGTGCCACCCCAGAAGTAAATTTGTGAGTAACTATCTAGGTTGCACTTGAAGAGGGTCAAGGAAGGGCTTTGCTTCACGTGAATGTTAAGCTTATTCTAAAGAAGGACTAGTCTCTGAGAGATGAATCTCTCTGTCCAACATGATTTATTTATGTCAGAGGCTAGCTTAAGATACCTGGAATGAATAACCCTCATGCAGTTTGATTCACAAATATGTAATACATCAGGGCTGGAGCAGAGACTGACTGTAGGCCAAACATAGATCACCCCTTAGTAGTATATAGGAGATAGAATACAGTGATAGGGCTTTCAATCTTTCCATTGTAGGACTTATTTTTTATATCCTGTATCTTTTTGCTGAGAAAACATTGGGGTCATTCCAGCTGTTACAGAAGTCTGGTGAGGTACATGCAAAAGGGTGCATTGTACTCAATTACTGGTCTGATGAGAGCTAAGTACAATGGAAATATAACATCCTTTGATCTGGATATAATGCCTTTACTTACAAGTTGTTCCACAAGGGACTTCCTCACCACTGTGGACACATGGTTGTCAAAGTTCAGATTACTATCAAGATGAGTTTCCAGATCACGTACCACTGTGTCTACTCTTAGGGGGGGTGCTATCTATATTGCAACTAGCTCGAGTATTTGCTTTCCCAAAGGGAATACTAATTCATTTTTTTGTTTCAATCCATGTCTCTGGCACCAATCTTTTGTCTGTATTAATCCTGTCTGCAATCTATCAGTATCATTCAGGGATTCAGTAATTGCTTCCAATTTGCAGTCATCCATGAATTTGGACAAGCAAAGGTCATTTACATTTGCCTTGACTTCTGAGAAATAAATATCAAACAGGAGAGAGCCTAGTATAAAACCCTGTGGTATGCCTCTGGTGACTGGCCACTTGCTAGAGGTGAATTCACCCATTTTGACAGTATGTGTTCAGTCAGTGAGCCATTTGGCTAGCCACCTAGTGATGCAGGGGCTTATACCCAGTTGATAGGGTTTCTCTATAATACTTGAGTGGGGAATTGTGTTAAATGCCTTGACCATGTCAGGGTAGGTGGTATGCACAGTCTTTCCCTCATCCATTGCCATGGTGACTTTCTCAAAAAATCTATCAGATTTAACAGATATGATCAACCATTAACAAATCCAAACTGGGTTGAGTCCAGAGTCTGGAGATTCTTAGATTCATTGATTGTTACTAGGCTAATGACCCAGGTGACCTTTTTAAGCCTAGCCAAGTTTTCCTGAAAGAAAATGATGTCCTGTATCCAAATAGGAAATTGAGGGCCAAACATTTATAAGCTACCTATGTCCATTAGGGACATGAGTACCAGGCCAGGTGTAAATTTTCTATTCCCCATCCACTGGTCTAGGTTATGCTTAAACTGGGCAATAGACAAACTCAGATTCACATAGATGGGAATCCTGTTGCATAGGAGGGGCAGTCTGTGTGGGACATATCTGTCACTTCAGCATGTTCTGTTTAACTCATTACATCAGAGTGATGCCTCCAGGTGCATCTGCAGTTACCTCCTACTGCGCCTCTAGGCGTCAAATATTGCTTGTTCATATCTGCATTAATAATTCCAAAACCATGCTACATACAAGGTATCAGAATATTTTATTTTATTTTGAAGCATACATGATGGCAAGTAAGTGAGTATTTGTTAGTACTGTAAGGTGATAACTTAATTTTTTAAAGGCTCAAGCCACGCCCACTGGGAGTTAAAGGTACACACTCAAAAGAGCTGTAGTGGAGGGAATGCGTCACATACAAAATTCAAGTCCCTAGACCTTGTATTTCTCATACCTTGTATGTAGGAGATTCATAAGTGTGAGGTTTGTGGGTGCCTTGTAAGTCAGGCATAGATCACCCCTCATCAAACTATAGGATACTGAATAGAGGGAAATGGGTTTAAGGTGCACTGCATAAGGCAAGTTTGCTACAGCTTGTATTCTTTTTGTAAGGAATCTCTGAAATCACTCTAGTTGCTGCATATGCCTGGTCAGGTACATACCAAAAGTAACATTATACTTTATGATTGATCTGATAGGGGCAGATTACAATGAGATAATGACCTCTTTGGACAGAGATGCCATGCCACTACTTATACGTTTTGCATCATAAAAGGATTTTCTCACCACTGTGGCCACATAGTGCCCAAAGGTAAGGCTACTGTCTGCATGTTTATCCAGATCCCTGACTACCGGGTCAACTCTTAGGGGTATATTATCAACATGGTAATTAACTGGGATGGTTGACTTCCCAAAGTGTACAATTATGCATTTCTTAGCACTGAGCTTCAGACAATGGCTTTGGCACCATTTGTTAGTCAGAACTAGACTTTCTTGAAAAATGTTAGTGCCTGTGGGGGAGTCAGTGATAATCCCCAGCTTGCAATCATCTGCAAACTTAGTCAGCCATAAACCTTCAGCATTTGCTTCCATTTCAGAGAAATAAATGTCAGAAAGGAGCTATGACATAGATTACCTATGTCCTTGTTGAGAAGGACTATGATGATTCTTTACATGGCCTTAAATATTTGGCCAGTCAGCCTTATGAGTATGTAATTCCCTGGATTGTTTGATGGTCTCCCCTAGTGCAGAAGGATGACTGTTGCTCTCCTCCATTCTGCCAGAACATAGCCTGTCTGGAAGCTGTGGTTAAACAGAGATCCAAGTAGATCTGCTAGGGTATGTTTTATGATATTTAAAAGGCAACCTGGTATGTTGTCTGGACCCACTGATGCCATATTTTTAGCTTTAGACAGTGCAGATATGAGCCGATCTTTTGAGATAATAGACTAAGGAATGGTGCTAGGTGTACCTTGGGGGATGACTAGTGGGAATGGGGGTGGGGGTGAAGTTTAATCCAATTCTGTCAGATAGCAGGTTGGCTATTTCCTTCAGTTGAGTATGGATGGTGTTATCCATAACCAGCTCTGTGCATAGCTTTGTATTCCTCTTAAGATTTTGGATGTAATTAAAAAATGCTTTGTGATTTAATTAGCTAGGGAGGCTATTTTTGCTTCATAATTTGCTTTTGAGGACTTGACCAGATCTCTGGTTTGTTTGTTGAGACTAGTGAAGGATTTCGTCTTCTGCTGGACTGTTTTCAAGTTATTTTTGGACATTAGTTTCTTTCTTTGTTGTATAACCAGGAATCCAGCAGGGTAGCTTGTTTTTCTAGCAAGTCCTAGGTTTAATCTGGTCATACCTTTCAACTGTACAGATTTTCACAGAATGCGCAGATTTTTGCCTCATATTTTTTATATGTTTTCATAAAATAGTGTTTTTCTGGCAAATTAGTGGCAAATCGTTAAAGATTGAAGTTAGAAACTAATGGCAAACATTTGAGTTTCAGACTTCACACTCTTCAGAAAATTTATGTTAATACAAAACTTGTTATACAAAACTTGTTATTCTATCAGCCTTCTACGTTTGAAAGAGCAATATTTAAAAATGGTCCCTATTTTTGGTTCTTACAGATAAAAAGAAAACCCACTGGAGCCACCACAACCGCTTAAAACTTTATTTAACACACAGTTAAGCACTTTCAAGCATTAGCTCTTTATCAGATCTAAAACCAATCATGTTTAAACAAATAGCAAACAATTAGAATCAATAGCAGAACCTACGCCCCTTCAATAAGGGTTTTAAAGGCATACAAGCATTGAACCCAGGTGTATGGTTAGCTTGTAATTCAGCTATCCATCTTAACTCAGCTAATTCAGTACTATGTACAATGTCACCCCTCCTCATACTCACTTGCTGTATTTATAACACCATAAACTGAAACCTATGCTCTTTATTTATTTCAGTATATTGATATAGAGCATTACTTCTCAAACATAATCTGATGTCATTCATATGTTGCAATATACCTTATTTTAACATTCCGTTAGTCTTCCCAACATATAATGATTGGCATGATATGCACTCAGCTAAATACACCAAATTTGTGTTCTGCATTCTGCATATAGTCTAGATATGTATTCCCTACCTGACACAGGGTGTACAAAGATGTTATTTCCTTTAATATATTGACATGTCTTGCATTTCTTACATTTAAGAGTTCCCAACTTCTTCCTATGTGTTGTGGACTTGTTGGGAAGTATGTTCTTGTATAAAATATGCTTCAGATTTTGACTATCAGTATAAGCAAATCTGGGGTTGGGACCTACTAGCGCTTTCAGTTTATCATCAGTGTGTAAAGTCTTCCAGTTCTTTTTTATCAGTAGTGTAAATATATTCACACAAATGGGTTATTTCTTAGCTTCTGTTCATTAACAATAGTCCCATTGTCAGAATTGCCCATATTACCTTCAAACCATGGCGTGCCTTTATTCCTTCTCCAATTTTTTGTCCTAGCTATTGTTCTCTTAACTCTTTGTGTTGGATTGCCACAACTAGAAAACATATACTTTATGTTATCTAGCTCTCTTTCATATATTCTATCTTCAATGCATAGTCTAGAAATTCTTAGCCCCTGCCCACTCATTACATTATCATAAATGTGCCTTGGGTGCATACTGTTATACATTAACATGTTATCTCTCCAACAACTTTTCCTATACACTCTGGTTTGTAGTTTGCCAGTCAAAGTGTTGTAAATATTCACATCTAAAAAATCTATTGATTCAGCAGAATGGCTCACAATAAAACATAATAAATCTGTTGTGTTTTCCAAGTATCTAACAAACAAGTATTCAGTTGTCACACTCCATAAAATAAATATGTCATCCACAAAACTTTGGTATATTTTCAAACTTGCCTTCCATGGACAAGTGCTAGATAGAACATGGGTAGCTTCCCACTCTGCCAACACCAATTTGGCATAAGTGTTGGCACAGGGGGTACCCATGGCTACACCATCTCTCTGCCAATAATATTGATCATAAAATCATAAAACATGAATAAATTATTGCCCAAGGTCAATACAATCTGTGTAACTTTCGTTTCATCAAATGTTGCATGAGTTAGAATAAAATCTTTAACAGCTGTGATTCCATAAGAATTCAAAATCAAGTAAATCAATTATTTACATCTAAAGTAGCAAATATGTAACTTTCATGACCAGTTATAGATTCATAAGAGCCACTCAGAGATCGTAAGAAACAGGAAGTGTCATTTATCACTGCTGGCACATAAGATAACATTATTTTAAGTTTCTTCTACACCCATATGGAGAGGAACTCAGTATCCCAACCTCTGCCAGATACTATTGGTCTATAGCGTGGTTTGAGGAGATTCTTATGAATCTTAGGCAAACCTTTCAATATAAGTATAACAGGTTGTTTAACTATCATAAACCTATATATAGGTCTTCAGTTATAATGTTAGATTGCAATAAATCACCTAAAGTATGTTTTGCATGCGCAATAAAATTACTCACTTGGTTGCATGTTATATTGTGATAAGTAACCTTTTCTCTAAGCAATTTCTACATATCTTGTACGTAATCCCCACTATCAAGTATTACAATTCCACACCCCTTATCAACTGGTCTGATAGTAACATCAAAGTTGTTCTTCAAATTATTAAGAGCTTTCAGTTCACACTCAGTTAAATTATAATAACCATGTCTCTTCTTTGTAGCTAACATATCAGAAATTTCCATAGTGCATAAATTCAAAAAAGTGTCCACAGCAGGATGTGCAAGTGGTATAAATGTACTTGGTTTCTTCAAGGTTATCTCAGTACTATCATTGTCCTGTTAGCTAAACAGTAATTTAAGGAAAACTTTTCTCACAGACATCCCTCTCCTCCTACCACCCAACACTACAACCTGTGAAAGATGCACTTATCAAGCCAAACTGGAGGTAAAGCTCTCTCCAACCAAGACTGAACTTGACAGTCAAAAGGAGAAGGTAAACACTTGCACCACACCACACTCATCACATAATCCCACTAAACCTACACCAACAAAATCATCCCATAGAAACACAAAACCATTTGTGGAGGCTCTCAATAATAACCTGCTCAAGCAACAGAGACCTCCAAAGCAGAAACACAAGTAACCTCTACCCCCCCAACACAACCCAAATGACACATAGCCCACAGACTCAGTGTGCCACTCAACCACAATCCATAAGGCAAAACAACGTACCCGACACGATCATCATAGGTGACTCTATAGTCAGGCACACTGATGTCCCACTCACCAGGATAACCAAGGAGAAGGTTACTGTCAGCTGCCTGTCAGGTGCCAGGATCTGTCACATAACCTATGCACTCAGGTCACTCCACAACAAGTACAAACATGACTCTGTCATTGTCCATGTTGGTGTGAATGACCTAAGATGTACCTCCCTGGACTACATGAAAAGAGACATGGAAGAGCTCTCCGATCATGTAGCCCAGACAGGTATGACCCTAGCCCTGAGTAGCATCCTGCCATCACCTGTAATAATACCTCAGTACAAGGGCAAAATGATTGACTTCAACAATTGGCTAAGCTTTGGGTATCATTCTAATGGGATCCAGTATCTGTCTGCCTGGGATGACATGGTTGGCAGACCATGATGCTTTGCCAGAGATGGCCTGCACCTGTCAACCCTATGATTCCGGATACTAGCTAAGGCTCTTGCCTCCCCTATAGTGCCTTTTTTAGGCAAGGTTCAAATGACAAATTCACCACCATAACAGGAACAGGTAAGCAAAAATTGAGGGTAATGCTACTCAATGCTAGACATCTAAATCTCAAAATGCACTCCCTTGAGGCAGTCCTTAAAATGGAGAACATCAATATCTGTGCAGTGACTGAGACCTGGTTCAAAGCTCCAGAGAGCACCCTTGCATTACCAGGCTATAACACATACCACATTTTTCGGCCATCTAACCTGGACCTGAACACCAAAGGCGGAGGTTTGTCCATATTCATTAAGGATATCCACACCTCTGGGCTAGTTGCTCCAAGGTTTTCCAAGTGCAACTAACTTTGGGCAAAACTGCAATCCAAACTGTAACTTGCTACAGATCCCCCACTATGCACCAGGATTCCCACTCCTCTTTTCTTGATATACTGGAAAATATTAGGGTTCAACCAAACACCCTAATAATGGGCAATTTCAACTACCCAACCATTAACTAGGAAAACTACTCATGTACCAAATCCTTCACTCAACACTTTCTGGAATTCATAAATTCCAATGCCCTGGATCAATTTATCCACAACCCCACCAGGTGCAATAATATCCTAGACCTAGTCATTACCAACATGAGTGACCGGTGTTGCACACCTGAAGTCAACTCCTCATTGGTCATATCCGACCATAAGATAATCACCCTAGATATCCACATCCCATCCCCACCCCCCCATTAAGGAAACCATGGTAAAACATTTCTCCAAAGCCAACTTCATGCTTCTTAAGATAGAAGTGGCAAATGTCATGCCACCCATGCAGATGGACAATGCACTTACGACTGCTGAATCCTACATAAATGCACTCTATAAGCACTTACACGAGTGCATGGATCATGCTATCCCAAACAGAACCAAGATGCTATCCTCAAAAAAAGGAAGCCAATCTGGTTGTCCCCTGCCACAAACAAACTCTACAACAGAAGGAAGAAACTGTTGCAAAAGAGAGTAAAATCCCATGAGTGGAGGAGCTCCCTGGCCAGCCTCAGTAAGAAGCTGAGATCCCTTATAAGATACAGGATAAAAAGAAAACCCACTGGAGCCACCACAATTGGCTAAAACTTTATTTAATACACAGATAAGTGCTTTCAAACATTAGCTCTTCATCAGATCGAAAAATAGTGAAAATCAACCATATTTAACAAATGGCAACCAATTAGAATCAATAGCAGACCCTACAACCCTTCAATAAGGGTTTTAAAGGCATACAAGCACTTTACCCAGGTGTATGGTTAACTTGCAATTCAGCTATCCATCTTAACTCATTGAAGGGGCGTAGGTTCTGCTATTGATTCTAACCGGGTGCTCTTTGTTTAAATATGGTTGATTTTAACTGTTTTTTTTTTTTAGATCTGATGAAGAGCTAATGCTTGAAAGCACTTATCTGTGTGTTAAATAAAGTTTTAACTGGTTGTTGTGGCTCCAGTGGGTTTTCTTTTTATCCTGTATGGTATATTTTACCACTGTGGACTTTTTTCTTTTTCCTTGGCTGCTTTAGATTTTTATTTGTGGTTCTTTATCACACTTTTATTCATGGCTTTTTTCAGATTTCTTGGTCTAAGAGGCTGAGAGGCATGGCCCCAGTCAAGTACTGCTGACTGTATACCACTGCTTAAGTGGCTATACTGAGTATTGGCTTGCACCTCTACATAGGCTACTGTCTTTTCTGGGTTCGTGGGAGTTTTGAAATTGCTTGTGCCATTGCTTAGCATGAGATAATTTGTCTTGGAGAAACTCTTTAGTGTCTGAGCTTGATGGGGTATCTGGCCTTATATTTATTTTAAAGGGAACATGGGTAGGTGCAATGCTCCCTCATGTTAGTGAGTATTATGTCCAGGATATTTCAGCCCCTAATGGGTATACCGACCAGCTGTTTCAGAGCACTTGTATTGACAAAGGCCAAGAAACTCTTTGCCTTCATATTAGTGGCTGTGTATGTTCCCCAGTTAATGTAGGATAGTTAAAATCACCCATGAGTAAGATATTGGACTGCACAGTGAGTGACACCAGTAAGTTGAGGTACATGGTATGTTTTTTTCTGGTTCATCGTGGGGGACCTATAGCTAGTGATGATGTGGTAGGAGATTTTGCCTATGCTTAGTTTGACATGGAGTTGCTTGAGGTTTCACCAGTCTTGAGGTGTAATTATCTTTTATTAAAACTGATACATCTCCTCCTTTGGTTCTTTCTTGCTCAGTTTATTTATTTATTTATTTAACATTTGTTAACCTGGAAAGTCTGACTTGGAACTAAGCCAATTTTCAGCAGAGGCCTGGGGAGAAACACTACAAATGCATGTCTTTGTAATGTGGGAGGAAACCGGAACACCCGGAGGAAACCCATACGAATACAGGGAGGGCATGCATACTCAAAGCAGAAGGCACCCCAGCCAAGAATCGAACTGGAGAACCTCTTGATGTGAGGTAGCAACACTACTGCTGCACCACTGTACCATTAAATTTGTTGTCTGAACATATGGAAGGTATTGTAGCCTTGCATGGCCACAGTGCTTTACACAGCTTGAGCCTTGGCTCAGTGACTGTAAACAGGTCAGCATTTTCCAAGGTGAGGAGTGCCACTAGGGAATGTGGTTTCTTGTTTAGACTACTAGCACTGAGTACCAGTACTTTGAGCTTATCAAGACAACATTTTGTTATCCTGGAAGGCTTGTCATTTTGACACTGCCAAAAAAAGCACTATAGTGATGGCTAAAGTCTTTGCCAGTATTCAAAAGCCTAGAGGAGACAGATGCAGACCATATCTGGCAAAACAGCTTGACCTGTGAATAGTCCCCTCCCAGGCTGACAAATCTTGGCTCTCCTTGGACTGACACCAAAAGTTATGTCAATCATTAAAGTCAATCATTTTTTGTTTGTATTGTGGCATCATCCTTGATAAAGGTAGAATGTCGCTCAAGGCTAGGCTCATATCTGCCTGTGAAACATAATATGAGAACTCAATCATCTCTCTCTTCATATGGTCTAGGGAGGTAAATCTTAGGTCATTCACACCCACATGGGTTATGATTAAGTCATACTGGTACTTGTGGTTGAGTGACTTCAGTGCTTGTGTGATCTGACAGATCCTGGTACCTGCCTTGTTACAGAGATAGCAATGTGTCTCACTATGGAGTCTCCTATGACCAGTATGTTAGGTTGTGTGATGTTTTGCATTATGGGCTTTTTTTGCTGAGTCACTGGTTTGTGTATTATTATGTGTTGAGGTTTTTGTTTGCTTTGATGCGTGTACATATGGTTTCTGAAGACAGCATTTGTGAGGCCTCTGAGTTTTTGGTAAGTTACAAGTGAGCTCCTTTGTATATGAGGGTTTATGTGTCAAATCCTTATTTATTGTGAGAAATGATGTGTGTGAGCTGACAACCTGTTTGGCATTTGATTTGTCTGTATGTGAGAGCCTTGCCTCCATTTTCATAGTATAACTATGTTTCTCACATATAGTATTTGTTTGTTTTATGATTACATGGTTGTTAGTATGCATGAGATAATTGCTACATTGATTCAAGATGCCCATGTCCATCAGACTGATTAGGAAACTGCTCATCTATAATATCAAGTCTTACTGTGAGTTTTATTAGGGAAAGGAATGGGTTAATTAAACTGGACTGCTGGCAACAAAGAGACTATGGGTGGGAACTATACTTTGTGTAGTCTAAGATTTACCAACAGAGTGATGCTGCTCAGTGCACAACTTAGTTGCTGCTAGAGCAGCTGGGGGCTGAGTATGGTTTCAGTAATAGTTATTCTAGGGAAGGTTTATCTTCAAGGCATTTGCATCCATACAGGGCACTGTTAACTGCTGCTGTACAGAGAGCAACCTAGTGCAAATGTGAGGCTTATATACAGGCAAAAAGAACAAGTTTTAAGCTAATTATCAGGAAAGCACACAATAAGCATTTCACCAGCAATCCCAATTCAGATAGGTTTGGAACAGCACACTTCTGTGCCACAAGAGTGCAGAAAAAAACTTCTTAAAGTAAAATGTCTGGTTTGTTGCCCAAGTGTAAGAAGATGACACATTTTAGATACAACAGCCCTGACTAACTGATACAATGTAGTAAGTACTTAAAGCAGCAGTAGAATAGTGCAGTTGTCTTTTTTAAGTGTAGCAAATACAGAAAATATCACAGGAAACTAAGAATGAAATCACAATTATCAATGAAAGTGCAAAATAATACTTATTTTTGTCTTTTTAGAAGAGGATTGCCTTAGCTATAAGCAGATTCACTGGAACTATCTTGCATGGTCTCCAAACAGCGAGCAGTTCTGGGCAATTAATTATCTTGCTTATGATCCATTATATACACTTCTGTTGTTGCAATCTAAAGAGAAATTGCAATTGTACATTACGTTCAAGTACACAAAACTATTAATACTTGTGAATTCTAATTTCACAATATCCAAATCTTGATTTTAACCCTACATTCGTTGAACCCCCAGGGAAAGTTACAGAGCAGGTGCACTTTTTGCACTCAGCACTATCCACAGCACTGACTGAAGTGCACTGGTGCCAGTCTCATTTCTGTGAGTTTTTGTCTTAGTCAATTAACTGTTGTCCAGTGATAGTCACCGTTGACAGTCATGCTGTATAAAGAATGAAGCAAAAAAATCAGAACTAAAAGATAACACAAATTAGTGTGATGATTTCTCAACTTTGTAGTCTTATACCATTAAAATGTTGACATTAGGGATCCCTACTTTCACACATACCTCACTCTCTCTAGATCTGAGCCAAGAAACCATTGCACTAACATGAAGCATTGATAAGATTAACAGTGTTTACCAAATCAACGTTGACAGACTGCGGTGGTGGTGCTGCGGTAGCGTTGTCGCCTCACAGTTAGACATTGCCCGTTCGATTCTCAGTTAGAGCGTCTTCTGTGTGGCAACATGCGTGAATGGGTGTTCCTTTCTTGAAGGTTGTGCGTTAGGCCCAGCAAGCCAGCACGTAAAAATCTACTGCCAATCATTAGCAGACCGGAGTTTCACTGTGGCGACCCCTAACCGGGAAATGTCGAAAGACCTAATCAACTTTGACATTTTTGAGGTAGAGAAAGAACAAATATACTCAGCTTTGTAATTTTAATATTTTACATTTAAAGAGCAATATAACCATGTTGTACACTTGTCATTTGTCCTTTGATAGTCAAATGTTTTCTGAATGGGATATTTGTACAAGTTATGCTACTGAAGTATTGCTTAGTACAAACAGATGTCTGCAATATAGGAGTGTGTTCTAACCTTTCTATTATGAGCATTACTCACTTTTGATGTGTTTGTAACATGATTACATTATGATTTCAATAGTTCAGAAGTTTAGTTTTCTGTTTGTATGTTTAAGTTGTGTATACCTGATATGACTTACAGACACTTTACTGAATGGCAGTTATCATCTAACCACATTTTAATAGAAGTGGTATAAATGTTATCTCCTGTGTCAATAAATGTAATAAAACATTGCAGTAAGCATAGTCTCTCTGACACCCTCTGTAAGTGGGCTTCTTATTAGCAGGAGCATTAAAGACTTAATTAGTCATGCACTACTCATAATAAGCCACACTTGTAAGGCATTACGTTCCTAACACAGATATGAATACTTGCTTTTGTACTGCCTGGCATGTGCATGGCATTATGTAGGTACTCACACCATGTATATCTGACCAGCACCTCAAGCAGATTGAGTGATTCAGGAAACATAATGAGATAATTGACACCTAATAAGCTGACACCTGATTTGCATATTCCACATGTCCAATGGGTTAACCGACACAACATAAGCACAACATGATGCTAAGAAGCCTCTATCATACTAGGGATGACTGTTTGGATTCCACAAGTACTTCAAAACAAAAATACTGATGTTTGGCTGATTAGACTTGTTGCATTTATGTTCTTATGGGAGAACACTGAAGCTTACAGTCCTGGAAACAGTGGATAAAGTCAAAATCTGTTTCTTTCTTCCTTAAATTCAAAGAACTAAGAATCCTTACGAAAAATTCACTATCCATGACAGGAAAAAATTCTTTCAAGAAGCCCAGTCCACCCATACTTCAAACCCAAAGAAATATTAGTACATCATGAATAACATTCTACATCCAGGGAAACCTTCTACCCCCAACCCATTCTCTAATAAAACTCCTGTCAAAACTGCCACTCAAATAAACAATTACTTCATCGACTCTATTCACAAACTAACTCCTCCTGACAATATACAATAACAACCCCCCACCTCCTCCTCCACCTGCCTCCACACAGCCTTCTCTCGAAAACCTGTCTTCACTGCCTATATAAAATCCCTTTTACAGAAACTTAAGCTCTGTTCTCCTTCTTTTGACAATCTACTTCCTCAGTTTCTTAAACTAGCAGCCAGTTTCAAAGCATATACCATCTCAATCCTTATCAACCATTCTATCAAAGAATCCTCAGTCCCATGAATTTGGAAATCCTTTTATACTATTCCACTGCACAAAGGAGGTAACTCCACAGAACATAACAATTTCCATCATATAGCCTTCCACTCCCCTCGCTCTAAAATTCTTGAGAAATGCTTTCATGGGCAACTTCTTTAACATTTACATCAGGAAAGTCTCCTCAACCCCTCTCAACATGGATTTAGGCCCCATCACAGCACATCTACAGCTCTTCAATCCTTCACCCAGGCTATATCAGATGCAAGAGAAAACAATAAGCCAGTATCATGTCTATTCCTTCATCTCTCCAAAGCTTTTGACACCATCTCCCACCCCCAAGCTCATTATTAAACTAACTGAACTCAACCTCTCTACATCCTCTGCTCTCTGGTTCCCTTGTTACTTGTTACCTTAACAACAGACTGCAGCCTGTTAGATGGCAGTCCTCTTGCTCGCCTTTCTTATCTGTCCAAACAGGTGTCCCCCAAGGATCCATTCTAGGCCGTCTTCTCTTTAATATTTTTACTAACAATCTTCACTCCACCTGCTGCACCTCTTTACTGATCCAGTACACTGATAACTCTACTCTAATTATGCTCTCCAACAACCCTGTTGAACTTCACTCCCTCACACAGACTTATTTTAACACCATTGAACACTGGTTAATTACTAACCACCTCATCCTTAACCCAAAGAAAACCAAGCTTCTTCTTTTCCTTCCAAAATCTAAGTCCAACCTTAAATCACCCTTCAGGCTCTCTTCCCTTGATAACGCTGTCATTCATTCAGACTCGCACACCAAACTTTTAGGAATTACAATTAACAATCAACTGAAATTTGACCACTATATACAACAATCCATCAGAAAAAAAAAATCAAAAACTTGGTTTACTGCATAGGAGTAAAAAAAATCTTATCTATCTCCTCTAGGACCTCACTTGCTCAAGCCTACCTCCTCCCCTGCCTACTCTACATTTCCCCCATATTTACCCACCTACAAGCAAATCTTTTAACCAAACTTGAACAAACTTATAACCAGGTAGCTAGATTTGCCTGTAATTCCCCTTGCAAATTCCATCACTACATTGCCCTTAAACAACTGCAGTGGCTTGAATTCCCTCAACTACTCCAGCTTTCACAACTACAGATGACACATTCCCTTTTTTACAAATCTGCAGACTGTCCTTCTCTGTCCACCCTCCTATGCCTATATAAACCTTCTCGGTCTCTCCGTATTGCTGACCAAATGTTACTTGACACCTCCACGCCTAACAAAATAGTAAGTAGCTTACTTTATAAATGCTCCTTAGCTCAAACTTGGAACAAGCTCCCAACTAATCTGCATACTATCCAATCTCCAATCCATTTCAAAAGATAATTGAAAATCCACCTTGCAAACATTCTTTCCTGCACCTGTCATCATCCTACCTAACACATAATTCCCCACTAATCTGACTATAACTATTTATTTTTCTCACTTTACTGTAATATATTTTTATATAACTAATGGTGTAGTACATTAGCTATGCCACTGAGCAACTCAATACTTAAACCCTACCTTCTTCGATTCCTTCCTACTATACTCCCCACCCCTCCTCTCTCTTCTTATGACTGTTTTCCTTCACTTTCTTGGCTCTCCTATACCCCCCTTTATTTTTACCCTTCTGCTTTTTACCTCTTTTCTCTCTCTCTACCAACTTGATTAAGTTATTTAGATGTTTTGAGGGGTTATTTTTCTTTCTTCTGATGGTCTATTTCCAAATCCTCATTTTTTATTTTTAACTGTTGTTTATACAAAATTTTATAATTTGTTTATATACATTATTGCATGAATATATGTAGTTATGTACTCATCTTACTATATATGTATTTCTGAATTTTCCATTATGGCATTAATGTATTCCTATTCTTATTACTTGAATGTAACTTAGTTTTTTCTATCTTTGTGTGGAGTTTTTCTCCTTGGGTCTCCACTGAAAATGGGCCACCAGCTGAGTTGGACTAACCCAGATAACAAAAGACAAATAAAATAAAAATAAATAAATAACTATCTTACAATTCCTGCCAAGGTATGTTATGTTCTGAAACAATATGGCTTAAAGTATAATTTTAGTATGTATTCCCATCTCACTGTATGCATGATGCCTGTACTTTGTGCGGTTATCTTTACAATGATGCTATAACACTTATGGCTATTGTAGCGATCCTTTATTCTGTTTTATGCGTTTCTGTAAACATTTCTCTGTGGATGTGAATACATGTACAACTTAAGCAGCTTAAGTATGTTAAAGTCACATTTCTGAAAATGTTCTATGGTAAGGGAGTTATATATGCCAGACATACTTTCATTCCATTATGAAGGATTGTGCTATTGCCATTGTGGTTGCTAGGGTGATGGGTTATTATAGGTGTTTTTGCTTTTTTATTTCATAACTGAATGTTAACTACACTTTGCAATGTTCTTTTGTAAAAACAGTTTAACAGCTGCTATTACCATGATCACTGAATCATATTACATACAAAATTTGTGTTCAGCCTACTTTTCTTTAGAACTGTTGATACTTGTCTGACCTTAAAAACTTGTTTTGGTTAGAGTGTCATTTCATGCATTTGTTTCACTGCTAATGCTGTTCTATATTCCAAATTTTCTTTCCCATTATTCACTTCTGTTATTAGTGGGGGGGGGGGGGTTGTGGCTGGGATGGCATATTTTACAGGTATGTGTTAGATGTCTGTATTCATATATATTTATTATTAAAGGATTTTAATGATGATGCCTGCACAATTATATTTGTTTTCTGCCAACTGTAGATCAGCTTGTAACACACATCATCTATGTTGGCTTGTCTGATAGCATTATTTTTTTTTACTTTGATAAAAGGATATGGCACCTAAACCAGCTGTGCCACATAAAATTGCATTTTTGATGCTGGGATTGAGGCTATAGTCCAGGTCATCCATCTACATGGTTCAGGTTTCTTAGTGAAAATGACAGCTGACAGGGTCTTACATGACCATGTCTGGTGGCAGGTTGTCAAAGATGTGAATGCTCTGGATGACAGTGACCATGACTCTAAGGCTGTCAGACATAGGGCGAGTGATATGATTAAAAATGTGTCAAAGAGGCCCAGAGTGTTGCATGGGAATGGAGAGCTGCTGTGGGTGGTTCTGCTAATGAAACACCACTCACTTAAATGAAGGAGCTCCTGTCAACTATAAGTGATCCAGTTAGCTCAGACTAGTTGCCCAGTACAGTGATGGACACGGGGTAGAGGTGGAAAGCAGCCATGGGGTATCTACTGCTGATGCTCCAGATATGCCATTCAAATAAGCTATCTATGTGTGTGTGTGTGTGTGTGTGTGTGTGTGTGTGTGTGTGTGTGTATATAAAAATATAGAAATATACATATACACACACACACACACACACACACACACACATATATATAGATATTTATACACGTACATGTTCTACAATATTTCATAAAATTGGGTTAGAGTCATAATAGCTGTGTTTCAGTTGTCATGTTCTGTTTAATGCTTATCATACCTTTGTCAATCCCCATTTTATTTGTCTTGGCACATCTGGTATTGAGGTTCAGTGACCACCTGCACATGGCATGTGCATGCCTTTTTATTTTTCTTCATTTATATATTATAACCTTAATGAAATGTTTACTTGCACTTGCATCTATTGTTGCCTTAATCAGGCTAACACAGCATATGTCAGGTTGTTTTTTCTTGTATTGCTCATTTTTTCTGTTTTATTGGTATAATCACTAGTGATGCTGCCATCAGCACTGTGAAGTTCCTACTGTCTGATGCTGGAGTATCAATAGCCTGTGACAATAATGGCAGTGATGAAAAGGCACATTCTGGGTTGGAGAGGCTATGGCTCATACAGAAAATGAGGGTCCCACATATCCTCCCCACAGTAGTGACACAGTCATCATGCCTACACATACCCTTGACACTGAGCCATCTGAGATAGGGCAGGCTGAAGGAGACATGCTTGATCAGGGTAGTGTTGTTACTCCACTGTCAGAAATGGCAGTGTCTCACCTTAGCCATTGTGAGGGTGAAGTACGCATAGGGATGTCAATACAGATGCTCAGAGAAGTCATGCTGACCAACCCCCCAATGTCATTGTGTCAGTAGATGCCACCCAATGTATGTGTATCATGGGAGGCACAGGCAAGTTCCATCAGGACTTCAGAAGAGATAATCACAGTACTGTATACTATTCATTCTGAAGCGTTAGACTGCTTGGACCACATGTGTGAGTCCTTGAACCAGGTGAATGACACACTTGATTATACAATGTCTGTTAAGGAAAGATTGCTGGGGGAGGTTCAGCATCCATGTGGCCGAAGAGTCATTACATCATCAGATGTTAGGCAACATAGTGTAAATACTTCCACTGAGAGGTTATCCAGCAGATATCGTTATCAATCTGCTAGCACCCCAACATCTAGTCATGGTCATGGAACTAGCAGTGCAACTCCTGATAGAGGTAGTTCATGTGGTCAGGGACATTATCAGTGAATCCTCCCCCATGCATGGCGCACACCTGTTCAGGATGCCAAAGGATATTGATAACACAAATGCTTTGGTTATGGTCCTGCAGACCCACACACAGTATACATTACTTTGCCCATGCCACCTGAAACACACACACACACACACACACACACACACACACACACACACACACACACACACACACACACATTTTCTTGAGATACCTGGGCATCTGCTGACAACTTCCTCTTTGTCCTGCCTCTGCTCATAGATCTCTAGGAGAGGGGGGAGATTGAGATCTATGAGCAGGGGCAGAACGAAGAGGACGTTGTCAACAGATGCCCAGATGAATCAAAATCTCAAGAAAATGTGGGAGAAAACTGGGAGATGTTAGTACATAACATTTCCTCCTGCCTACTCACGTCAGATGAGTTAGGGGTACTATCAAAGGGATTGACCTTTATATCTAGTTGTGACAGTAATTATGTTGATACCCTGGTACAGTTTAAGCTATTCATTAAGAATCTGTGCCTTAGACTGGAGTTTAAGGATACAGTACAGGTGCTAGATGGGAAATCGTTTAAGAAGCCTAGTGTGTACATGCCAGTAGTACCATCACTAGTAGCTGCTTTCAGTTAACTAGTTGAGAATGATCTGTATGATATGGAGAAGAGAGTGGGTAAGTCTAGTAAATGAAAGGGCAATTTAACTTATGCACAGAGGAGAGCCTTACAACAACTGAGGATTGATGCCTCCCTTGTGATTAGACGTGCTGACAAGGGGGTGCCTTGGTAGTTATGGACTCTGGGTTTTATAATGAGGCTATGAGGTCTATGTTATCAGATCAGAGGTTTTACAGTTTGGTGGAACGTAAGAAAGTGGACTTACATGTTCATAGAATATAGATGGTTTTGGATGATTTGGTTAAGAAC
The DNA here is from genome assembly GCF_019279795.1 of Protopterus annectens. Classification (NCBI taxonomy): domain Eukaryota; kingdom Metazoa; phylum Chordata; order Ceratodontiformes; family Protopteridae; genus Protopterus; species Protopterus annectens. Next base: position 210,588,536 of record NC_056734.1, read on the forward strand.
AATGTTATTACGAATGAGTTGTATGAATATTTGTTTGTCAGTGATCCCCTCCTGCCAGTGATACAGGGTCTCCCTAAGATCCATAAGGACAGTGTGTGTCGACCTATGAGACTCATTGTTGCGGGCAGGGGGTGGGTTATGGAACCATTTTCATTGTATGTGGAAAGGATGTTGCACCCAGTGGTTTATGCAAATGTCTATATTTTAAGAAACACAAAACAGTTCCTATTGGATTTGTATGAGTCTGTGAGATCTGTTCCTGTTGATCTTCCATATTACCTAGTCATGATGGACGTTCAGTCTCTATTCACTGTGATACCAAACAGAGATGGGGTGCAGGTGGTGTCTGATTATTTGAAGGATAAATCTGGATTAGGAAGTGATGCAATGGATTTGTTAGCTTTGTTTTTGGAGGTTGTGTTAGAGAATAACATCTTTTGCTTAGGTTCTCAGTGCTATTTACAGATGGATGGTGTAGCTATGGGCACTTCTTGTGCCAATAGCTATGCCAACCTCTTTATGGCTGCTTGGGAGACCAAGTTTTTATTTGATATAGATGATTTCTTGAGGAACGTGATGTTCTATAGGCATTTTGTAGATGATGTGTTTTTCATTTGGAAGGGCACGGAAGATGAGTTATCTCTCTTCTAGAAGAGAGTTAATGGTTTAATGCATTATCTGAAATTCACTCATGAGGTTTCTGAGAATTGGATCTCCTTCTTGGATGTCTATGTTCAGAGACTGGAAAGTGGCCTATTGAACACAAGAGTGTATAGAAAGGAGTGTCAGTGTAATTCCTATCTCCATAGATGCAGTATGCATCCAGGTTACATCTTTGGTAATATTGTGAGGGGTCAGGTATATAGGACATCATGGTATAATCCCAGTCAGGATGGCTTTGAGGCAGGTGTCAGGGATTTATGTGAGAGGTTTAAGAGCAGGGAATATCAGATATCTGATATGGAGAGAGGATTGGCAGACCTCATTAATTTGAGTGAACAAGCAGCTGCACCTTTCTTCTCTGAGACTGTAGTGGACCATGATGGTCCCTCCCTGGGTGTTCTGGCTGGGAGTAGAGATTATGGTTCCAGAGTGCCCTTATATTATATTAAGGATGTAGGTAGGTTAAAGGATGTGATTAGATCACACTGGGGTGTGTTAACGCTGGAATCAAATGTGAGGGAAGTTGTGGGTGCTGCCCCAGGCTTTGTCTATAAGAGTAGACCGAATCTAAAGAAACTGCTGTGTTATCCTAATATGGACAGTGGAGGTGATAGGGTTGCTGGTACTGTACCCTGTGGTAGTTGTAATTATTGTTGTTCCATAGATACTGATGTCCATTTCTACCACCATGTCTATGGCACTAACCATGAAGTTAGAGTTCATGCAAACTGTGAATCTACACATGTTGTTTATTTGGCCTTTTGTGGAGCTTGTGCCGTGTTTTATGTAGGCAAGACGGACAGGAGACTGAGGGACAGAATAAGGGAACATCTCTACCAGATCAGGATTCATTCCACTGTTAATGCTCTGTCCAAATATGTCTTGTCTAATGATTCTACACATTTTTTTCGTTTTAAAGTACTAGATGTTACACACACTAGTTTTAGGGGGGACGTGAGGGGTAAGACTGAAAGTATTGAATCTAGATGGATCATTAGACTTAGAGCAGATGTTTTTTCTGGACTGAATGAGAAGGTACCATTGAGACCTTTCCTGAAGTCCAGGAGATTGAAGTGATATGTATGACTGTGCTTTTTATACATGGATATGCACATTTTTTATGAGAGGATTTATTGTTAGCGTTGTGTAATAGTATGAATTTATGTAGTTATTTATGCAGTTTTTGTTGATTTTTATATCTATATTTATGTTTTAGGTGTTCTTATTTTACTATGGTTAATGTGTTTTAGAGGTAAGCATTTCATTTATGTTGTATACCATGATGGTTGTACTGTGCCTTTAATGGTTTACCTGTTTTTGGCACCTTTTTTGATATATTAAGGGTGTACTAGAGGGGGTTCTTTTGGTCTGAAGAAGCCTATCCAGGTGAAAGCGCTTACCACATCTTCTGTTTGTGTCACAATAAATCTGAATTTTAAAGTTCATGAAGCAGCGTTTTTTTCAGCTTTTTTTCCTGCATTTTGGTTAGTGCTGTGTTTACTGCCTGCATCACTACTGTGCCTTTTATGTTAGTTTATGTTCTTGGACTGAGTTTGGCACAGGTAGCGTTAGTCCTGTGGGGAGTGATATTTCTTGATGATAAAGTTGCCTGTTCTGGGGTTACCTCTCACTGATTCTCAGAGAACACAGCCAGTATATGTATAAGTAAAGGCTGATAATTTTGCATGTATCACCATAGCTGTTTGTATGCATTCATCTTCTTTTGCATTTTCACTTATGTAGTGAGTGTGTGTGTTATTCTTTGTATCTTAGAAAGGCCAATAACATATTGTACATGCCTTAGTCTGCAAGGACCATCCCTAACTGCTGGTCTATCATTTGACTCCACAGCTGTGTCTTCAGGCCCAGCTGGCCATGCCTGTGGTGCTGGGAACTGCAGTCCTTGACCTTGTTCTCCCTGCCGCAACTGTTTCCTAACAGTAATGTTATGCAATATGGCACAGTCTCTCAGTATTTTGACAGAAGAGGCTGAATCATTTTGCAAGGAACCTCCAGATTTATCTCGATATCAGAAATTTGACTTGAGCAGGCCAAAAATACTATCTACTGTATTTCTAGTCTGAGTGTGTGCATTGTTGTAACCTTGCTCGGTGGGGTTGTGTAGATTTTTTATGGGTTTCATGAGCCAAGGTTCCACTGCATAACCTGCTTCCCCCACTAGATGTCTTTGAGGGAAATTGCCCCTGAAAAAACTTTATGTGCAGGTCACAGGAGTGCCATATGTAGGTGTCATAGAAACTGCGAGGGTTATCTGTACAAACCTTATAGAGGATTCCTTGTGCTTTACAGACCACCTGGCAGCTAACTGAGCAATACCCTTTTCAGTTTATGTACCTTTTTTTCTATTCACTAGATGAGGTTTTTATTTCTATGTATGTGTAGTCTATGGCCCCAGAACCTCAAGGAAATTAGCTATAACATAGAAATTTTGCATGGGTGTAGCTCTGTCCTCTTGGATACATGGAAACCAAATATGCTCCCTTACATGTTGCAGCATTGCATTGAAAAAACAGTGCAAAATTATTGAAGATGAGGCCTGTGACTCCCCCAGTGTATCCCTGTGGGTCTCGAAAAAGTGCCGATATCTAGTATATGCAATGCTACACATACCTTGGTTTCTACTGGGATGGACTTTCCATGATTTCCATAGGGCCTCAGTTTAGGGCTGTAGCTGTTGACTGTCTGCTGCATCCCTATTATTTCTACCTCATATAGTCCATGGTAGGCCAAATTTGGTCTAAAAACTCTATGCCTTCTAGACTGACTCTGGCAGCAGCGGTATCACCTTGTATTAAAGCCTGTTGCACATACAGATTAGTGACAGCAGCAACCCCTAACATGTTCTAAGTGTCTTGATAGCTATATTTCTACAAGTCTTAGAATTTAGAGTTAAAGGGAGACTTGCACATTTTATACATTCATGAATCAGTCTGCCATGATAATTTGGTAATATTACATGTAATCTGGCACTTTATGCCTTCATTTGCATAATCTTCTTCTTATCTTTGTTTTGCAGCTGGGTGTGATGTGTAGAGCTGTTTAATAACTACCAAACTTATCACTCATCATTGCTCATTGTGCACGTGGGCCTAGCTCAACTTATAGGTGTTCATGAATCCCGGGCATGGAATTTTGATGCAAGATATGTATTCACACAATTTCATAAGTCCAGTTTTTCTCCTAATTGCTGAATTTAACATATTTGCTATCTTACTTAAATAATAATTTCCCCATACTTCTGTTAAAGCTTACTTTATAAACTGCCTTACCTGAATATTATAAAGCTACAGGCACAAATAACTCCCTAGAACTTCTTCTTCTTCTTTCAGCTTTCCCCAGTTAGGGGTCGCCACGGCAGATCATCTGTCTGCTCATGATTGGCAGTGGAGTTTTACAGTGTCAAGTTGCCAGCCCGGCACCCAACCTTCCACAGAAGGCACACACATGCACACACTCACACCTAAGGCAAATTTAGAGTGTCCAATCCACCTACTGCATGTCTCTGGGATATGGGAGGAAACCGGAGCACCCACAGGAAACCCACGTGACCACAGGGAGTACATGCATACTCCGCACAGAAGGCACCCCAGCCGAGAATCGAACCGGAGAACCTCTTGCTGTGAGGTGGCAATGCTAACCGCTGCACCACCATGGCCACCCAAATAACTCCCTAGAACATTATATGCAAAATGCCATCACAAACAATAAAAATAAAAAGAGTCATACTAGAGTTTGTTACTATACCACAATAATAAAAAGAAATGCACAGGCTGAATCTTTTAAAAATGGCCTCAGTGGCATCTGCTATCCCTGAGTATTATACATTTGTGTGATTTAAGCTTTACATTGTATGTTTTACTTGCTTAACTTCAAAAATGATTATAAAATCTACCTTATGCTATTAACAAGTTAGATGGCAATATATAGTTTCTCACTTAAAAGAAAAAAAAAAAAACATAAAACAAGACATTTCCATGGAGCAGTCAGCACTATTTCCACATTACTGCTGTTTTAATTCAACTCTACTCCTGGGCGTACTTCTCTTCACAATAGCCATGTGACCGTCATCTAATCCACCTCAAGAATGCAGTACTTTCAGTTTCCTCATCAGGTACTGATCTGTCCCAAATTAAGGAGTTACTGAAAGTATCCACTAGTGAACTTATGCTTTTAATGTGCCAGCTCCTTCAGTAGCACAGTGCCTATGGTTATGAGCTACGGATGTAGCTTGCAATCAGGACATTAGTGCAGATCTTTCTAGATCTTCCTCTTCCTGCCCTAGTATATACACATCCTGTACTCACTACTCATCATTCATTCTATATGCCTATCCAGCTCTTTGACCATGAGCTTTAGGCAGTGCCCAAGGTGATGACATCACACATGCAAGTGGTAGAAATAAGGTTAATTCATAGGATAACTGGACTCAGACCAGATGGCATAATTGTTAAGGACTTTGTCTCCCATGCACAAGGTACAAGGTTCGATCCTGACCTCCGACAAATGCCTGTTTGGAGTATGCACGTTTTCCCTGTGCCCCCATGGGGTTTCTCCCACATCTTAAAAACATGCTGAGTGTTTCCATATGAAACTCTCTAAGATAGGAAAACACAGATCACAGACTGTGTGGCAAGCCACTCGACAGTGTAAACAGATGGTTCTAGGTGATTCGGTCATGTTGACTAGGTGATTCGGTCATGTTGACTGATGTCACCAAAATGGGCATGGGTAGTTAACGGTGATAAGTAGGTTGAGGACCCAGCCTACTCTGACCTACACCAGGGACCCTTGCTAACAGTGGGAGGGGTATATGTGCCCCTATTGGCCAGTGTATGCCCACCATAAAGCCCACTTGGGCCAGTATAGCTAGCCGGTGTCTAATTGCCCAACCTGGGTTACCTGGAATAGCTCTGTTGAGTGAAAGCTGGGTGTAAAACCTACCAAACCTGAACTGAGAATTGCAATGTTTAATGTAGGTTCACTGACAGGGTGCACCTTGTAAGTGGATGACACGATGAAGCTGGACATCCTAAGTATCTAAGAGACGAGATGGAAGGGGAGTGCATCAAAGCCACTTGGCTTGGGATCCAGACTCTACTACTCAAGAGGGGGACAGGCTAGAAATGGTGTAGGAATTGTGGTGAGAGAGAGGCTTCAGAAGGCAGTGAGGGATATCATCAGAATTAATGATTGACTCATGTCAGTTACACTCCAGTGCAATGACAGGGCAGTATTTATAATCTCAGCCTATACCTCACAGCAGGGTTGTGATACAGAGGAAAAGAGTGCATTCAGACAGCAGTTGCAGGACCTACTAGATAAAGCAGGACATGATAATGAGTGACTTGAATGCACATATTGGGGCAGACAGGATATGAGGACTGCTTGGGTCCACATGGGTGGGACAACAAGAATAAACAGGATATGAGGACTGCTTGGGTCACCATGGGTGGGACAACAGGAATAAAGAAGGACATGCCATTCTAGACTTCTGCCAAGCAAATGGCTTGATAGTAGCGAAAACATGGTTCAGAAAGAGAGACAGTCACAAGATCATATACAACAGTAGCCATCGTGCAACACAGGTAGACTTCCTCCTAGTAAGGAAAAGGCACTGTGGTAGAATCCATGATTGCAAAGTCATCCCCAGTGAAACAGCTGGCCCACAGCATAAGCCACTAGTTGCCACAATCAGCTGCAAGCAGTGGTTAGAGAAGGATCTAAAGTCAACAGAGACCAGGCTGAAGACCTGAAAGTTGACTGGAGAGAAAGTACAACATTTCAAAGAATTACTCAGGGCTCTAGCATTACAAGAAGGGGAAGAAATAGGTGGAGTTGAACAAGAATGGCAGTGCCTAAAAACAGCATGTGTTAGGACTACAGAAAAGTTATGTGACTGAGCTAGGTATGGAAATAAGGTACATAAGGAAAGCTGGTGGTGGAATGCAGAAGTCCAGGAAGTCATCAAAAGAAAGAAGGCATGTAGGAAGAAGTGGGAGACAGAAAAGACCAACTAGGCTAGGAAGGACTACTGGTTAGCTAACAAAGAAGCTAAGAAAAAAGTTGCAATAGCAAAGAATAGAGCAACGGAGGCACTCTACCAACTTCTGGAAAGAGACTCAGTAAGTGGCACAAAGAAACTATTCAAGTTGCAAGGCAAAGACAGAATGATAAAGAAGATAGATACCCTTCATAAGGGATGCCGGCAACAACCTGCTCACCAGTCCACAGGACATCAAAGGCAGATGGAAGAAGTATTTCCAGCAGCTTCTGAATTAAAAAAAAAAAAACCACGGAAGATGTACTGCCCCATAAACAGCCTACACTAAGAGGAGAAGAAGAGGATCCCACCCTAGAAAAAGTAAGAACAACACTAAGGAAGATGAAGTCAGGGAAAGCAGCAGGCTCAGATGAGGTTACAGCAGATATGATGAAGATGCTGGGTGAGACAGGGGAGAAATGGCTCCTGAGGGTACTATTAGCAGTGTGGAGGGAAAGGTATATCCCAGATGACTGGAGAATAAGCATATACTTGTCAGTGTCCAAGAACAAAGGGGACATTTACAACTGTGGGCAGTACAGAGACAATAAACTCCTATCACATTGCATGAAAGTTGTGGAGAGGGTGATTGATAAACAGATACACATTGGATTAGAATGTAAGATGGGAGATGAGCAGTTCGGATTTGGATCAGGATGCAGCACAATGGACCCGGTGTTTGCAGTGAGACAGATACTTGAGAAGTAGCTAGAGATGAGGAGAGAGTCTAACTGGGCATTCCTAGAATTGGAGAAAGCATATGACAAGGTCCCAAGAAAGCTGTTCTGGGCAGTACTGCAGAGGTTTGAAGGCCCAGAAACATTGGTAGAATTAGTACAGGCTACTTTATGTACAAGGACCTAATGACTCAAGTACGAACAGTGTTCGGCTTCACAGAGGGGTTCCCAGTGGAAGTGGGTGTATACCAGGATTCAGCTCTGAGCCCACTGCTATTCATACTGGTGAAGGACGACCTTAGCAAACAGGTTGGAGAGGACAGATCAACAACGTTGCTGTATGCAAATGATGTGGCATTACAGGCAGGCTATGAGCTAGAACTTCAGCAAAGTATAGGAGAATGGAATGCAAAACTGAAGGCACATGGGATGAAATTAAGCACAGATAAGACAGTGGTAATGACAGCAAACTAGGGAAATCAGAAGAAACTGAGATCAGAGATAGAAGGGAAGATAGCAGAACAAGTAAACAGCTTCAGGTATCTGGGAGTGGTGGTTGAGGAGAAGGGAAGTTTGAATAAAGAGGTCAAAGCTAGAATCAGAGAGGCTGCAGCCAACTGGCATAGTGTCAGATGTAGTCTATGACAGAGGAATGCCAAAGAAGCTGAAAAGTAAGATGTACAAGACAGTGGTGCGGCCAGTACTAACTGTATGGTACAGAAACCTGGGCAGTAAAGGCAGAACAGAGGTGATGGAAATGAAGTGTCTGAGAAAGATGATAGGGTGCTCACTGTGGGACAGACAAAGAAATGAAGAGATAAGAGCATAAGCCAAAGTAGCTCCAATTGCAGAAAAGATCAAAGAGAACAGATTACGGTGGTTTGGACACATGAAGAAAAGCAGAAGACAATCTGGTGAGGAAGATTTGGGACAGACAGGAAGAAGGTAAGAGGAAGTGAGGATGTTCAGCAAAGAGGTGGATGGATTGTGTGAAAGAAGATCTGCGACAGGCAGGCATGAGTGTTGAAGAAGGCAGGAGTGTGGCATTGAATTGAGAGAGTTAGCAGTAGTTAACACAATACCCCAACCCCATGTAGAAAAAAATGGGAAAAAGGGGGCTGATGATGATGATGATGATAATGAACTGGACTCACTTTCCCTAATAGAATAATGAGCTTAATAACTAGGAGAACATGGGTCTACATCCACTGATCTTCCATGTGAGAGGGGTCTGCTGTGGCAGTTTTGGCATCTGTTTAGTATGCCCTTTAGGTGTTTGTTATGTAAAGTGTATCACACATGACTAATTGAGAGAAACTTTTGGCAGATCTAGGTCATGTTAGGTGATTTATATTTCTCAACTCACTTAGGAAAACTTAAAGAGAGTAAGCTGGATAATATTGCTGGCTATAAGGAAGTCTGTTATTATTCTCCTTAACATATTACCACTGTGGCCTTCACCAGAACAAATAGCTTAGAAAATGAACGTATGGATCCTTGTATGGATGAATGAATGCATAAATGAAAGAGAACTTATATATTGTCTGCTGAGATTTCTGTGGTATCAAAACATTTAATAATCTTGTTTTAGATTGTGAATATGTTGTGCAGTCCAATTCACTTAATGAACAAGTGGGCCTTTTTTCAGAATTACAATGTGGGAGGGATTGCACTAAAGTTTATGACTGAGAAGTCTGACCAAGTCATGCATGATACCTTCCTAAATGTTTCTGTGGGTCATAATGATAACCCATGTTGAGAGCTTCCTAGTTAATTTCTTGAGACCATTTCTTCATAGTCAGCTATTACGATGCCATTTAACTCAGCACAGCCCAGATCATGGATCATGGTCCTGTGAGTAGGTGCTATTTGGCCTTGAATACTTTGACCTACTTTTCTTCCAGAATTAAATCTTCTAGAAATGGAGTTTTTCCTACTAACGTTAAAATGATCTATTACAACTCTCTTGCTATAAGGAAGTCTGTTATCATTCTCCTTAACATATTACCACTGTGGCCTTCACCAGAACAAATGGTTTAGAAAATGAACATATGGATCCTTGTATGGAGTACCTCAGGGTTCAGTCCTGGGACTGCTCTTGTTTGGCATCTACTTCTCTGAAGTACAGGCCAACACTAAGGGACTTTGCCTAACAAAGTTTGCAGATGACTGCAAACTGGGAGCCATTATTGAATCCTCAAATTATGTGGATATTCTACAAAAGGGCCTTACAGAAACAGTCAGATGCTTGGTGCCAGAGCCATGGACTCAAGCTCAATGCCAAGAAATGTATAGTTATCCCCTTTAGGAAAAAACATGTACCCATGAATTACCACATAGGTGGCAGTACACTAAACACCGAAAGTGTGATAAGAGACTTAGGGACACAAGTGGACAGTGGTCTCACATTCAATAACCACATCGCTATAACAGTCAGGAAATCCTTCTATGTGGCACACCTCATCACTAAGGGTTTTTCATCCAGAAAAAAGGAGGTCATTGTCCCACTGTACTCATCCCTCATTAGACCCATTATAGAATACAATGCCCCATTTGGTATGTACCTCTCAAGACATCTGCAACAACAGGAAATGTCGCAGAAATACCTCACTAAAAGAATCACAGGCCTAAAGCAGATACCATATGCTGACCACCTTAAAAAAACTCCAGCTATATTCTGTCACATATCGTCTACTCTGAGGTGAGCTCTGCTTAACATACCAGGCCATGTCAAACCTAGAGCTGTTGGACAGGCTACACTTAAAGAAATCCCAATCCCTCAGAGCCACACGCTCCAGGGATCTAAACCTTGTCATCACAATAAACAAAACATGCTGGAGGGATAGGTTCCTGACCCAGAGACTCCCCAGACTCTGGAATAGACTGCCCATACATGTCAAGCAGAGCACCTCTTTGGCCCTCTTCAAAAGGAACCTTGATGACTGGATGGGATAAAGGAAATTCACCCCAGGGATCACGTCAGTCACCCTGCTAGACAGGGGTCCAGGGAAGAAAATAGTGTGGGAAGAAATAGCCAGGGAATTGTTATGGCTAGGCTTGTATAGGCCCTAGGGCCGATAACCTAGTACTAACCTATGAACCTATGAACCTATGCAATTATTATTGAGAAAATGAGTACCTTTCTCAGAACTTCCTTGGTATACATTCAGTCACAATTCTTAGCTATCTTCATACAGCCTTTTAGATACTTGTCAGTCCAGTTTTAGAAGTTGATAGAAAACTGACAAAGTTGATAGAAAGCTGACACTAACATCTTGTTTCCTACAGGCAAGGGATCACTGTTTGCATTACTTTCCCTTTCTTTTGGGTTCAGTAAGGCCACTGTACTATCTATAAAGATAATCTACATACTCTTTCCCCTTGACAGGAGGAAGATTTATCACTCCTCTTCTCACAAGACTATTTTTGAAATAATTTATTCTCAGAGTCACCCACTGTGCTGTCTGGTTCCATAACATTTTGCTCTGGTCTCCTTGTAATTAATAATATCTATTTCTACTGGCAGGTATAAGAACTTACCCGTTGTTGTGCAAGTTGTATTTTCTTACAGTTTTACTTCTCTTGAAGCATAACTTTGTGTTTATTGCTCTAAAAGACTGAACTAGAATCTATCCTAGAACAAATAAACAACAGTCCACTGAAACTCACTCCTGTCAAAAATGAAGGCAGTGATCATACATGTAACTGTTCATCCCTTAGTGGTTTCTCTTTGTGTCCTTAAATGTATTATGCTGGGAAGCGGCCAAACCTTGTTTCACTGGTGCATGATATACGAATATTTCTGACTGATATGATATCACTGAAGCACTTGCAGACAGCTCCTATTAAACTCCTTTGTATCATCTCTAGAAAGTCTCATCCATACCTGGTATCACCCAGTGATCATGCATGTATTGAGCTTAGCTGATTTCAGTTTCTAGACTGCCACATGCTTCAGGGATCTGATGCTGACCACAAGTATTCTAGTAGATCCAGAATTCTACTACCTGAGGTTTAACTGGATTGTCTCATTATGACTATACTGTGCTTTACCTGGATCATCTCGTTGTGACTATGCTACACCTGTCCTTCAAAAATTTTACCCTTGTCAATGGCAGCAAGGTCATCATTTTGGATCTTTACTTTAATTTGTTGTGCCTTGCATCTCAAAGTGTGAGTCCTGCCTATCTTAAGCTTTTTTTACCATGTTGCTCAGCCTCATAGCCCCCATAATCAGGAATGGCTATTGCAGTTCCCAGTATGCATTTGCAGTTCCCAGTATACATTCAGAGAACACTAATCACATTAGTTTGTCTTCCATGTTCCATTCTGTCAAATTTATACATCTGTAGCTTTGCTTATACAATTCAAAAACCTGAGCTGGAGCATCTGTATAGATTTACCTGATTCTGAGATTCTGTCATAATATCTGAGAACATTTTATTAAAAACATGTCACAACTGGTATTGGTTTTAAATGTTATTCTCTCTGGAGCCAAACACTTAGATAAATAAGATGAAATTAAATGAATACAAGCAAGTGCTAAGACACTCTGGAATATAGAAATAAGGGTACTTCTGAATTATTGCAACTAGATTCCAGAGTCACTACCGGATATTTTAATTATAGCAGGCGATATCACTATATGTGTGTGTAATCCATTTCAAGATGTGTTCTGTAATTGTTTTAGGCAATCTGATTTTATTTGTGGTTCATCACAGCGTCATATATTTTTTTCACGGTGTCCTGTTGTTAGGAGACATTTCTCACCTGCTTTCTTAAACAATTTCTTTGCAAGGCAAAAATGGCACAAGAAAAAAGTGTCAAACCGTACACTGCTTTTTAAACACTGCTGTTATAAACTTAGTGGGCACAATAAAATGTTTACAGTGACATAGAACTGATAAAGGATATTAAATTGGACCCTGAAACATTTATCATTCCTATCCAGACTGATGTCCTCAATTGTTTGGCCCAGAAATGCAGCTTTTACGTGTGCCACAGTAACAAAACAATAGGAAAGGCAGAGTTCAAGTATACTTGTGCACACGTGACAACCATGCTTAAGCTGACAGATTTCACCAGCAATTTTAGGAACTAATGAGGCAGTTCTCTGTACAGAAAGGTAAAAGTCTGTCTAACTGATGTCATGCAGTTCAAAACTTGTGGTTTTAAACAGGTACCATGGATGAATGACTAAAAGTCATTAGGGTGTCACGATAGTCACAGTTCCATCATTTTCCGCCAGACTACCCTCAAGACATAATATAAAAACTGTAGTTATCATCCAGAAATGTGGAAAGTTACAAACATGTAGTAAGGACTGTTATTTTGTCATCACTACAAACATTCACTACATTTATCGCCAAGATAATGTCAGTTTTAAATAAATCTGGCAGTTTTGGCTCAGAGGGTGACTCTGAGCAACTTACTTAAACAGACTCTGTTCCCAGGCTTTCCTTAGAAGGGGACACCTGTGCTCAGTGGGCTTACAAAGTAAGCAAAGTAGATGAAATTTCTGTCCTTGTTGCCATCCTGACATATGAAATCTCTCAGGCTCTTTATAAATGGCTGTAAGACAAATCTGATTTAGAAACTAAATTGATGAGATCAGGCTTGAAAACAACGCTTTAAATGAAGTTTTCTTTTAACCAGGCTCTGCAAATAAGGCTTGACAGTTCAAAAAGTAAAACAGTTGCTTCAGGTCTTGGGAACCTGCTGTGCTCCTTGGAGCCATAATACATCATACATTTCACTTATGCAAGTATGGCAGGACAAGGACATTATATTTGACTGTTTATTGCTATAGTATCATGTAGCTGTCCTACAAAAGTCTTTCATCCTATCCCAGTACCTATCCCAGGTATCCATGAATACACATGGGGTCTGACAAGATTTTTCTTTGGTAGTTTGTTCCACGTATCCACTAGTCTTTACAAGGAAACTACTTGTTAACAGCTAGACTGAAGTTTGGTCCTACAGTTTAAATGCCATACTTCTTATTTTTTCTCTGTCTTTGCTGCTTAAATGTATTCCTTCACACTCCAACCTCTTTCCTTTGTTCCTCTCATTCTTTCCTTCCATCCATTCCCTTCCTTTAGTGTAAACATGTTTACGTCTTGCAATCTATCACCATATTCCTAGTTCTCCAACTCATTTCTTGTCTTGATAACTTTCCTCTGGGCCCTCTTAACTAGATTAATTTTGTACTGTCTGTCTCTAAGAACACCAGAACCAGGTACTGTACAGCCAGTGTGGCATGGCAGCAGATCTGCAACACAATAGTATTATTTCTACTTTTCAAACTAGTGTCCCAGAATGCATCCTTCTATCTTACATTTTTGCTACACCTTTCTCAATTTCTGACTGGTGGTGCCTTTCAGCATTTGCTCTCATATCAAGATCCTTTGACTTGCTCTGCCGTATTCATGGTGACTTTGATTAGCTGATATTCCATCTTTAAGCTGTTGGATCCAGGAGAAGAACTTTGCCCTTTCTTCCATCAAACTTCAATTGCCATTTCTCCACACATTATAATACACCCATTAAATGTATGTGTAAATTTACTCCATTCCCATACTGTCCTGTCTAAGGTGACTATCATCAGCAGACAGGTCAGTTGTACCAATGGTCTTCCTCCTGATATATAGCAGAGGGATACTGAAAAGCAGTGCAGAAATGATGCATGTGGAACACCACTCACAGCAATTTTTGGTATTGAAAAGCCATCCCTAAACCCCAATGTTTATGTCCTGAAATCATCCTCATTTTTATCCATTTTGTTATGATTCACATTGAGGAAGCCCATTCAGCTTCCTTCTTTGTTTCCTTTGCAGAATCAGTCAAAGGCATTAGTGTCATTTATATATACACCATCCACCAGACTCCTTTGATGAATTCCACTGTAAATGATCGATAGTTCTGGAACACAATGGATGATTCATAGTTTGAGAAAGCAATGGATTCACATGATCTCCTTGTCACAAGTCTCATGCTAGTTTATATAATTTAGTTTGTTTAATGCTAGGATCTAATTTTTCCTTGTTCCTCATTACCCTTTACACTGTTAAGGTAAGGCTTGTGGGTATTTCAGTCCTTAGTTCATATTTTGGGCACTGTTTGTCAAGTGTTACTGTGTAGTTAACTTCCACTTCTCCAGAAACTCACTGCTGTCAATAGAGTGTTTCAGCAATTCTGTCATAGAATCCGCATGCACATTATCCATGTTTCTCAGGATCCTGCCAGGTATATCTTGCTGGCCTAATGCCTTATTTATATAAGTATTTTTGTATGTTTTTGTTTATTGTATGTATTAAAATGGAAACATTCTATACATTTATTAATTTGTTTGTTTGTTTGCATATTTTTTATTTATTTAAGGTGTTATATGACAATGAGAATGCATTGTAGAAAATACTAAAATAATTATAATCATCAAGCAAAAAGCTGAAATATATCAGCCTATGTCAGTGAGTAGCTAAATGAAATTGGTTGAAAAATAAGATTTATTTATTTATTAATCAATTTATTTATTACTTTAAAAGACCAACTAAGGGAGTAGAACTTCAGCCAGGACCATAAAAAACTCTCCCATAAAGATCACTATAAAGAAGCCTCCTAAAAGCCTCTGTTTCAAGTAGACTGATCAGGAGAGATAATTAATTCTGAAATAAACAGGTCCCAAATTCTGTAGAGCATGGAATATGAAAGTACAGATTTTAAAACCCACCTTGCCACAAGCTGTAGCTAACACAAATCATATGACACAATTATGGCATGGATCATTTTAGGAACATCAGTCAACAGCTTGGACTTAGAATTTTGCTTTTGCTATAGTCATTCAACCAAAATCTTCCTTAATAAAACCCATGCAAAGGGTGTGCTGTAGTTATGCTGAGACATAATGCATGTCATCCTCCACAAGTCCATTGATGGTGTAAACCACTTGATTTTAGTTATATACCTCAGATGTAAATAACAAGTCCAATAACAGGCAGCATCTTGCCCTTACATACCAGCTTGTTATCAAGAATAAAGCCAGGATCACACACACTAGAAATAAAAATGCAAATGATTTCCTACATAGATGATAAAATGAAACAGCAGAGGAAATGGGATAGGTGAGTAGTGGCATGTTTCAAGATACTCTCAATCATATTTGCTTTTAGCTTTAAAAATTCACAAACATCAGCCTAATACTGATTCCAAGCAGAATCTTGGGATGAAAAAAATATGACTTAGAATCTGAACAGAAAGAGAGAAAAAAATGAATATCATCAGCATATCAATTATAATAGATATAATTACTATAATGACCAAAACAGAATGACCAGTGAAAAACAGCTCTACTTTCCAAAAACACTTTTAATCACAGAACACACTTCTCTTAGCACCTCAGCCATAGCCTTTACAGAGTGTTCTGTGATTAAAAGTGTTTTTGGAAAGTAGAGCTGTTTTTCACTGGTCATTCTATTTTGGTCGTTATAGTAATTATCAGTTCTACAAGGAGTGGTTACATTATAATAGATATAATTTCTGACCATGAACTTCCTAAGTAGAATCTTGAATATGGAAAATAATAAAGGAGCCAGAACTGAGCCCTGAATCATATTGTGTTCAAGTAAGGGAGGACCCAGTAAATTTAGACTTGCTAAACTACATTGAGTACAACTAGAGAGGTAAGAATGGCAAACCGCTCCAAGACTGTGCCAGTTAAATTATATTATAACCTCAAATGTTCAATAATGATTCTATTTTTCACTATGTTAGAAAACAGAGTGAGATCAATCAAGGCCATGACGGAATATCTTCATTTTTTTTTTTTTTGCCATTAGGAGGTCAGTTAATACTTTAATGAGATTAGCCTCCTGTACTATGTTGAAATCTGATACCAGAATGATATGAGATCAAATGGGCCATGAGCTGTCAAATGTTAGTATGTGCATAAACCTCTTTCTCCATCACCTTTCCAGTAAAGGGAAGTTTAGAGACTGGATAATAGTTGTCTAGTAAACACACATCCAAACAATGTTTCTTGAGTACAGAGATAATTAAAGACTCTTTTAAAGTAGATGGCAGTGTGAGAGTTTTCAAACATGATCAAACAATCTGGAGATTCATAAGACCTAAATGTTGAAGGTAAATGAATGATCCTATGCACAATTGGTTAAACACATTGTTGAACACCCACAGTCAGAAGATCATCATAGTCCATGAAACTAAACTTGACCTGTCATAAGTCCAGATTACCAACCTCAATCACACCACAACATCCTATGGACACATACTGAGGAAATTACCTCAAGTCAAGAAAATTTGTCTGAAAAGAACCGTGCAGCTGCATCACAATCATCAGGTGAAAATAAAATCTATAGTGTGGTCAGACAAACTCGGTGGTACCTGCTCACTATCTCATAGCATGCAGTAGATGATTTGATGCAGTGGACATCTCATAAACCAAAACAGGACCTTTGTTCAGCATGTCTTTACTTAATCCCTAGGATAGTGTTCAGTCAGAACAAGCATGTCCTCATGAATGGGGACGGTCCATTGTTACTCCCCATAAATACCTTACACTTATTTACACAGCTTTTAGGGCATGTGATCTCTTTTCAGCTAATCTCTTCCATATGCATGACCCTCCCTGTTTCTTTCAGGAAAACCGATAGAAAAATATTTACTAAAAATGTTTTTGATGTTCACATCCTCACTGTATTTGGTTATTTAGTGCATACACCATATGTGGATTTGGACAAGGCATTTGACACGATTATGAGATCATAGGTAAGTACTAGGCTAGCTTCCATTGAGGACCATTTTAAGCCTAGCCAGTTTCCCTTTTGGTGCTTGAATTAACCTATTTCATTTGGTGTTAGGCAGTCCATCTCCATCCAATATTTGGTAATTATATATAGGATCATACCATAGAAAATTTGAGGGAACCCTTGCATGGAATAAAGCATTTAGGAGCTACATCTGTTTTTTTTAGTAGTACAGGGGCAGTGCTGGGGTAAGTTTTCTATTACCTGTCCATAGGTGCAAGTTGAGTTTGAATATGGTCAGGGATATGTTTTGTTTTACAATGTTGGAGAATCTGTTTCAGAAAAGTGGTATGCTCTGTGAGATGTACCTGTCCCACCAAACCATTCTGATGATGTTGTAGGAAAGATTTAGGTATCTAGATCATGTACTCTTGACACCATTTGACTTGCTAATGCACAGTAGGTCTGTCAGTACTGGGTCAGTTGATGCCTTGTATGCCATGGCCTATTTATTCCGTAATCAAGCATTACTGACAGACTTGTGAATCTTAATATAAATCCATTTGTTTTGCAGTAAATAGCTAAATATTTGTGTGAGAGAAAGTATGTGGTTAGAGTAACAGGTGCCACTTCTAAAAGTAAAAACTGACTAATAGCATATCCGAGGCTCAGTGATGGACCCTTTCTTATTTGTCATCTATTTAACAACCCTTTAAGCCAACACTGCTGGCTTATGATCTTCTAGGTTGGCAGATGACTGAAAATTGGGTATTATTATTTGACCTTCTGCTGTCTCACTACTGCTCCAGCCTGGGTTAGACAATGTAATGTAATGGTTCAAGGGTAATGGTCTTAAATTAAATGTGAAAACAAATGTAGAATAGTTCATTTTTTAAACAAAACATTTGTTTCATACCGTTCAGATGACACACCCCTTCAGTCAGACACTGCCATATGGGATCTAGGCACTCTTGATGGTAATTGCTTTTCATTTGACCATTATGTCTCTGCAGGAGTCCGGAAAACATTCTATTTGGTTAATTTAATTTCCAAAGGAATCTCTTCTAGATTCAGAGAAGTTTCAATTCTGCTTTTCTTATATCTCATCAGACCCATTACTGAAAATAAGGCACCTTTTGGCAAGTATTTTTCAAAGCATATCACTCATTTTGAGAGACTTCAAAGACAAAAAAAAAAAAAAAAGAAAAGAAAATCAGTGGCTCGTAAATCTTAGTTATCATGGCATATGCAGCTGCCTCTCTTTACTCCATCTTGAATAGACTCCTCCATGGAGATTAGTGTTTATCCTTTTGAGCGATGAAAAATCCAACCCTATTTGAACTCGCATTCCTTTACACAATTCACCTAGAAGGTGACAAATGGCACCTCAAATACCTGGTGAAGGGAACTAAACCTTCATCAACAGATAAACAAGGCATGTTGACATGACATCCTCACCTCTGGAATAAATTTCCACTACATGTCAAACAGAGTAAACCCTTGCCAACTTCAAGGTAAACCTAGATAATTGGTTGGGCAGCCTCTAATTCTCCCGTGGTCTATTTTGTCTTCCCCTCCTTCTGGCTGGAGGAAACTTGAGTGTTTTTTTTTTATTAGGCTTGTAAGGCCTGCATACTGGATGACTAGTAAATACTTATAAGCCTATATATTTCATATTCTAATTTTAGAGTATATTATTATATCTATTAGACATTACTGCACTTCACTAGACTTGATATCTGCATTTTGAAACACTTAGGATAATTTGTTTTCTGTGTGAGAAGTAAGAAAATGGCACTGGTGTTCTGGTACAATAATATTTTATTATTCACAGAAAAAAAGAAAAGAGGCACCAGAACACAGCAATTAGAAGGAAAAATTTAATCCAGAAAGATAGGTGAGCACTTTTGTAGCCAAAGCCGCTTCATCAGACAGTTACAAAACATCATTACTCATTATGTAAAATAAGATTGGATGGGTCTTATTATGGGTCTTATTTTAAATAATGAGTAATGATGTTTTGTAACTGTCTGATGAAGCGGCTTTGGCTGCAAAAGTGCTCACCTATCTTTTTGGATTACATTTTTGCTTCTAATTGCTGTGTTCTGGTGTCTCATCGTTTTTTCTGTGTATGGTTACTTTATTCGAGGACCAGCTAGCTTGCACCACTATATTGTTTTTTTTTTTTGCAATATTTTATTATTATTTTTCTTCTATGTGCATTACTTATGTTCTTTTACGTCTGTATTATAGTGCAGAAAGAGAGCTAAACCACATCAGAAACAGCGCTGTTTGAAAAACTAAAGATAAACCACTAAGGCCACATATTAAATTAATTCTATTAATCCCAGTCTAAACTGCAGCACACAAGCAGATCAGAAATAAGAGTAGGCCCAAACAACAAAATACAGACATGTTTCACATGTTTTGCCAGTCATTAATAGCACAGCAGTTTGCTTGAATCCTACAGATGTGGACAGAATGCTGTTATAATTTCTGCACTGTAATATCAATATATTGTTGGTATGTGCTGTTTGCCTCACAGAGAAAATTCTGATTTCAGAGAGAATGTTCTCACTACTACAAAATATTGTATCTCCCTTTAAGGTTTCATTGGGAATGCTGATATATGAATTAAGAATTGTTTAGGGGCAATAGAAAGGCTACACGATTAACTGCTTGCAAGGCTGAATGTAGATAATAAGTTGAAACAGAAAAATATTTTAGAAAAAATTCATATGAAAACACAAAGGTTTTAGGTAAATTGGTATCAGCTGCTTGTGCAGGTCCTAATAAATCAGCATTAAGTGCTGAGCTGTGAAGGGTCTTATTTTCTGTTTACTTTAGAATTCTACAGTATTGTTATCAGTTTATCATTATCAAAAGCATTTTCTGTTCAAATAAAAGAAGCAAGGACAGGTCAGTTATCTCTGAACAATGTTATGGAGAAATAGCGTTAGGAGAATAAAGGAAAGGGTTTTGTTGCTTTACCTGCTGTTATGCTAAAGACCAAAACACATTCCAAACACAGTAATATGTAGAAAGTGTTGATAGAGTGCTGTAGATCATTGAATCGGCCTTTCAAATGCAACACAAAGGCTTTGTTCCTTGACTGTGGCATGATAAATGCCTTGAATGCAGGAGACAGTGTACTGAGATCTTTGCTACGTAAAATAATAGAAAAGGAATGAATTGGAACTATGACACAGAGTCCTTCGAGCTGCCATTAATATGTTAAAGTAGCTGCAGCTATAATGCTAAAATATACATTGTATTAAGTCTGTTATTTTACAAAGGAATGGCAGCCTTGTAACAGCTCTGTACCTCTTTCTCACATAAAGTACTTAGTGTTGAACTCTGGACAATGAATGAGTACGTCATTGTTTAACCAGATTGTCAAACTGGTCCATGTAGCAGTCACTGTCTGCTGTTCTAGTGCAATATAGCACAGTGCTCTGACATAATACATAGAAAGAAAATGATTTTGTGTGACTTGTAAATAAGACATGCAGTTTACCATGAAGCCCAGAAAACTGAATGTTAAATATATATTTAACTTACCATAACTCACTTTAACTAAACTGAAATTGAAATATCACTGACTAGACTGCAGGATGAAGATCATTAGGAGCTCTTCAGGAGCTTATAACCAATATTCGCTGTCCTAAATGTCCTGAATATAGTGCATTACTTTTCTTCAGTAATACAGCTTCCCTCTTTAACTTGTAAAACAAATTGCAAAACATCATTAAGTCTATGCAGAATACTTAGCAAGAAAAATCAGTACATGGATATATTTCTTATCATGCTTTCAAAAACTATAAATGTTTGCAATCCAGGGCATCAGTGTTTCTATAAATCCTTTGATTGTCTTTTGACCCGGACAATATCGATTGCCAGTTCTACTTCTACAGGTAGTAAACAGCAGACAATGAATCTGCTAAGGAAATGGCATGCTTGGATGTTATTTAAAGTTGATTAGGTGTATGTCATCACACAACACAATGGTATTAGCAGAGTAGTAGACAGGCAAAATGTTACTGCTTTGTTGAACAGTCACACCTTTGCAAAACAATATTAATTGTTATAGAAATTTTTGAAAACTAAGTCAAAGTTTGCTAGAAATAAATCCCAGTATGCTGTAAATATGGTTCACTGCCTCTGGAATATAAAAAAAAACTGTAAAATCTCACAGGCATGGCATTATAGAAGAAGTAAAATATTTTAGGATACCCAGTGAGAAATTAAAGCATCCACTAAGGGAAACAATGTGAAGAGCTGTAAGTGTAAATAAAGGAATTATTTAAGAAGGGAATAAAATCTTGTAAAAGAGCAAGCTAGTGTGAGAAAAAGTAAACATCGAATTAAGAAGGAATTTTAAGTGAGAAACGAAAAGGTATAAGAGAGAAGGATAATTGTAAGATGAAAAGCTGATTATTATTCAAACACGTACACGCTGATTGAACAGACCAATCAGTGGGCCCTTTGTAAAGCTGGCATTGCTCATAGAAAAAGGTTTCCTAGCTGGTAGCTGTGCCAAAAATGAGTATGACAGCTATTAGCTGCATACAGCTTCCAGTTACCAGACATCACAATTGTCATTTGTCTGTGTAACCAATTCTTCTACGTTAAGTGCTGTTGCTGTCCAAATGTATTCAGACAGCAACGGCACAAAAAATATGGATCAGGATGGCAGAAAAGTGCAACAAACAGGACACTCGTGATTACTTTTGAAAAAACAATCAGCAATTATTTGCAGCATACTCTGGAAACATTAGCCTGCATATGCTGAATGCATACATAATAAATCTTTAGACTTCCTCATACAGCACAGGAGCTACATAGGAACATTATAGTGAATTTATACAATTTCATTATTTAGTAAAGATAAGAAATGTTAAAGATAAAATTTTTTTTTTTAAATAATGTCATGGTATAATAGCAATAATTCATGAGTGGGAGTGGGTAATGCTAGCTTTTCTAAAGTTTGGCTTTGTTTGATCACTCAGGTTTCCCTGTGATGATCAAATCACACCAGGCCAACACCTAGTCACGGTTTATTGTTAAAATGCACCCAGTAGAGAAGGTGAAGAAACAGCGAAAGAGAGAGAGAGAACAGAGAAAGATGAAGGTCCTGAATGGATGCCATTAATAAATAAAGGCAGAATTCATTTTACACTAAACTCTCAGTTAACCGGAATGCAAGCAACCAGCAAAAAAACTGAAGAAATACAGTACAATTTTTATGCACTGCACTTTCTGTTTTCCCCCTGCAGAAACATACCTTATGTTTTTAGAGTTTTAAAAAAGAAGATAGGAATAAATTCCATCTCTCCCCAACCAGAGAACAAGTCAAACCAAAGCAATAGTATAGGGTACAGTTTTAGTCAGGCTTCTTTTTAGTAGTAACTCTCAAGCAACCAGAAACTACAGTTATCCGGCATCTACCAATCCCCGTGTGTGCCAGTTAACTGAGAGTTTATTGTATAGCACAAGGCAGTTCTGGAGAAGAAAATACCTTGGATATGAAAATCGGTTACAATAATTTTTAAGTACATCAGGGAATGTAAAAGTCAATGGAAGGAAGTTAGCATACATGGAAAGGGAAGAGCCATTTGAGAAAGCTAAATACATGGAAGAAATACTGCATTAATTCATTGCTTATGTATTTACAAAGGAGTGAGCAGTGTGCCAGCATGGATGGCATAAATAACCTACAGTGTAAACGTGAAGATACAGGAATGTAAACAGACAAAAGAAATGGAAACGAAGCTTGTTAGTCTTCATTCAGTTAAGTCACATGATCTAAATCAATTACCTCTTGTAGATGTTAACATTTTATCAGCAAGGTTTGGAGGGTTTTGCTACACTTTCATTTTGCCAGTTAATAAAGTTGCATTTTAATTGTTAATATCTATGTACAGTGCTGTTGTAGCAGCACAGAATGAGACCACCAGAAAGCCATAAGTATGCCCCATGACATGGTGCCAGAATTGGAATATTTTTTCTATAGAAACTGAATAAAAATACCATTCAGACAGAAAACCACACCAAACAGCCAAAAACACAGAACAGAACACAAATTAAGCTGTTTTTACTGAAAAACATCAATTTTACTTCTAAGTAAAGTACTTTCAGTGAGTGTCATCCTTATAGCCTAAAATTACTGAAAGTTTACAAAAAATGGCCAAATTTATCCCACCAGAACTGTTCAACTATATAAAGCCATTTGACTTGCAATCATGGAAGTAGAGTTTTGCATGGTTTCAACTTAAAGCTAATCTGGATAAGAACTCCAGGTTAACACTTTACTCAGCTGTAAATATGGTGGGACATATAGATGGCTACACTAAGTGCAAGCTGTTAAGGGTATAATCCACAATTGCCAGTAGCCACAACTGCAGTTCAGCCATTCATTTAAGATGCAGTGGGTAATACTGGTGTTTATTAAACTAATGTATTTAGTAACTTAGTGTGTTAGTAGCCAGTAGGTTACACTGCTACAGCTGGTAATATGACAAACTACTAAATGTGTTGATTGAAGAAATTAGATATCACCTTCAGCTTCTTAAATGAATACCAGGGTGAATACCAGAACACCGGCAAATTCTGGTCCCTTATGCTCTCTTGCACTTGCAGCATTGGCTGGCTTTGTTTGATGACACAGGTTTCATCATCATGAAGAAAACCACACCAACTGTGAGTAAATCCAGAATTACCAATACCCAACATTGTTTTTTGCTAAAGTGCATATGGAACAAGTGGTGGAGGAATGGAGAGAGACAGATAGATATACAGACAAATAGATAGATAGATAGATAGATAGATAGATAGATAGATAGATAGATAGATAGATAGATAGATAAGCAAAGATATATATATATATATATATATATATATATATATATATATATATATATATGTATATATATATATATATATATATATATATATATGTATATATATATATATATATATATATATATATGTATATATATATTTGTATTTTCACCTTCAGGAAAACCTTTTAGAGAGCCTTTTTTTTTGGTTCTGAACTTCAGATTAAGGTAGAAGAGTTACCATTCTTGTGGACTAGACTGCCAAGGTGCAAGGTGACCTAGTTATGACTTTGATTTTACTTTATGCAACTGGCAAATAAACTGAAGCCATTTACAATTATTTTTATTTTTAGAGGGACAAAGTGATACAAACAGTGGGTGATAGATAAGTTCAATGAACATTTTGTGCCAAAAAGAAATATTGTTCATGAAAGGACATGCTTTCATAGATGTGTTTAAGTTAAAAGAGAATCTATTGAAACTTTGGTCAGGTGCTTGTATGAATTGTCTTAAAAGTGTACATTTGACCAGAAATAAGATGAACAAATTAGGACTGAGGAGCCAGGCTTGTCCTCAAAATACAACTAATTGTTATAAATTTGTATGATCACTTACATGTAACTGTGACTGCCTGGCCCTTCCTGGGCAAATTACTAGTATACTGGAGATTTCCCCATTTTCCTGTCTTAGTATGACCTCATATTTTAGGGGTTTGGGGGCATAGTGCTCTACATCTAGGGGCATGCATGGGGGCTTGCCCCTTGCAAAACTGATTTCTTTCTTATCTCTTTACATGTTAGAATGCTGGCCATATTCCCATTGCTTTTTACAAATAAGTCAATGTCTTGTCATAGAGGCTACAGACAGAATTATGATTGGACTAGATGTTACTGAAGTGTCTCAAAAGTTACAACTAGATGCAAATTTAACTTTATACAAAGCACTTCCGATTGCTTGAAAAGATGCATCAGTAAAGAGACAAAATGCTAACATGAATTCAGCAAATGATGTGTATATGAGGTAAAAATGCAAAGAATATGACAGATTCAGTAAGAAGTATAATACTGGCCACAGGAAGCATGTGCATGAGAAGCAAAGTGTATGCAAGAGTGGCAAACGCATAAGATGTAACCATTTACTTGTAGAGAGTAAGAGCAATGTGCTGGACATAGCAGAAAGTGTAAAACATGCAGCAGGATAGGACGCTTTGCTGTTATTTGTAAAACTAGTATAGTAAAAACGTCATCACTGAAAATAAAACTGAGAAACCTGTCCATAAAAAAACATTTTACTCAGTTAAGCATCTTTTATACCAGGCACTTAATCAGACTGGTAAGTCAAATTCCTGATTTGTGAAACCCCAAAAAGCTTTAATATTTAAAGAAGGGTCAATGTTACAGTAGTATCACAAGCTATCTGAGGTATCTTAATGTATCAACAGTTACATAAAGCAGAAAAAGGAATATGAAGCCCTGCAGGCAAAGTCAAGTGCTTTGGTAGATTCCAAACAATTTTTGAATGGAAGGACCACAAGTGTGAGTTCTAGGCTTATGTGTTGGATGACCCATACCAATACAATCTGTTCATTAGGACTGTCATGTGAGAGTTGGGTATGATTGCCAGAAAAGAAAAGAAATGGATGTGGATGTCTGAACTTGGTTTGCTTAACTATGAGCCAGGAAAGATAAAATAAATCCAGGCGCCATCCTATATGCCTTGACAACTTCCAGAAGAGTGACTTCTGATACTTTCCAACATAGAGGCTGAACTCAAATGAATGCTAGCAATTGGTGTGATGGAAATTGTAGCTGAAACCAAATGGTATGCACTGTTTGTCTTCATCACCAAAAAGAATGGCAACATAACAATCCGTGTTGACTAGAAAAAGATAAATGATGTAGTTATGAGACAGAGGTTTCTTCTACCAACGCTAAATGATACTGCACCTACATTGGATGGTACAAGCATGTTTCCTATATCAGATGATTCAAGTTGTTTTTTTACATATACCTTTAGAAAGAGCCAAAAGCTAACAACATTTTCTTAATCATATTGAAAGTTTTTTTTTCAAATGATTAATATTTCAACATAAGTTGAGTGATCTGTTTTTCAAATAAGATTTTTATTGTTTTTTCAAGGTTTATACAAAAGAAAAACAACAGAAGCATAAAAAAAAAAGAAACAATACATGCATACAGATTGAAAATTTCTATGCAGATAAGTAATAGCATTGTGAATGGGTAAACGCACCGGAACTTGACTAAAACAGTAAAAGCTGGAATATAACATATGCAACCTACTAACTATGGTAAACCGCCTATCTTAAGGGTAGAAGGTAATATAAAGACCCCCTTATATTATCTGGTGCATTACAAGATAGGATATGGATATCATTATTTAATAGGAAAATGGAGGAAAGTTGGGGGAAATATGTATGTCTTACTTATATGTAAAGTGAAAGAGAAAAGAAGGGGTTGTGTTATGAGACTAACACTATATACACTATTTGCAATATTTACATCATGGATGCCATCGTCAGTGGAAATAGGAGTGTCTCAGAAATGTGTTTAAAAGTATAGTGTAGTCAGTAGTCATCTGTTAAGTAACTGAGAAGCATGAACATAAAGGTTTTCATAAATTGTATAATAGCATATCTTATATGAAAATTATTTAGCTTGAATTAAGTCAAAGAGGCTGCATCAATAGCTCTGAAAATAGTCTTTTTTTTTACTGCTAGAGCATATTTTGTGTGCAGACATATTTAGTTGCCATTATTTTGAAGTTCTCCCAAGAGATTGCCAAGGGGTTTACCCAGTTCTTACCTATAAAGAATTTGATAAGAGCACACATAGTAATTAGGATGTGTTTACGGAATAAGGTGAGTGATATGTTAAAAGGACAAGAAATTGTTGCTTTTGCTATGGTTGATAAGCTAATGTCTGATCTTGATAAAGAAGCTCATCACACTAGACAGGAGACTGCTCCAAGCCATTAAAAACTCAGGTCTGAAACTGTATTTAGGCAAATGCTGTTTTGAAAAATCTGAGATCTAATACTCTCATTGCAGCATAAGTGCCATTGGAAGACTTACTCCCACTTTCATGATACATTTTTTTTCAAGTGACCTTTGACTGAATATTTAACATTGAACTATGTTTTACTGTAGTTACAATGAGTGTGTGAACCAATATTGCACTTTCGGTGTTTTTGTTCCCTTTTCTCAACAGATGTGCAACACTAGAGCTGGCATGCAAAACCTTGGGTGGCAGTGACCAAGTCCACCCCCTTGAGGTTGCAGAAGGTCTTACAGCCAGAAAAAAAACATATTTGTGTTTTCTTTTTTTTTTTTCAAGATATGCTTTTTGATATTAAAAAAATTGATAGATGGCAACTGAAAGTCATAACTTGACCAAACATAGAGAAACTCCAATGAAATCAGACCAGATTTAAGCAAGGTCAAAGACATGGTGGAGTCAAGAAGTCCACAGGATTCCAAGCTGTGTAACTGAGCTATGTCTGCCCCAGGCATAATAAGTTTCTTTCGTGGATTTGTACAACACCTGCTAATAGTGCTGCATCAACTAACAGATTTACTAAAGAAATATATACCCTGATCATGGAGGAAATGCACAAGCTCAGACTTCAGCAGGGTATATGAAATATCGATGTCTACCACAGTGCCTTCCCATTATGATGTCATGAAATCAGCAGTCATGCGGGCAGATGCCAGCAGCTAGCCTGCTTGCTGCTTTACTCCAGATCGAGGGAGAAGTTTTAAGACCTGTTGCTTATTGCTCCAGATTACTAACTGATGATGAACAGATATAGCCACATATAGCAAAAGAGTATTTTGTAAGTGTGTTAGCATGTGAAATCTCCTAAAGATACTAACTGTGAGTGGTAAGTTTCCACCTCAACACTGGCCATAAACCACTGGTTCCACTGATTATTTCCTATGATTTGGACAAAACAACACCCATATAGGTTCATAGGTGTGTACTGCGCTAATGGCCCTGGAGTCTTTACAAGTCTAGCCCAGAGGATTACCCTGGCATCGTACCACCCAATCTTAGTTCCTAGTGCCTCTGTCAAGCAGAGCCACTGGAGTGATCCCCGGGCTGAATTTTCTATTTCCCATCCACTCACCAAGATTTCTCTTAAAGAGGGCCAGTGAGGTGCTCTGCTTGACATGTATGGGAAGTTTATTCCATAGCATGGGCAGTCTCTGGTTATGAACCTGTCCCTCCAGCATGTTCTGTTGATTGTGGCAGTGAGGTTGAGGTCTCTGGAGCATGTGGTGTGAAGGGATTGTGATTTCTTTAGATGTAGCATCCCTAACAGAGCTGAGTCAGACATGGCTTTGTAAGTCAAGCAGAGATCACCTCTAAGTAGGCGATATGAGACAGAGAATAGTTGGAGATTTTTGAATCTGTCCATATAGGACAAGTGTTTAAGGCCTAGGATCCTCTTTGTGAGGCACTTTTGTGGTCTCTCCAGTTGTTGCAGGTGTTTAGTGAGGTACATGCCAAATGGGGCATTGTACTTGATGACTGGCCTAATGAGGGAAGAGTAGAGGGAGACAATGACCTCTTTCTTCTTGGATGCAAAACCCTTAGTAATGAGATGTGCCACATAGAAGGATTTTCTGACCACAGTGGCAATGTGGTGGTCAAAAGAGAGGTTGCTGTTAACCTGTGTTCTCAGATCTCTTATAACACCTTCTGTGTTCCAGTGGACTACCATCAATGTGGTAATTCAAGGGAACTGGGTTTTTCTCAAAGTGGATGAAGACACATTTATTGGCACTGAGCTTAAGGCCATGGTTCTGACACCAGTCGTTGGTCTCATTGAGGCCTTTCTGTAGGATGTCAGCATCACTTGGGGAGTTAATAATAGCTCCCAACTTGCAATCATCTGCAAACTTTGTCAGCCAGAGTCCCTTCATGTTGGCCTGGACTGCAGAGAAGTAGATACCAAACAGGAGAGGACCCAGGACCGATCCCTATGGGACTCATGACTGGTCGGCAGTCTGACTTGGAATCAGATACTTTCACACTGTGGGTTCTATCTGTGAGCCAATTTGCAACCCACCTAGTGATACAGGGGTTGATGCCCAGCTTAGTAAGTTTTTCTATAATTCCTGAGTGAGGAATGGTATCAAAGGCCTTGGCCAAATCAAGGTAGGATGTAAGAACCACCTTACCTTCATCCACAGCTCTGCTGACCGACTCAAAGAAGTCAACCAAGTTGAGAAGGCATGATCTACCCTTCACAAAACCAAACTGTGTAGGATCGAGAATTTGGAGATTCCATATATCCTTGTTTATTAGGTCCATGATGACGCGCTCCAT
Source organism: Protopterus annectens (assembly GCF_019279795.1). Lineage (NCBI taxonomy): Eukaryota > Metazoa > Chordata > Ceratodontiformes > Protopteridae > Protopterus > Protopterus annectens. Next base: position 210,617,888 of record NC_056734.1, read on the forward strand.
AGCTTTACATATCAAACTCGTAAGCCTATGGTGCTTAGTATACTGAGATATTTTAGTGCCAGAGTAATTCACCTGTCTGGAAAGAAATGAATGGTGGCAGATATGTTGTCCAAAAACCCAATACTGGACCATATGCAATCTAATACAAAACAAGGCATTATTGCTATGTGAATAACAATATGGCAAAACAACTAATGACTACAAAAAGGCTAGAAAATCTAAAGCAGCATGCCACACATAACAATAAGTTACAGTAATGAGGTATGAAGGGGATAGACAGCCTAAATAATGGTCACAGATGAGACATCTGATGTACAAATATTATACTATCAGAGAACAATTACCTGAACACAGTGGTTTGCTACTTACAAGATTAAATAGTTGTGACTTCTTTACAAAGTGCCGAAGTATTAAAAAAATACAAGGACAATGAAGTTTCACTAAGTATCATGAATGAACCAAGATACTTGTATGGTGGCCCAACATCAATATGGGCATTGTAAAACTTGTGTCAATATGCCAGTTTTGTATCATACATAAACCATTCAAGGAAAGAGAATTATCACTACCAATTACTTTACCACAAGTCCACAGGATAGTGTTGCTTTCTAGTAGTCAGTTAACACTCTTGAGATACAAAAATATTGAATTTACCAACCACTACTAGCCAACAATTCACTACCAGATTCATGTTAATGTTTACCAGGTATAACATACCAACAGACCTTGTCACAGATAATGATACAGTTTCTATCAACAGGCATCCAGACATTTGCTGAAGGCTATAGTTTATACATACTACACCATTTCCTCATTATTCTCAGTCCATAGGAGCTACTAAGAAAGTGGTCCAAGCTGGTAAAGATATCCTTTATCTATCTGACTCCACATAACTTTATGTCTTACAATGCTAATCCACATTGGTGCTATACGAACACCCCTTGTGCAGCTAATGCTTTGAAAACAAGTTAGGACTAATATACTTATGCCAGAATCCAAACCTGAACCAGAAGCTAGTCTATTTGAATCCACCATGAGAAATGACCAAAGAGTAAAGCACTCAAACAATCCTTTTTATGTCAGGTAATATGCTACCGAACCTCAACCTGTCCATTCAGGTCAACCAGTGCATCTTAAGCTTGATGGAGAAAGAAAGTGGGATATAACTAGTATTGCAATGAGAAAAATGACAATTCAAATCCCACATGATGCAGACTGATAATATGTAGACATCTACAAGCCATACATGAAGAGTCTCAGTGTGAAAGTCACGTATCACATAGCCATACCCATGTGTTTGAACCAAGGATGATGAAAGTACCAATTTCTTCAAAGCTACGCAGCACCAAGCTATTCAAGATAAAGGTGGAAGTCCAGTAACTGAAATGTATTCCAAAAACTGTTTCAAACTTAGATGACATAGTCTAAATGAGATTACTCTTAATGTTACCTACACTGATCCAGTGAGAGACATTGAACTAAACTTAAAGTATTTCAACGGTTTGTCTAATCCTTTTATGTTCACACGTTCTTCTCTGATGAGAGTAACTAGAAAGTGTTGGGAAGTTTACTTACCCGAGGAATATCATTAGTGCAGTGCAACCACATCCAAGTGCACGATAAGTGACTGACTCATTTTACTTATATATAAAAACTAGGTTATATATTTCTGCTGAGAAATGTTTAACTACCTAAAATGCTGATAATGAAAAATCACTGGCCAGCAAAAACGTGTATAAAAAGATTTAAAATATGTTTGTACAATATCTGTGCTGTATTCAAATGATATGCATGCGTATCGAATATTAAATCAGTGTAGTGCTAATTTTTAGAGTTCTGATACTCTTGAAATGTATGTATATATATATATATATATATATATATATATATATATATATATATATATATATATCTGTGAATGGATCTAGTTTACATAACCGACACTGCAAAACACCGACAATGCAAACATCGACACCACATAATCGATAAACCATAAACACGAAACCTCACATGCCCAACAAACAAATAACCGACGGTCCACAAACATGAAACCTCATATGCTGCACACACCACAATAACAACAATCAACTAACAAAACACATCCCCTGTCCAAAAAACACACACACAACACAAGCACACCAAAATCCTCACAAACCCACACTAAACCTCACATACACAACTATCTACAACCCTAACCCAAACCCTTACCCTAAGGTCCATCACTATCGCACACTCAGCTAACCCGCGCCCTAACCCTAACTCACTTAACCTGCCCCTAACCCAAAAATACTACTACCGCACACTTACCTAACACGGGCCCTAACCCTAACTCACTTAACCCGCCCCTAACCCAAACACTATCACTACCGCACATTTACCTAACCCGCGCACTGACCCTAAATCACTAAACCCACCCCTATCCCCACAGACCATCAATATCCACACTTACCTTACTCGCACCCTAACGTCCGTCACCACCGCATACTTACACAGCCTTTTTCCAAGTCACTATCCTCGGCGTCGGTGTTTTGATCCGTAGCGTCGGTCTTCCGGATTGTCGATCTTCTGGCGCTCGCAATTCGTTGTCGGTGAAAGCAGCTGTTGGTTATGTAAACTAGAATCCTGGGAATACATAATATAGTTCTGTGTCTCAAAGAAATTCAAATGTATTTCCTTATCAATTGTTGCCTTCAGGAGTTCTGAGTGCTTGGTAACATCATTCATTATTTTTGTGGTAGAACAATTAATGGGTGCAGATATAGTCTTAGCTATTTCACAAATCAACTGATACATAGTATGCATGTAGCTTACATTTTACAGAGCATCTGAAATTATAGAGTATTTGACAACAGACATGTCAGAAGGAAGTTAAGTTTGAAAGAAGAATTATAGTTAAGGCGGGGGAATTTTTTTTACATGACAACAGATATTTGTAAACAGTCAATATAGCTTACTGACAGATTTTTAAATGCAGTTTGACAATATTGGCAGCAACTATTTGCAGAGAAATGAATAGTCTTATGACTGACTGTATAATGGACTAAATATGTAGTTGTGAGGAGATGTGCAATGTGTATTGGGTTATCAACCTGTGTCTGTATGTGCTTCTTTGCAAGTTGGATTTATACATTTTATTTACGTGGGTCTGTAACTGCTTGAAAAATCTTAATAGTGTTGCAGTTTTTTTAAGAGAGAAGTCCTCATAGCTGGACAATTCTAAAGAAAGATTTTTCTGCAACTACTTCGGTGTATGGCAGAATGTGCAGTGATGTACAACTATAATTCACAAAGTCATAGGGGTCATTTCCAATAAATAAAAACATTCTTAACTATAGGCATTTGTTGTGTACTAAATAGCAATGTTGTACACATTTAGGTGTTAATTGCTAATTCTTCGCCAGAGAGCCAATTCCAAATATAATTTTTTTCTGAAATTGTTTATTTCATTATGTGAGTTATGGACTTTAGTGAAAACTACTTCATCTACATAAAGTATGCAGTGAGTATCAAAAGAGATCAAATACAAAGGAAAATGCACTAATGAATAATGAAAAAACAAGGCTACGTATTATGCCTTGCAGCATTTCATACCAGATTTTCCCATTTTGTGCAAAGGCATAAGCTTTATAAGCATTATAAAGGTACAAATTGTAAAAAAAAGTTATGAATCCATTTCACCCCGCTTTCAAGTTTAGCCAATTTTAGTCAGCTGCTGGATAAGAATAGGGTCTTTAAAAGAAGATGTTTAAGTTCGAGATATATGACAACTGCAAAAAAAAAAAAAAAAAAAAAAAAACACCTTACTTGCTAGAATAGTTGTAATTTGTTAGCTTGTATATTTTCTACATATTCTATATATTCTTTCTTACTCGGTTCTTCTCTACCAATTGACAACACTCACTATTCCTTTTTTTTCTACAAAAAAATCACTCAGCCTGTCTGACATCTCCCTGTCCTTTCTTGCCCTTTCTCCATATTTGTCACCACTCTTTACCCTCTCCCAACTTCTACTATCCAATCTCACACATCATTTGGGCTGTATGCAGTATGTGTGTTACTTCCTCTCATCTATCTCTCACATTGTTTCAGGTATATGCAGTATGTGCGTTACTCCCACTCATCTATATCTCACATTGCTTGGGGTGTATGTAGTATGTGTGTTACTCCACTCATGTATATCTTACATTGCTTTGGGTGTACCCAGTATCTGTGTTCCTTCCACTATCCTATCTCTCACATCATTTTGGAGTGTATGCAGTATGTGTGTTACTCCCTCTCATCTATCTCTCACATTGTTTGGGGTATATGCAGTATGTATATTATTCCCACTCATCTATATCTAACATTGCTTGGGGTGTATGTAGTATGTGTGTTACTCCCAGTCATCTATGTCTCACATTGCTTTGGGCGTATGCAGTATCTGTGTTACTTCCACTATCCTATTTCTCACATCATTTTGGGGTGCATGCAGTATGTGTGTTACTCCCACTCTTCTATCTCTCACATAATTTGTGGCTTATGCAGTAAGTGTGTTACTCCCACTATCCTATCTCTTACATTGTTTTGGGCTGCATGTGGTATGTGTTTTACCCCCACTCATCTATCTCTCACATTGTTTGAGCTGCATGTGGCATGTGCGTTACTCCCACTATCCTGTCTTACTCATCATTTGGGGTGTATGCAGTATGTGTGTTACTCTCACTCATCTATCTCTCACATTGTTTGGGGTATATCCAGTATGTGTGTTACTCCCACTCATCTATCTCTCACATCATTTGGGATGTATGCAGTATGTATGTTACTCCCACTCATCTATCTCTCACACTGTTTGGGATGTATGCAGTATGTTTGTTACTCCCACTCATCTATATCTCACATTGGTGGGGTGTATGCAGTATGTGTGTTACTCCCACTATCTTATCTCTCACATCATTTTAAGGTGTATGTGGTATGTGTGTTACTCCCACTCTTCTATCTCTCACATCATTTGTGGTTTAAACAGCATGTGTGTTACTTCCACTATCCTATCTCTGACATCTTTTTGGGATGTATGCAGTATGTGTGTTACTCTCACTCATCTATCTCTCACATTGTTTGGAGGATATGCAGTATGTGTGTTACTCCCACTCATCTATCTCTCACATCATTTGTGGTGTATGCAGTATGTATGTTATTCCCACTCATCTATCTCTCACACTGTTTGAGGTGTATGCAGTATGTGTGCTACTCCCATTCATCGATCTCTCATATCGTTTGGGGTGTACGCACTATCTGTGTTACTCCAACTCATCTTATCTCTCACATTGTTTGGGGTGTATACAGTATCTGTGTTGCTCCCATCCATCTGTCTCTCACATTGTTTGGGGTGTATGCAGTATGTGTGCTACTCCCCCTACTCTATCTCTCACACTGTTTGGGGTGTATGCGGTAAGTGTGCTACTCCCATTCATCTATCTCTCATATCGTTTGGGGTGTACGCAGTATATGTGTTACTCCCACTCATCTTATCTCTCACATTGTTTGGGGTGTATGCAGTATCTGTGTTACTCCCACTCATCTATCTCTCACACTGTTTGGGGTGTATGCGGTATGTGTGTTACTCCCATTCATCTATCTCTCATATCGTTTGGGGTGTACACAGTATATGTGTTACTCCCAGTCATCTTATCTCTCACATTGTTTGGGGTGTATGCAGTATCTGTGTTACTCCCATTCATCTATCTCTCACATTGTTTGGGCTATATGCAGTATGCGTGTTACTCCCATTATCCTTCCTCTTGCAGTGCTTGGGGTATATGCTGTATGCGTCTTACTCCCACTCATTCATATCTCACATCATTTGGGGTGTATGCAGTATATGTGTTAATCTCTCTCATCTATTCCAGACATCATTTAGGGTATATGCAGTATGCGTGTTACTCCCACTCATGCATCTGTCACATCATTTGGGGTGTATGCAGTATGTGTGTTACTCCCACTCATCTATCACTCACATTGTTTGGGCTGTATGCATTATATGTGCTACTATCAATATCCTATTTCTCACATCTTTTGGGTATATGCAGTATGTGTGTTACTCCCACTCATCTGTCACATCATTTGGGGTGTATGCAGTATGTGTGTTACTCCAACTTATCTATCTCTCACATCGTTTAGTCTGTATGCATTATATGTATTACTCCCAATATCCTATTTCTCACAACTTTTGAGTATATGCAGTATGTGTGTTACTCCCACTCATCTGTCACATCATTTGGGGTGTATGCAGTATGCGTATTACTCCAACGCATCTGTCTGTCACATCATTTGGGGTGTATGCAGTATGTGTGTTACTCCCACTCATCTATCTCTCATATTACTTGGGCTGTATGCATTACATGTGCTACTCCCGCTATCTTATTTCTCACATCTTTTGTGTATATGCAGTATGTGTGTTGCTCTCACTCATCTTTCTCTTACATCTTTTGGGTATATGCAGTATGTGTGTTACTCCCACTCATCTGTCACATCATTTGGGGTGTATGCAATATGTGTGTTACTCCCACTCATCTATCTGTCACATCATTTGGAGTGTATGCAGTATGCGTGTTACTCCAACGCATCTGTCTGTCACATCATTTGAGGTGTATGCAGTATGTGTGTGTTACTCCCACTCATCTGTCACATCATTTGGGGTGTATGCAGTATGTGTGTTACTCCCACTTATCTATCTGTCACATCATTTGGAGTGTATGCTGTATGTGTGTTACTCCCACTCATCCATCTCTCACATCATTTGGGGTGCATGCAGTATGTGTGTTAATCTTTCTCATTTACTCCAGACATCATTTAGGGTATATGGAGTATGTGTGTTACTCCCACTCATCTGTCAGATCATTTGGTGTGTATGCAGTATGAGTGTTACTCCCACTCCTCTATCTGTCACATCATCTGTGGTGTATGCAGTGTGTGTGTTACTCCAACTCATCCTACTCCCCACATTATTTTTCAGTAAAAGCAACTAATACCATGCTGCCACATCACCACTTTTTTAAACATTTTTACTGTCCTAAGCTACCCAGCAAATTTTGCAATATTCCAGTATTGCACATAATTATATATTTGCATATTAATATGGTATTGGCATGTACTCAGGTTGTATGCTTAGAATTTTCAATTGTCTACCTCTGTATGTGACCTTTATTTTGTGCTTTCACTTCCACTATTTTACACAGATACACATTTATTTACAAAGTGCAACATTTATGTATGTCATTTTACAAACTGTTTGCCTTTTGCAAAGTGCACTGCCATTTCCTTTGAATTCCCTTTAAGCTTAATGTGTGTTTCTGTTTTAGTCATCATATTTGCATGTATCTAGAGGCACCTCTGTTTCATACGTTGATGTTCTCCCATTACTGCTCTCCAATATGCTAATTCTGCATTGCTTTTTATTTACATATTACAGTGGCAGGTGGGGAGGGGGTTCTTGTGTTTTACATGGCGCACTCCAGAGGGTTGCAACAATGTTTTGGGATCTGTTCCATTGTTTTCTACTTTATGTTATATTGGTATTTTCTATGAATTTTAAGATTGATTCATAACTTCTGTGCAGTTTTACCTGTTTATAACCCTCTAGTCCAGGCAGGCCTTAAATTGTTTCAAATCCTACCCCAGTCAACACATTTAACTTATTATGGTCTAGTGACGGCTACAGGCATTTCTGCAGCAATATACTACTGATACATCTGGGTATCAAATACTGCTTGTTTATATTCACATGAATAATTCCAAAATCATACTACATGCAAAGTATTGGAAAATTTCACCTTAATGGCAGACACAACTGCATTGGTATTTGACTTCTGCATAGTGGAACTAAAGATATGTTTAATATTGCATGTATACTATTCTTTGTACTGTAATCATTTTCATATTTCTCTAACTATCCCAATGATCACTTGACAAAGACAGAAGTGGTGAGCCTCATATGAAAGTTTACAACTGCATGAAGAAAGTTCTGCTTGTAGTGTGTGTGTGTGTGTGTGTGTGTGTGTGTGTGTGTGTGTGTGTGTGTGTGTGTGTGCGCCTGTGTGTGTATGCATGTGTGTGTGTGTGTGTGTGTGCATGTGTGTCATTTATATAGTTACAGAGATATTGCAAATTGTTTATACAAAATTAAAAGAATAACAATATTTACTATATTTATTGTGACTTATAAAATCCATTTTTAAGACCTCGAATCAAATGAATGCAACCACTGCAAAAATTACATTGTGCTGAATAGTTTACTGTTCAGACTTTTCTAGTTACACTTATGATTACAGAGATAAGAACATTTGCTTGAACTGAGAGATAATAAATTCATTGTTTGGCAGTTAGAATACAAACCCAAAAAAGCTTTGTTGGAGGAGAATAAATTAAATAAATGCTCTTTGGAGTATTTGTTAACCTTAGTTTCACTTGATCCTATTCTGAAGAATGACTCATTTACTTTGTTTAAAGCCAAAATATATTCTTGCTGTTTTATGTATTTAATTTTCATCAAAAAATTGGAGTCCAGCAATGCTTTGCCCTGAGACATTCCAAGAACATATGTATACAGTTTGATTCCTGTTGCTTACATCACCAACACGAAGAACCGCTCTTTCTTTGTTTTTCAATAATTTTTCTTTTTCTATTACAATTATATATGACACAAAAATCAATTTGATCTTTATAACATGACCATAGGAGTATGTTATACATTGGTGTTAATACCATAAGGTGTAGGTCATACAACACATTTATTTACACTATTTACACAGATGCTTTCACAATTAGCTCAATTGTTATACAAAACAACACATACAATCTTAATACCCAAACTATGATTAGTCTGTCAGATCCTGTATGAGTTTTTAGGTTCCATTAAGGTGTATTCTTCAGTTGCTATGTGGTTGACTATGCTAATATAATATTAAAGGTTTGTTCCCAGATTTCTCTGGACTTCATGTTTTGGTTTCCTTTATCCATTACTATTTTGTGAGCTAAGAGATGTTTTATGGTTATTTGGTTTAAACCCTCCCAAGATATATTCAACGGATCCAGCCATTTGAGAGCTATATATAGTTTCATTAGTAGAAAAATTATTAAGAGTGTATTTGCTTGTTTTTGGGGATGTTAGTCAGAAGAATGTGTAATAAGGCAAATTCCCATGTTAATGTTGATGTTTGGTTACCCATATTTTGTAACTGTACTTTGAGAGAATTCCATAATTTGTACACACATTTGCAACTCCAAAATGCATGCAATGGGTCAGCTGTCTGGTCCTTGCAGTGTGGGCATAGTGGTGACCTTGATGTATTGAATTTGTGGAGGACTGTATGTGTGAAGTAAGTGTTATTATTGATCATTAGCTGCGTGTAAGCTAATTTTTTTTAGGTGGTATGATCTTACCAATGCTTGGTAGCCAGGCACATGATTCAAGCTATAGTAGAAGAAACTCTCAAAATTCTAAAAGTCAAGACGCAAAACTCATAATTATCTGGTAAAATCAATGCGATTAAAACTATGATAGTCCCATTAGCATTATGTCTCCTCGGAAATCTACCAAACTCACACAAACCTAGACAATTATGAGATTTAACACATGACTGAAAATTGAACTGTAAGGCAAAAAAGATGTATGGCTAGCAAGCTACTTACACAATGAGTAGGGGGATGGATTGCCATATCTATGAATCTATAGTTTGGCATTTAATGCCAACTACTATATTAGGGTTAACCAAGACAGCAAAACAGTATATGACTAAATAAAAAGACTTAGGCATAACACCAGAAGCATGGAATCATGGTATGAAAAAACGGGCTATTAAGTGGAGGGAGTTTCACCTTCAAAGATTTGTTTTTTTATCATCAATATGATCACATCTTGAGACAGAAAGGGTCATAATCGAGAAAAAATATAATAATTTGGCTGGATGCAGGAGTTTAAAAAATTAATAAAAAACAAAAGGCAGAGATTTAAGTTTCACTAAAACTAAAAGATTTCAGGACATGAAATATAATGTAGCTTCCCCATGTAACAGTGGTATACACATATACAATTAGCATCTTTATAATTTAATTTCCAAAAAATCAGGGAAAAGCAAGAAATGTTAGGTTTTATTATAAAAATTGAAGGCACCATATATATGGTGCTAGGGGAAATAAATTAAATAACTAATAAAACAATTACATACCACATGGAGAAATCAAGAATAGTTATATACAGATACAGAAAAGTGGGAGTCATTCTATTATGAAGAGAGTCTGCTTTGGTATTAACATATGATGGTATCACACAGACAATACCTAACCTCAAAGTATTGTTTTAAAAGTAGAAAGAGCAGTTATATGAGTACACAACTTCTAAATATATCTCACCGCTTTTGCAGATGATCTGAATATATACTGCATCACACCAAATTCAGATATAAACAAAATAATAACTGCAATTGAACAATTCTCGATCATGTCTAACTATAAATTAAATCTTAATAAAACCAATATTTTCCCCTTAAAAACACCCAAACTCATTCCATTAATACCACTTCTGGACACAATAAAAATAAAAGAAGAAACTAAATATTTGGGAATTACCCTTTTCCAGAATAAACAAGATTTCTACCAATATAATGTAACTCTCAAATGGCAAAATGTAATGCAAGACTGTAAAAGGTGGAACAACCTAAAACTACCATTCATGGAGAAAGTATCAATAATAAAAGTAAATATTTTTCCTAGACTAACGTACATTTTCATGACATCACAGGTAATAATACATAATAAACTCTTTAACCAAATACACACCTTTCTGGCAAAGTTTATATGGGAACCTAAGAAAACCAGAATTTCCTATCCAAAATTAACACTGCCTAAGAACAAAGGAGGGCTGAATCTACTAGATTTTAAAACCTATTACTCTATCATTAACACCAACAGAATACTAAGAATAGATGAACATGATCCGACAAAGAAAAACTGGTCTCCTCCTTGGGTGACAATATACTATAGATATATTAAAGGACTAGGTATCAATCTGAAAGCACTCCCATTCCTGAGTCAAAAATAAATACAAACTTATAACATTCTAGATCACTTAAAACACTCTATCAACATAACACAAAAACTGTTTCAATCTCTGGACCTTGGATAAGCCATAACAGTACTACAACCTCTTCATAAACACCCAAACCTAAAAATAAATAACAAAATGCTAGACTTAGAAGGCTTTCCGCGTTTAAAAGACACAACAATCCAAGATATCTTCCCATATCTTAATTGCACAATACAGGAAATTAGGACTAACTTAAATTTTTCAAAATCTTACATAATAATACTAAGACAAATCAAAGAGCTGTGTTCCAGTTACCTCCAAAAACACTACTATAGCCAATAGTGACATAGAAACTTGCAACTTGCTTTGGAAAACTATTCTTTCAACAAAGAAAACTATTACTAATTCATATAAAATGATAAGCAAGATTAAATTCCAGAAGGAGCTTCTTTTTTCCAACTACTGGAGAAAACTAAAACCCTCCATAGATGACCAACAAATAACAGAAGCAATTAGCTTAACACTGAAGATCATACCACCTAAAAAAAATTAGCTTACACGCAGCTAATGATCAATAATAACACTTATTTCACACATACAATCCTCCACAAATTCAATACATCAAGGTCACCACTATGCCCACACTGCAAGGACCAGACAGCTGACCCATTGCATGCATTTTGGAGTTGCAAATGTGTGTACAAATTATGGAATTCTCTCAAAGTACAGTTACAAAATATGGGTAACCAAACATCAACATTAACATGGGAATTTGCCTTATTACACATTCTTCTGACTAACATCCCCAAAAACAAGCAAATACACTCTTAATAATTTTTCTACTAATGAAACTATATATAGCTCTCAAATGGCTGGATCCGTTGAATATATCTTGGGAGGGTTTAAACCAAATAACCATAAAACATCTCTTAGCTCACAAAATAGTAATGGATAAAGGAAACCAAAACATGAAGTCCAGAGAAATCTGGGAACAAACCTTTAATATTATATTAGCATAGTCAACCACATAGCAACTGAAGAATACACCTTAATGGAACCTAAAAACTCATACAGGATCTGACAGACTAATCATAGTTTGGGTATTAAGATTGTATGTGTTGTTTTGTATAACAATTGAGCTAATTGTGAAAGCATCTGTGTAAATAGTGTAAATAAATGTGTTGTATGACCTACACCTTATGGTATTAACACCAATGTATAACATACTCCTATGGTCATGTTATAAAGATCAAATTGATTTTTGTGTCATATATAATTGTAATAGAAAAAGAAAAATTATTGAAAAACAAAGAAAGAGCGGTTCTTCGTGTTGGTGATGTAAGCAACAGGAATCAAACTGTATACATATGTTCTTGGAATGTCTCAGGGCAAAGCATTGCTGGACTCCAATTTTTTGATGAAAATTAAATACATAAAACAGCAAGAATATATTTTGGCTTTAAAAAATGTCTTCACTAATCTGTCCAGGGATTTGTGTTCTTACATGATTCAAGTCTCACCATTACAGAATTTTTAATTGTACTCTAATTCTTATTTCTTGTTAAAATTTAGAAATATCTCCATTACTGATTACCCTCATTAATTTCCTCATTAAGAGACAGTCATCAGTGAATAGTAGAAGCACACGTTACCCTTACCAAGTCTTTCAGTAAGAGTCTGATCCTTTCAGTGAAGTATTGATTGCAGCAGTAAAGAGTTAGCCCTGTCTGTTACCTTTGTGTGTATATCTCCTTCTTGCAATATCTTTGCATTCACCAGAAAATCAAATACAGAAACATACTATACGTCTTAACCAATGACAGAAATTTTGCAACCATATTTTATTTTGGTTTACTGTCATAACCCTGAAGTGCACTTGTTCATCTATTCATGTCACCAAACCAAATTGTCGAAATTGAAAACAATTTCATGTCCCCATTTTGAACCATGTTAATAGCGATGGTTCAAAATTTCCTGTTATGAAAATGTGACCATTGGATTTCATGTGCCCTTCGGGGTTCGGTGTCGCAGGTTCACTATGTTTAGATTCAAATTTTTGCCCATTTGAAACTGTACTTCAATGTACCACCAGATGATGAAGTGTACTTCAGGGTTATGATAGTAAATTGTTTATTTTTTCTATTTATCAAAACATGCAATCTCATTTAAGCAAATGAAATGCTTTCTTTTGTCTTCTTGATTCTTAGCAAAGTAGAAAAATGCCACTATCCAGTAATTGCCTGTGGTATGTCTTCATTGTTTATAACACCTTTGTTCTGTATCTCTTATTTATAGAAGAATTTGGACCAGTCATAAGGTGAGTGTTTTTGAAAATATTTCAGCATGTAAATTCATTAGCAAAACTGGGTAGTAATTGTATGAGCTTAGTATGTCTCCTTTCCCAGTGTGATCACTGTGATTCTCACTTTCCTCATATTTCATAGGAGCCATGTATGCATCTGCATGTCATTGTATGATAGGCCTAATTACCCATATATGCTACTGAGAAGAGGAACAAGGCTTTGAGTTGATCTGCATAGTTTTTGTAATTTAGGCCATTTTTTTATTTAAGAAATCATCGTGGTCATTCCAGTTGTGACAAGAGTTTGCACAGGTGCCTACCAAATTGGCACTGTATTCACTGAATGACCTGATGCGAGCTGAGTACAGTGAAATAATTACATCATTGGTCCTGGATACCATACCTATAAGCTGTGCAATGAGAAAGGACTTTCTTATAATAGTGGCTATATAGTTATCAAAGGACAGTTCATTTTCAACAAAGATTCCAAGATCCCTAACAATGGGATCAAGTTTTAGTAAGTGTTATCAATAAGATAGTTACATGGGAAGTCATGCTTGCCAAAGGATGCAGTTAAACATTTCTTGCCATTTAGTTTTAATCCATGGTTTTGACACTAGTTTTTTTTTTTTTTTTGCTTTGAAAAGGTCTTCCTGGAGGATTTTAGTGTTACCCATAGAGTTTAATATGGCAACAAGTTTACAATCATTTGAAATTTGCTTTAACATTCAAGAAGTAAATGCCAAAGAGGAGGGTTTAAAAAACAAACACTGGGGTACACTACTAGTGAGAGATCCTTTGGAGGAGATAGAGCTGCCCATCCAAATTTCATGGTTTCTATTTGTGGTGTCATTCAAGGACATGTCATTCAAAAGAGGAACAATATATATCAGCCTTGAAAAGAAAGTAGACAGTCCCAGCTACTTTGCCAGGGATGCCCTCTCCCCCAAGGCTTTTGTATATTGGATAAATCCTTCTCCATCCCCATAGTGCTTTTTTAGGCAATATCATTCTTCTAATGCTTCCATCATAACTAAAGAGAATCTAGATAACAATAAGGTATTGTTACTCAATGCTAGGAAACTTAGCAAAAATACTCTCTGCAAGCATTCCCTACCCTGGAAAACATTGTCACAGAGACCAGGTTCAGCACTACTAAAAGCATTCCAGCAGTGCAGGGTTTAAAATCCTATCACCCATTCAGTCCCACCACATTAGATAAGGGCACTATGGATTGTAGTGTCTCAGGATACTTAAAAAAGCACTCCATTCACCTTCCAGACTCATTAGCCAAGTTAACAACCTCCACATCCTACTTAGTACTAAATACACCTCTTATCATATATCTAACTACAGGGACCCCTCAGTCCTTCTAGACCATGCCTTACATTTAACTAGAATGGAGTCCCTTTGTATTAAGCCAAACACCAATCCCACTATAAACTAATATACTTACACATCCTTAAACATGTATCTCCAGAGGTTTGTGGACTTCATCAATACAAACTCCTTGCACTAGTAAGTCTGTACTGAAGCTAGGAGCAATAAAATCCTAAACTTATCAGTATGAGACATCTTTGCTCCCTACCAATTACAGCTTCTACCCTGGTCAATTCATACCACAAATCAATCACATTCACCATAAGACTGACATCTGAAGCAGCTTTTAATACCTGTTTATTCAGAGATCATGACAAGGCTAATCTACTAAAACTTGACTTATGACTTTGCTAAATTCAAAAGCCCCTTCCATCTTGATAAACTCACTGTTTACAGAGAATCCCTCACTGTGAAATTCTATGGACATATAAATAGCTGCACAGATGTATCTATCTTTCTCAGAACTAAATAGAATGTCAAATTAAAAAAAAAACCCATACAGTGGAATTCAAATACAAACAGGCTCTGTCTTCTTCTTCTTCTTTTGGCTTTTCCCAGTTAGGGGTCACCACAGTGGATCACCTGTCCGCTCATGATTGGCAGTGGAGTTTTACAGTGTTGAATTGCCCAACCTTACACAGAAGGCACACACATGCACACACTCACATCTAGGGCCAATTTAGAGTGTCCAATCCACCTATAATAAAACAAAAAAACAAATTGCACATAAAAATATATATCTAACTCTCAAGATGCCAAAAATGTTTATGTTGAAAGAAACAAGAAAACCTCAACACAGGTCAAATCAAACAAATCAGATATGAGGTAAAACTAGCAACTCAGGTGAAGGATAACCCTAAATCCTTCATTAATTATATTGGAAATCTCAGAAACATTGTCCAGCCCTATGCAGAGCTAATATTTAATCATATCACATACTCAGATCCCAAGGACATAGCCAGTCTGCTAGCAGGCAAATTTAGCTCAAGCATCACCGTTCCCCTCACTACTCCAATTTTCTCTGACCACATATCCACACCTACATGCAAACTTTTCAAGATACTATGGAAGGCCAAGAACACTACATCTGTGAGGACAGATAAAACAGCAATCTGCCTACTGGTCAACCTCATACATGACTTGTCGGATCCTCTATGCGATGCCCATGCACTAGCACAGTAATCAAGGAGCATCAATCCTCACCACTAACACCAGTGAGGGGCATCCACATTGGGAGGATAACAAGTACACACAGTAAAGTATAATTTCCTTAAGAGCACATAGAGATCACAGTCAGTTTGGGCTGGATAATTCCTTACTCTCCAGATCCCTGAAGCCATAATACTCCAGATCCTCTCCAGAAGTCTCTGATGCAAGAGGTTTAAAGTATCACACAGTTAGAACACCTGCTATGCTGGATTTTTCTTTTTGCGTTTTTTAACCAGTTGGTTATCTATGTGACCTTTTTACTCTGCATTTTAGTTTGTTAGTTGGGATATTTTGTAGACACCCATATGCTTATGGATATCAGCTGAGTATGACAACCCTGTGTTTCCAAAGGTCAAACATTCCCCTTATGCTGTGCCGATGATGGCATAAGAAGGCAGAAGCATGCATGTCCACAGCTAGAGGGGTTTGGCTTTAAGGGCCTGGAATTGTCCATAAATAGACTTAAAAATGAAAGTAAAAGAAAAAGTCATGGACATTCAGAATTGCCATTTAGCTGAAATGCTTGATATCCTTAAAGGGTGATTTGCATATATCCCATGAGGCCTCTGATGCAAGAGGTTTAAGGT
Source organism: Protopterus annectens (assembly GCF_019279795.1). Classification (NCBI taxonomy): domain Eukaryota; kingdom Metazoa; phylum Chordata; order Ceratodontiformes; family Protopteridae; genus Protopterus; species Protopterus annectens. Next base: position 210,634,425 of record NC_056734.1, read on the forward strand.
CTCACACAGTTAGAAGTCTAGCTTTGCTAAATTTTTCTTTTTGTGTTTTTTAACCAGTTGGTTATCTATGTGACCTTTTTACTCTTTCTTTTAGTTTCTCTCCCGAGCCCCAATAAGACTTCCCACTGGCACAGCTATAGAGTACAGATCTCAGCTGAGTGGTCAAGCCAAAACCTCCAGCACCCTCTCTGTCCAACCAGTGCTTCATGTGCCTGCTCAAGTAGCTGACACACACACACTTTGAGGTTTAAATTATATACAAACACACAGAAACTCCTTGGGAAGGCTGGCACAGGTTCTCCAGCTAAGCTCCTCCCGCCCAGACTATAAGGTAGAAATCACTGCCATGAACTACTACTTATCAGCTACTATAAGGCCCTTCCCAAAGGGTGACCAGTTCCACTGTGTGCTATTACTGTTATCCAAATGCTAAGTGCAACCCAGGGCTAAGACTATTGGAGTGGCTTATCACCAAATACATGCAAGTACTCCAAGAGCTTAAATTATCTCTACACAAAACAGCCACAGTTGAAAGGTTTAAAAATATTTAATAATAAATAATAAAACCACAAGACAATACTCATCAATTCAATACAGTCCTAATAGAGAGTTCAGAAATCACAGGAAAATACTTTAAAACAATATTGTAGTATAGTCTGACATAAATATAGAAAACAGATAGACTAATCTAGCTATATTCCTATCTGTCTCTAAGAGAAGCTATGTTCTAAATTGTACTTACAAGGCAAAGTGCTGGTGAGTTGTTGTCAGCCTCAGAACAAAATGCAAAATGCTATTCTTTCTTTCTGTCCTTAAATTGTGCTGCTGAGTCATTTCAGATTACATTATTCTTGTCTCTTCTCTGATTTAGCTCCCAGGCTAACAGAACTCAAATTTTTAGATTTCTTTGATCTGCACCTGCCAGAAAGCTACAGCAATAAAAAACACTTTACATGTGATAACCTAATAATTGTCTCTGTCTTAGCACAATAGAAAGAATTTCTAGCTCAGACATCCTGTTTCCGAGCTTGAGATCAAACACAGTCATAAAATCCTTTACTTATCAGCTTTCTTCCAGCAGAGTGCACTGTGGTTACATTTTTGGAAGCTTCAGAACATAACACAGTTTTCTTACATTTGTTATACATGCCTGTGGATCATATTAATATTTACAATGACATAGAATTATTTACAAAATTCTGTCAAGCTGGGATGGCAGCCTCTCAGTTTATCACACCCTACAGAAGCTGTTTAATATCAGCCTCAAAACAGGCTTCATGCTGAATGAATGGATGACAATAGCAGTCATTCCTTTGCACAAAGGTGGGGCTTCAATTGATCCAGTTAATTACAGACCCATAAGCCTGACCAGTTTCATCTGTAAGGCTAGGGAAAGGATCATTATAGGTAACTACAGACTCTCAAGTTATTCCAATTTGGATTTATCAAGGCCAAATTCTGCCTACATATCCTGATCAACTTTTTAAAAAAAAGGTTGTTGAAGCAATGGATGAAGCACTGCATAGATAGATGTTACACAGATATCAAGACTATGCTCTCCCATACTCAGTTATATGTTCATAGGTTCATAGGTAGGTAGTAGGCTATCTGCCCGAGGGCATTTATCAGCTTAGCCAGAGTGTGTCAGCTTTTGCCGCCCCATTGATTAATTAACTGAGCCTCTATCAAGAAGAGCCAATGAAGTGATCCCAGGGGTGTATTTTCTGTTACTCATCCACTCGTCAAGGTTTCTCTTGAAGAGTGTTAGTGATGGGCTCTGCCTAATGTAGTTAGGAATTTTGTTCCAAAGCATGGGGAGTCTCTGTGACAGGAATCTATCCCACCAGCATGTTCTATTTATTGTTGTGGTGAGGTTTAGCTCACTAGAGTGAGTGGCTCACAGTGACTTGGATTTCTTTAGGTGGAGCATGTCCATCAATTCTGAGTTGGACATGGTTTTGTAAGTCAGGGAGATCACCTCTGAGTAAGCGCTATGCCACTGAGTACAGCCGGAGTATTTCCAGTCGGGCTGCATAGGACATATGTTTGAGGCCAGTAATCCTCTTGGTGAGGTACTTTTGTGGTCTTTCCAGCTGTTGGAAGTGTCTTGTGAGGTACATCCCAGATGGGATATTGTACTCTATGATGGGTCTAATGAGTGACGAGTAAAGGGGCACAATAACCTCTTTATTTCTAGATGCGAACCATTTAGTAATTAGATGGGCTACATAGAAGGATTTCCTAACTACTTTGGCAATATGATTGTCAAAGGAGAGATTACTGTCTACCTGGGTCCCCAGATCTCTTATTACCTCTTCTGTATTAAGGGGGCTGCCACCTATGTGGTAATTCATGAGTGTTTTGTTTTTCCCAAATGGGATGACTATGCATTTTTTGGCATTTAGCTTGAGACCATGACTTTGACACCAGGTGTCCATCTCAGTAAGGCCCTTTTGGAGAATGTCTATATCAGCTGGAGAGTCAATTATGGCTCTCAGTTTGCAGTCATCAGCGAACTTGGTTAGCCATAGGCATCCTGTACTTGTGAGAACTATATGCAGAACAGTAGGGGTCCCAGGACCAAGCCTTGTGGGACATCACTTGTGACTGGTTTAGAGTTGGACCTGGAGCCTGCTGTTCTAACTGTGTGAGTTCTGTCTGCAAGCCAATTGGCAACCCATCTCATATCGTAGGGGTTTATGTTCAGGCTGGTGAGTTTTTCTATAATTCCTGAGTGGGGAATGGTGTCAAAAGCCTTGGTGAGGTCAAGGTAGGCTGTGTGAACCATCTTCCCCTCATCTATGGCCTTGGTGACTGTCTTGAAGAAGTCAGCTAGGTTTAGTAGGCATGATCCGCCCTTAACAAAGCTGAACTGTGTCAGGTCAATTGTTTGGAGGTTCCCAATGTCTTTGTTAATGAGTTCCATGATGATGCGCTCCATAGCTTTGCAGACCAGGCTAGTCAGGCTTATGGGGCGATAGTTACCAGGGTCAGTTGTGGCCCCTCCTTTGTGGAGCAGAATAACCGTTGCTGTGCACCATTCTATGGGCATGTAGCCTGTGGAGAGGCTGAGGTTGAGCAGTGTGTTTAGTTGGGGGGTTAGTTCATTCTGTAGTTCGTGCAAGACGCAGCCTGGGACACCATCTGGTCCCACTGATGTTGTGCTTTTGGCTTTTGAAAGGGCTATTTTCACCTGGGAGTCTGTGATTTCCGGGACACTACACTTATCCGGTATTGTTGTGGGCCCTTTTGGGGGTGAGAGGGGGGTGAAGATTGTACTGAATCTATCTGTCAGGATGTTGGCAATATCAGTAGGTTCAGTATATGCTGTGCTATTTTGCACTAGCTCAGAGCATATCTGCGAGTTGCCACTTAGATTCTTGACATAGCTAAAGAAGGCTTTGTGATTATCTTTTGAATCTTTGGCTATTTTTCTTTCAAAGTTAGCTTTGGATGATTTTATGAGGGACCTTAGTTTCTTACTGATACTAATCAGGGATGTCTTTTCTTCTTGGGATTTGCTTTTTTCTGAACTAGTTTCCTCCTTCTATTGTATAGCCTGTTTATGGCAGGTGTCCACCAGACAGGTTTCCTTCTCTTAGGGGAGTGAGTCTTGGTTTTGCTATGGATGGCACAATCCATGCATCCTTGTAGGTGCTCATAGAGTGCATTTGTAAAGGTTCCTGCATCTTGGACACTGTTATCCTTTAGCGTGGGGGCTGTGAAACTTACCACCTCTGTCTTAAGTAAGGTGAAGTTTGCTATAGAAAAGTTTTCACTGTGGTTTCTTTGGTTGGGAGTGGTGGTGTGGTGTGGACATCCAGAGTGATTAGTTTATGGTCTGATCTAACCAGTGACGGGTTGACCTCCCTTGCAGAACACCTGTCACCCATTTTGGTGATGACCAGGTCCAGTATGTTTTCACCTCTGGTAGGGGAGTTTACCAGCTGATCCAGGGCATTTGAGTTGATAAATTCCAGGAAGTGCTGGACCTGGGAGTTTGTACTTGAGTAGTTTTCCCAGTTAATGGTAGGGTTATTGAAATCACCCAATATCAGGGTGTTCGGTAGGACCTTCATGTTTTCCAGTGTCTCCAGAAAGGCGAAGTGGTGGTCCTGGGTCATGGAGGGTGAGCTGTAGCAGGCCACAATTTACATTGCAGATTTTCCCAATGTTAGTTGCACATGGATGATCTCAGAGGTCTCATGCTGCACCACTAACCTGGAGGTGTAGGTATCCTTGATGAATATGGATACACTCCCCTCCTTTTGTGTTTTGGTCCATGTTCTGTGGCCGAAATGTGTGGTATGAGTTGTAGCCCAGTAGTGCTGGGGTGCTCTGTGGAGCCTTGGACCAGGTTTCAGTTACTGCACAGATGTCGACATTCTCCATACTGAGGAGTGCTTCAAGCATGTGCATTTTGAGATTTAAACTCCTGGCGTTGAGTATCATAACCCTCATTTTTTTATTTGTGCTGTTTACGGTGGTGGGTTTGACTTTTGAGCCTTGCCTATATAAGGCACTATGGGGGCATCAAGAGCCTTGGCCAGTATTCAAAATCCTAGGGGTGACAGGTGCAAGCTGTCTCTTGCAAAGCAACGAGGCTTGTCGAGCATGTCATCCCAGGCTGACAGACACTGGATCCCCTTTGAATGACACCAGAGGCTTAGTCAATTGTTGAAATTGATCATTTTTTATTTATACTGCGGTATCATTCTTGGTGAGGACAGGATGCTACTCAGGGTCAGGGTCATACCCATCTGGGCTACATGATCAGAGAGCTCTTCCATGTCTCTTTTCATGTAATCCAGGCAGGTACATCTCAGGTCATTCACACCAACATGAACAATGAGAGTCATATTTGTACTTGTTCTGGAGTGACCTGAGTGCTTGTGTTATGTGGTGGATTCTGGCTCCCAACAGGCAGTTAACAGTAACCTTCTCCTTTTCCAGCCTAGTGAGTGGGACGTCAGTGTGCCTGACTATAGAGTTGCCTATTACTAGTGTGTTAGGTATGTTATTTCAACTTAAGGGCTGTGATTGTGTGACACACTGATTTTGTGTTTTATGTGTTGCCTGGTGTGTGACAGGAGGTGCAGGTTTTTTGGGTATCTGCTTTAGAGGTCTCTGATGCTTTTGCAGGTTTTTATTTAGAGCCTCCGAGTATGATTTTGTGTATTTATGTGTATTTTTTGCCAGCGCTGGTTTAGTATGTCTATGTGAAACTGGAGGTGTGGTGCAAGTGTTAACCTTCTCCTCATGACTGCCTGTTCCAGTCTTGGGTGGAGAGAGCTTAGCCTCCAATTTAGCTATATAATTGTATCTCTCGCATATGTTAATGTTTTGTGGTAGGAGGAGAGGTTTGTCTGTGTACATGAGGCAGTTGTAACATTGCCTCAGGAATCCCAGGTTCACCAGCTGGACTGGAGAGTATACCTGAAATTGTCCTTTGGTCATGCCTGAATAGTAGGGTGAGCTGCTTAGTCGCTTGTTTGGTGAGTTGTGAATAATGAGCCTTGCCCTGCTGGGCAATCAAGTGTAGGGGGTATATTAGCGTATATAGGTATATTAGATTATCATAGATAATCTCTCCCAGATAAATGTCATTCGCTATATAATGCACTGGATAGCAAACTGGCTCACAAAACAGAAGCCTGGAACTTAGGGTGGGCAGTAATATCTCCTCCAAAAATTTGTCATTAGTGATGTACCCCAGGATTCAGACCTTGGGCCGTTTTTCTTTGGCATATTCTTTTCAGAGGTTAAAACTAATATTATGGGTCTGTGGCTGACCATGCCTGCAGGTAACTGCAAACTTGGCACCATCATGAACTTCCCAGAGAGTGCCAATATCCTCTAAGTGGGCATGTCCTGGACAAATAGCTGTTGTGAAAACCATGAGCTATATCTAAATGCCAAGAAGTGTGTAATCATATCCACCAGCAAGCATGACCCCTCATATAACTATTACACTGACAACATACCCTAAAAACTGATCCCATAGTTAAGGATCTGGGAAACTATGTTAGCAATGAATTATCCTTTCATCATTAGATAGCCGTTATTGTAAGGATGTGGAAGTCCTTTTTCATTACACAGCTTATTTTTAAAGGTATTGTGTCCAGGTCTAGGAATGTGATCATACCACTGTACTTGGCACTCTTTAGGCCAGTCATTGAGTTTAAGGCTCCTTTTGGTATGTACCTCTCCAGACACTTATCACAACTGGAATGACACAATACATTTTCACTAAAAAATCAAAAACCTAAATAAAATTTTGAAAAAACTATGCAGACCACCTCAAAGTTTTGCCCCTCTTCTCCATATCATACTGGCTGGCTACTGAAAGGTGACCATTGCCTCATGTAATAAACTTCAGTAGTCCCTTTTCTGTTACACATTTACAAGTCCAACAGTATTTACTCAAGGGATTTCAATCTCTTTTGCAAATTAAATATAACATGTTGAAATGATAGATATAGCTTACACTGGATAATATTTCTGTGGAACCACTTTCCACTCCACATAAAGCAAAGTACTTCAACAAATGAATGGGTAACTTCAAATTAACCATGGTTTAGTACCCCTGTCCCTCATGGATAGGGGAAACATTAAATGCCCCAACATAACCTTGCTTGGTCCATCTCTGGGTTATTCATATGCAAACTGTAAGTACTAAAAAATGCCATGGGAATGTAAGGCTAGACTTCTTAATGTTCTCACAGATCAATAGTGTAGTAAGTTCATATGAACCTATAAGATGCAGGAAGAAATTTTATTTATTTATTTATTTATTTATTTATTTAAATTTGTTGACCGGGAGTGTCCGACTGGATGTGGGTCCATTTTCAGCAGAGGCCTGGGGAGAAAAGCTCCACAGTAAAATAAACAGACAGTAGTTACATTGGATTACATAGCGATTAACAATTTAACATAGAAATTACTTACAACATATTTACAGATGAAGAACATAGTACATCAGTAGACAACTAGAATCTTTATCTGTGAAGTACATAACAGGCATTAACAAATGTAACAATGAGAAGTTCCTGCTGTATAATAAGTACTAGGCTTATGAGCATCTGAGCTTGCTATCATCAAGGTAGTTAGTGGAGGTGAAAGAAAGGTAGTAGTTGGATGGGGTGGGTGATATTAGAGTGGGAGTTGCAAGGGCATAGCCAGCATGTTTTTAGGAGCGCTTTTAATAAAGTTTTGAAGTTGGTGCATGATGGTATGGAGGTAATTGTGGGTGGGAGTGAGTTCCATAATTTGGCTATGGTGCAAGAGAATAGTGCTTCACCAGCAGAGTTATTGGCTTTAGTGATCTGCAAGTGATTTTTGTTGCTGGATCTTAGTGGTCTGGTGATGCGATGGGGTTGGAGTAGATTCTGGAGGGATGGGACATTTAGTGGATGGTTTACTAGTTTGTGGGCGAGTGAGAGCTGATACCACTGAAGGAGGTGAGGGAGTTCAAGCCAGCCCAGTTCAGCAAGTGAGAGACAGTGGTGACTACGGTAGGATGCCCCTGTGGCAAATTTGGCGATTTTGTTGTAGCAGGTCTCCAGCTTGTTTAGATCACATTGCCTTAGGTTGGTATATACTGGAGAGGCATAAAGTAGGGTGGAGATAAGGTGGGAATTTGCTACTGAAATCTTTGCTGCTTTGGTGAGAAATTGTTTATTTCTGTATAATGCTCCTAGTTTTTTGTGGACTTTTTTATGGTCATGGATATGTGACTGTCAAATTTTAGTTTATTGTGTATTTCCACTCCTAGCAATTTGGTGTGTTCAGTTGGGTATATAGTGGTGTTGTCTTTTGCTGTGATGTTAAAGTGAGAGTTGTTTTGAGTATGTTTGGTGGGTTGGAAGATGAGTAGTTTAGTTTTGTTTGGGTTGAGTATTAATTGGGCATCGGATAACCATGTTTCAAAAGAGGAAAAGGCTTCCTGTGTGACTTTTTGCAGTTTGGGTAGGGACTGGGCTGAGCAGATGATGGTTGAGTCATCTGCGTATTGGATGAGTGTGCCATGTTTGGTGGCAGAGGCTAGATTATTGATGTAAACAGAGAAAAGTAGGGGTCCAAGGATGGATCCTTGGGGAACCCCTATGGAGACAGGTAGTTGGGGAGATATGTCATTCTGCCATACAACGGATTGTTGGCGGTCAGACAGGTAACTCTGAAACCAGTTAGTGACTGATTGTGAGAAGGATAGGTTATTGAGGACGGAGATAAGTTGTTTGTGTGGGACCATGTCAAATGCTTTAGATAGGTCTAGGAAAGTAGCAGAGGAGAGATAGCCATTGTTTTTATGCTGAAGGATAGTGTTAGTAAAGGAGAGTAAGGCAGTGGTGGTGCTATGGTTTGGTCAGAAACCATGCTGAGTACTGGAAAGGAGGCTGTTAGTAAGGAGGTATGAGAGTGTATGCATCTCTCTAGTATTTTGGAGAGTGGAGAGAGAATAGCTATGGGGCGGTAACTGGTTAGTTCTGCAGAGGGTCCGCCTTTGTGGAGGGGAATTATATGTGAGACTTTCCACAATGTGGGAACGTAACTTTCTGACAGAGATCGGTTAATCAAGATGGATACTGGGTAGGCCAGAGCATCAGCTGCGATTTGTTGGTATTCACTTGGGAGGTTGTCTGCTGCTAATTTGGTGGGTTTAAGTTTAGTTAAGAGTTTTTTTATGTTGGAGGTAGGTACAGGAGAAAAAGAGAAGGCAGTGGGGAGATTACTAGTTGAAGGTGTGGGTTGGAGGGGGGGGGTTGTGTTGTTTAGCTGGTGATAGTATGATTTGGGTGAAGTGTGTGTTGAATGAGGTAGCAACATTTTCTGAGGGGTGAGGGATGTTAGGAGGAGGGGTACTGACTTTACCTGGGTGGAGGATGGAGTTCATGGAGGACCAGAATTGTTTGGGGCTGTGTTGTGAGGAGTCTAGGGCAGACTGGTAGTATTAGAATTTGTCCCGTTTTATTAGCTTTTTGACTCTATTGCGTAGTTCTAGGAATTTCTGTCTAGCTGCTGGGGTTTTGGTTTTACGCCAGTGCTCCCAGGCTTTATCCCTGTTTTTCATTTCTGACTTAGTGGTTTTCTGTAGCCATGGGGAGGGTTGTGCTTTGGTTCTGGAAAAACTTATGGGGGCATGGTAATTAAGGATGTTCAGGAAGGTAGTATTAAAAAATTCAACTGCATCATCTAGACTGAGGTACTTTAGAGCATGCCAGTTACATTCTTTGAGGGATGAGATGAATGTGAGTGGGTTAAAGTTTATTTTTTTACGTATTTGACGATAGATGACAGGTTTAGCTTGGTACAGGTATTTTTTGAGTAGGAATGTTGGGGAGTGATCACTAAGGCTGTCTGATAAGCAGCTTGTTATATATGACTGGGGGTTCTTACTGACTAGTATCCAATCCAGGGTAGTGTGCTTGCTGGAGTTTTTATTTATCCTTGTTGGTGACTGGACTAGTTGGGTGAAGCCATGAAGGTGTACATGATGGGTTGGATTGTTGCCAGAACAGGATTGCCAGCCAATATTGAAATCACCTAAGATGCTAGTTTCTTGGGGGAGATGGTGGGTAGACCAGCTGTGGAGGTTTTTTAGTGGAGGGATGTTTTGGCCAGGTAGGAAGTAGCATCCAATTATGTTGATGGATGAATTAATTACCATTTGACTGATAACTAAAAAAAAAATGCAAAAGCCTTTGTTTTATAGCATTTTACACTCCTTTTCCCCATTCCTAACTTATAGTAATGAGAAATCATTTACCATGATCCCACATTTTAAGTTACTTGAGTAGGCATTTACCCCTTTGGGCTAATTTAAACTTTATTTAACACTTTTTTTTTAAAGATTTTTCCAGCTTTTGTATTTTTCACTTCTGGTATTGCCTTCCATTGTTTAAATTACATCTGTTGTCTTACAGTACTTAATGTGTTATATATGAAATATTTCAGTCCATCTTAGACTTGGTTCCTCAGATAAGTGGTGACGCGAACCTCCTATTTCATTTATTTATTTATTTTTTATATAATGTACCTGATTTGATAGCAGATGGCAGGCATTCTCTACAGATATTCCTTTCTCTGTTGAGTTATCTGATTTTTTTTGCTTGATCCAGAGTCCTGTTTCTGGTTGGCAGTTTGGTCATTTGGGGCTTTATTGGGTTTAGAATATGAATTATTATTTCCTCCTCTGCTAACTTCAACAGATGTCTCCAATGACTTTTGGTCTTTTTGAGCTAACACAGGTTTCTTATTTAGTGGCTAACCAGTACTATTTCATGTAACCACCCATTCTGTGCCTTTTTCTGATATCAGCTCCCCTATCTGTAATTTATGTTGGTAATCCAATTACTTCATATTTGTCTTGACTCTGTTTTCCATGACATCCATTTTCATTTGTTTCTTAAGTATGTAGCTCCGAAACTGGCATCTCTCTCTCGCTCTCATTCATTCTGATTCAACTTCCAATTTCTTCATTCTCTCTGAAAAGAATTTTATAGCTACTGTGGTCAGATTGATGTTTTAAGGCAGTCTTTTTGTAAGCCTCCATCTTCTTTAACTCTATTGTTTAACTCTATTGAAAATGTCTCAAATAACATCCTTTTATCTTCTGAGGTGGTTTCTTTGACTGTTTTATTTTTATTTTATTTTTTAGACGTGTCATCTCGGCCTTGTGGTACAGAGAAATAAAGCCAATCTGGTGTGGGTGCCAAAGGGAATGGGTGAATGAGGTTAGGAGTAATCAGCTGATACTAACTCATCCAATATTTTGGGGAGGATAGAAGCTTGGCTAGCTGCACTGGAAATGCCTATAGCATATAACGCCTAGTGGACCCCATGCAGCAAGTAGTGTGTTAGGAGACTACAGATGTGCAGAAGTATGGCGCTGACAAGTTTACTAGATGGGTGAGCAATATCATAGTGAGGGAGGGGCAAAGGGGGCAGTTGCCCTGAGCACAAAGCATTAGGGGTATGAGTGGAAGAAGCAGTGTGTTGCTAAGCTAAAACACAGTGATATCAGCTTAATACAGTTTAAAGATTTTGAAGCTTGCTACAGCAGAGTGCTTTTTCTTTTTTTTTTTCTTTTCCTTTTTTGCTGTTCAGTGGAAGAGCTGGGGAAATTATATGGCTCTAAATATATTAAGTCAAACTGCTAATATGGTAAAGTGTTTTTTTAGTTTATTTTATTTTGTTTTCTCTTCATTGGAAGAGCTGTGTGTGTGTGTGTGTGTGTGTGTGTGTGTGTGTGTGTGTGTGTGTGTGTGTGTGTGTGTGTGTGTGTGTGTGTGTGTGTGTGTGTTTGTATGTGTGTGTGTGTGTGTGTGTGTGTGTGTGTGTGTGTGTGTGTGTGTGTGTGTGTGTGTGTGTGTGTGTGTGTTCATGTGTGCATGTGTGCGTGTGTGTGTGTGTAATAAGCGAAGAAATGAGACACCAGGGACTGGCACCAGGCATTGGATGAGCCAGTTATGGCTCTAGGGGTGGGAGTAGGACAGTCTGCAGGATCTATACACTGGCCCACTCCTCAACACCCACATTAAGGGGCTGGAGGCCTCTGACACAAATGGAGGTATGAATGGATCAAATGAGGACAGAAAGGGGGGACATTAGGATAATTCTATAGACAGTAAAAAAGTATACATGTTACTTGCCATGCTGTCTAGAAGGATTTTTTTTCTCTGTAGAGTAAAAACTCTGGAATTCTCCTTTGCTAGAAGAGATTTGAGTTTATGCTTTCACTACTTTCCAGAGCTAACCCCACCCGTCACTGAGTTGTAATACATTGGCAGAAAGCTGTCAGCTCACAATTTGTCAAAGATTTCCTTAGTGTGATCGCCAGTATTGCTGAACTTTAAGAAGTTAGGGAGTTTTTGCCCTACTCTAAACATCGAGGAGCTATCTGTGCTACTACTACTGACTGAAGCCAGGTAAAGTGACTTCCCAAGAAATCTCCAAGGGTTGGAAAGCTTCCACTCTTCCCTTTATTAGCTGTTTCTCATCTGCTTGTTTCAGTGATGTCTTCAATGTAAAGCCTGAGTAAGGAAAGGATACAGCAGCATACGGATGCCGGCATTAGCTTTTCCACAAAATCTTATCAGTTAACAAAAAATGACAAAAGAGATTTTGTTAACCTTACATCCCACACACAAGAAATAAATTTCTAAATATATCTGACACTATGCATATTGATAATGGTTTTACTAGTGGTGTTCTCTCTTGGTTCACACCTTTAAACAAATAATATAAGTTTGAGGTCAGGGCATACATTTGGTGTGCTGGAGACTGACTGTCCAGCCACTGCCCATTTTTTGTATACACTATTTCTTACCTTTTTCTTTTTCCCATCTCAAATTTAGTTCAGAATCTTACAATACTTGTCAAGAAAAGTATTACTATGCCTCAAATAATGTAATACAAATGTCAAGATTCATCTTTACAGAATGCTTTAACTGAGCCAAGCATCTCACATGTGCCTCAGTGTTCTCAGTATGAACTTGTAGTCATCTCTTACAATTTTTTTTATTCATTGCCAAATTAGAAACCTTGATATTAACAGGAATGTATTGTTTAATTACATTACAAAATTAAAAGTAGAAAACTATGAATATAATGAGCTGTCAATAAACAATGCCAGAGAACATAGTCATGCATTTCAAAAAAACTTCATCCAAATTAAACAACAGGGATCTGTGGCACAGAACAATAATGTCCCACTTATGACCCATGTGCCCTGAGTTCTTCTAGCTGCTCTGGCACTGCATGAGCATGGCAGGGGAGGGGTCGGAGTTATCAGATGCTACAAATTTGCCAGTCCTGGAGTAGTGCTAGTTCCAGTATTATGATCAGTACCATGCAAGTGGAGACTAGAATGGCACTGAGGTGGTCAGCACTAGGGATGTGGGTTTGGTGATCCCAAGCTGGTACAGGAGACTTTGTAGTTTGGTGGTAGAAGTATGGATAAACAAGAGGAGGGTGCATGAAGTCCTGTTGTGATGTGAGTGCTCATGATAGACACCAGTGTGTGTGTTTAGGTCCCTACTAGTAATGTTGTAATTGCCAGGATGATACTGAGGGCACAGACACATCAATGGCCATCCAGATTATTATCCCTTTGGTCAAGTTATGCCTTTTTTATTGGGGATACCTGCTAAAGGGGAATCAGTCTGCTCAAGACATCTTGGGGAGGTATGATGGCCAGCAGGCATGAAGGCAAAAAGAATACATAAAACATATGCAAACTACTACAAGCAACGATATATGTCAAAATACTATAGAGACAATGGCCTAGAGGGAATGAAGCTCTGAATATGATACAGATGACCAGTGTTCCAGTAATGACCCTGGTGCAGAAAACCCATCTGAGAAGGGAAAGTAGAAATGAGGTAAAAACTACTTGCTTATTCTTTGGTGGAGGGGGGGGGGCATGTGCCATTGATTGAAAACTCATTCCACAACCTGTACTGGAGATCAGAAATGGGTAGAGGCATCTGTTTTAAAGGAGTGGGGTTGGGCTATTTTTGTTACATCACTTGTGGAAACAAGCAACTAACCCTCACACTCTAGCATAGTATGCCCATCCCTTGTACAGTGGAATAGTGATTCAAGATGAAAAAATCTGCATAAGGTTCCACTGTTGACGCAATACTGCAACTGTATTTCATCTTGTCATGAATGAATATGTGAAGTCACAGTGATAAACAAGAGGTTCTATAGACATAGGGATCACAAACAGTAAGAGACGTCCGTTAAAAATATGATAACTGTAGCCACAAGTAAAGTTAGCATTCATGAGTCAAACCACATAGGTGGTGGTTTCCTCTGCAGAACCAATGAAACCCAGTTAAAGTCCCTGTCAGTCATGTCAACAACATGTTAGCATATAGAAGTATCCCCGGTTCATAGCAAAAGACTAAAATGCCATTCATAAAGTTTGTATGGGGGCACATCAGACTAAAACTTTAGACTTATCAGCCTGACCAGTATTCCATGTAAAATCAATCAGGGGAAATGTAATGCAGCTTATCTAGAATGAACGAGTGAAGGTACATTTGTTAGCTATTGAACAGTATGAGTGTTTAACTAGAGATCTTGCCTTTTGAATAATTTTGCGTTCTTTGAAGAGGTAACAGCAGCACTTGTTGAAGAACTGGCAGTGCATGCTGCTGCTGTTTTGCCCTTATTATGTCATTCAGCATTGTTCCTCATAAGGATATAATTGTCAAAATTAAATGCATTTAATTTCAGTTTTATTTATTTATTTATTTATTTGACACTTGTTAACAAGGTTAGTCCAACTGGGCAAAAATATCCTTTTCAGCAGAGGCCCGAGGAGAAAAGCTCCAAAATAATACAAATAATACAATAATATAAAGAGTAATTGACATAACAAAAAATTAATTACAATGAGTAAGTTGAAATCAATACTAAGCATACATAGTACAAGGTACAATAATAACAGAGGCAGCAAGCAAATGACAACATACTAAATATTGTACAATATATATATCATAATACAGATCAATCAGTGATAGGAGATAAAAAGAAAAAAAAAACATAACAATAGCGGTCACAGTAGGACCTTTAAGACCTGTAATACATACAGGAGAATTAAAACCTTATGTAAAAGGCTAGTGTACAGACAACAAGTTCGGGAAGCTCAGGGAGCAATGGAAAACTGTTAGCAAAGTATAACGAAGCAATAGAGAAGGTGGAAAAATTAGATACAAAGTTGTAAAAGAGGGAAGCTACATTAATTCAGCTCACAGAGGGATGCAATTTTATAGGAGGTGAAAGTTAAGTTAAATACAGTCATTGCATGGGCAGGACCAAGATTTGTAGAGGCTTTCTTTCAGAATTATTTTAAAGGACTTAGGGTTAGTGATAGATCTAACACTTAAAGGAAGCTTTTTCCAGGCATTTGCAACAGAGTAGTTGTAGATGAGTTCACCAATATTTTTGTTGGGTTTATAGACATGCAGTAGATGCTGTTGAGAGCTACAGAAAGCACAGTTAGAGGCATAAGGCTGGATTAGATTAGAAAGGGTGGGGCAGGAGGAGGGTTCTTGTAGGACAGAGTGTAAAGGAGTGTGCAATTCATTTATAAATCAGTGGTAAAACATTGGGTAAGCAGCATGTCACTGGCTAGGCTTTGCAGAGACACACTGTAATTCAAATAATGCTTGCACACCTAGGTGATACTACGTAGCAACATTAGGAGAAACTTAATATCCATAGGGAGACAGACTGCACCTAAGTGCAAACACCTTTGCTTCATAATGGGTAAATGAGCAGCACATCAGCTATGCAAGCATTCATGCAGTGAAACACATACCCAGAATCTCAAGAAATATACATAGAGTGGTTCTAAATCAGTGGCAGATTGCAACATCTCAAAAGACCTGAAATTTGAATGCAAGGATGCTACATCAGAAAAATAAAGCAATACATGTAATAGCTAGACTGTGTGTGTCAGTGTACACATTATCAGGATGATAAAATGTTACATAGAAAGCTATATTGCCATAGGTATTTTTAAACATCAGTCAGCTGCTCAAAATGGAAGGGAGGTGTATAGGGAAAGTAAAATAAAAGGAGAGGCAACAGGCAGATTTCAACACACAAGGATGAAGCATCAAATGATAAGTGTTTTCAGCAGGATTACCTTCTTCAGATCATAACTTCCTGTGCTTCATTCCACATCCTTAAACAAAGATTCACCAATCAAGTTAATTTCTTCATTATTAGTTCCTCCTACCACAGACTCTCAATCACTTGCCTGGAGTTAAGCAAGCCTCCATTTTTAGCCAATAGAAAGACGTTTCTGCTTCAGAATAGGTTTCAGTGGAACCACGGCATTTAAGCCTGGGTGGCGGTTGGCTCTTAAGGTGTTTAGCCACCCAATTTCATGAATCTCCATGTTGTTGTGAACATCTCCAGCTCTATGTCCTATTAGCACACATTCTATAGCTTTAAAGTCAAAGTAATGGGTTGGGTTTGAGTTAATGTGAGATACTAGTGCATTTTTCATATCCTTCTGTCGAATATCTCGTAAATGATATAAAACCCAGTCTTTCAAGAGTTGATCAGTTTTGCCTATATAGAAACAAGGGCAAAGGTGACAGCATGCTAGATATACAAGATGTTTACTGTTGCAAGTGGCTTTGACATTAAATATATAGTTCTTGCCTGAAATTTCCTTAACTTACCTAACTTATCTTACCAGGGAGGATGATACTGTAGGGGTACTGCAGTGGTTACTCATGTTGGTTAATAACAAGTCCAAGATATTATCACCTCTTGTGGGGGTATCGACTAGCTGTTTCAAGGCATTTGCATTGACAAAACCAAGGAATCTGGGCATTTGTGTTCTGGCAAGACTAGTTTTTCCAATCTATGGTTGGGTTGTTAAAGTCACACAGGATCAAGGTAAATGGTTGAATCGTGATAGATTCAAAGAGGTCCAGATAGGTGGACTGGGCATCTTGAGTCATATTTGGGGGCCTGTATCTAGCTATGATTTGAATTGGGGTCTTGTCAATGGTTACCAACACCTGGAGTGTCTCCTGTGTGTCATACTGTTTTACCAGCCTGGAGGTGTGTGTGTGTGTGTGTGTGTGTGTGTGTGTGTGTGTGTGTGTGTGTGTGTGTGTGTGTGTGTGTGTGTGTGTGTGTGTGTGTCTGTGTTAATATATATTGAAACTCCACCTCCTTTGGCTTTGCTGCCCACAGTTTGGGGTCTGAATGTTTGATAGGATAAGTAACCAGGTAAGGCCAGGGTGTTCTTTGCAGCTTTGAACCAGGTTTCTGTGACTGTACAAATATTAGCATCTTCCAGGTTTAAGAATGCTTGCAATAAGTGCAGTTTCATGTTTAGACTCCTAGCATTTAGCAGCATGAGGTTTTTACCAACCTCAAGACGTTTCCTAAAAAATGGCACTATGGGGGAGGCAAGGGCCTTTGCTAGAAGTCTCATGCCCAAGTGAGACAGATGCAGGCCATCTCTAGCAAAGCATCATGGTGTGTTGATCATATATTCCCAGGCTGTCAGGTACTGGATCCCCCTGGAATGACACCAGAAACTAAGCCAATTATTTTCTGTTTGCATTGAGGCATCATTATGGGTGATGATAGAATGCTGATTAAGGCTAGGGACATACCTGCATGTGACACATATTCGATGAGCTCAATCATGTCTCTCTTCAGTCCAGGGAGGTATGTCTCAAGTCGCTCACCCCAACCTGGACTATGACAGAATCACAACATGAGTGTGTGTGTGATATGATGCATTCTGGCTCCTGACAGACAACTAACCATAACTTTATTCTTATCCGGCCTGGTGAGAGGCACATCTGTGCATCTCACAATGGAGTTTCCTATGAATAATATGTTGGGTTTAGGGTTAGACCTTTGTGGTTTCAAGACACAGGTGTGTGGACTATGCATGGTAGAGGGTTGAGGAGTTTGGATGTGTTTTTGCCTCTGAGGTCTCCTTTGTTTGTGTACGTTTTTGTTGAGACCCTCCACATATGTGGGTGTGTGATGTGTAGTTGTGGGTGATGTTAGAGGTGAAGTGGTTCTGTTGATAACCTTCTCAGTACCAGATATACTAGCTTGTGAATGAGAGAGCATAGACTCTAGGTTCTTAATCTAATTGCATCTCTTACAAATTGTGTTCCTAGGTGGTAATAGTAGATGGTTGTCCATGTACATGATGTATTTGCTACACTGTCTCAGGATGCCCATATCAACCAGGCTGGCAGGAGAAACTGTAGGAAATTGTCCATCCATATTTGTCAGAATCTGAGGGATAGAAGCCAGGGAAAGCTAAGGGGTAGACGTAAAGCCCAAGTGCTTAAACCAAAACTAAGATGCTTAGAATAACACAATTTAAACAGGCTAAAAACAAACATTAATAAATGTAGCAGAGAAGATGCAATTCAACACTTTAGAGAACAAGTAGCCGAAAAGCAAGAAAATTAAGATGAAGTAATAGAGTAGGAGGAAGAAACACAAATACAGTAAAAGCAGCTGAATATTTTTTTTGTAGAGTAGAAAGGGAAACAGGAAGAACAGAAGATAATTCAAGGTTGAGAAACTAAGGGGGTTGGCCTTCAAAAAATGCTCTTTCTGTATTCAGTAGAATGAGTTAATGAGACTGGACTGGAAGGAGTGTCCCAAATCAAATTTACAGTATGGGCAGGCAATTGAAAAGTCACCAAATTTAAGAACAGGACAACAATAGTGAGGGAGGATGGGGAACTATGCTACAGCTACTAGTTTCACTATTTTAGGCAGAAATCACTGCAGAATGTTTATCACAGCAGAAAAACATCAGTGAGATACTAAATGAAAGTTGTCATCAGAAAAAGGAGCAAGGAGACTCTAGAGAATGGTTTTAAGTGCAAACAAATCAGTTATATGATACACTCCTTGGCAGGAAAATTAGAACAAACAGATGCTTAACAAATGGAAAACATTTCCAATTAATACTTTTTCATACAGTGAGACTAGCTTAAAAAAGCTTTACAAAAAGTGAGGCAGTAACAAAAGTGATTTAACATGCCCAGCAAGGCAGACAATTGCAGTAGATTAGCTAATAACAATAAAATACAGTAAAATGTAGGCAGCAGATAATAAAAATTAGGCAGCAGACAATAAAATGTGCAACAAATGGTTATAATAAGCAATACCTAGCAAAAATAAGCAAGAAAACTGGATACTTATTGTTGTATATCACAGATCAGAGTTGTGTTCAGTGCCCCCTCCTCCATTCAGCACAGTGTGAAAAAAGTGCATGTTAGGCAGCAGGCACATGCATTTCCCCAACAAATTTATTAACATACTTGCAAACAATGGTGGGATTATATGTGATGGGCACACCAGGAAGACTACAGGTACCATGAAATGGTGCAATGTAACCCCACTCAATAACAAGTTCCCAAGGAAGACAACATCAAATATAGTTGCACGTCACAAAAGTACCACTACCCCTACCACATGACACTGAAGCACCATACGATAACACACATATTTATAAAGCTGTCCTTGACAAATACCTGTCATACACTGCAATGCCTGCATCTGAGTATATTTCTTCAGCCAGTATATAATATGCATCAGCAATTCTGAATGCACCATCACAGGAGCCCAGCAGACACTCCCTGAAATGGCTGCAAGGGAGATAAAAGGTAAGTTTTCTCTTATTCATGCACCATGCAGCTGGTGTCATGCAAGGCATTAGCACAAGCTGCCAATCTCCTGAGTCTCCTCTGAAAATGGTACCACTTTCGTGATATGCAAAATAGTAACCTATAAATCGCACACACTATGTGATTTCTAAATCAAGGGCAGTGCAGCATATAGCACTAAAGTAGCACAATGCATGTATTCACACAGGTTTACAGTAAAAGCTTGTGGCCATGATCTGTCAAGGGTGAGTGCAGGCAATAGGCTGCATTTTAGGTCACATATGTGACAGGAAATAAAGTGATTCATTAACATACATGGAATCTGACCTAAATTACATACTTCTCCTGCAAACAGGAATACAATTGCATTGTTTTAGAGGTATGTACTTATTTTGTATACCAGAACATGTAGCTTTTGGAAGCTATGTGGATACTTAAGCAACATAATTAAGAGGAACAGCATCACTATCTGGACCTATAGACAGCCTTAAGGAGGTACACAGTACTCTGAAAGCATGCAGTATGCTCTATTTGTCTGCCTTCGGAATTCTTAAAGACATACATCTGTAGAATTCAAAGCTTAAAAAGCTAACAATAGGAATATGTGTGCCTGTATTGTATATAGACTGCACTGACAACAAGTTAGCTTACAATAAAGAGGACAACTTATCCCTGTGCACGTATGTTATGACGTATGGCCAGGACATGGCATGTAAAATATATATGGTGGCCTATGATGCCTGGTACATCAGTCCAGTAACTACAAACATTTCTGTCTTTGTATGATTCTAGAATATTTCCCATGTTAATAGTGTTTACCAAAGTGATGCTAATGGTGGCTGTAGGTATGGCTGCCTCCCCTATATATACCTATAGGTCTTAACAAAGTGGATGAACTCTGTGGTTCGTGCATACATACCAATGTGTGGAAAGTTCTCCTGCAGTGTGTATACTCCCATATTTATACTTCTATAAATAACATAGTATACACCTGTACCTTTACCTGTTAAACTAGTATGGTATACTAGTTTACCCCTTTATCTGTAGTTGTTATTTCACTAGCCCCAGTAGTGTGTAGTCAGTAGCTTTGTGTTATTGTTCACAGGTGTCTGCATGTTCAACAGACTCAGTAGACAGCAGAGGCTGGACAATTTCAGCCCTGCTAAAATGATGTCCTACCACATTTAGGACATAGGGAAACTATAGGTTTATGAGAGGGAGGTGCTGATCAGCTTTTATGGCAGCAACTGTGGCAAACAGGATTCCATGATGTAAATAACAGGGGAGGGTATAGAAGCACATAACTGCAGTTTCATAAGGATGTTACTGATATGTTGTGTCATGCCAAGGCAATGTCATATTTAATAGCAGGTGCGAGTTTAGCCATGGGACAAATGAAGAAGAGTGGGTCACCTGAGTCTGAGGCATTTTGGTGTCTTTACAGAGGGATAATGTTCCTTGTAATATCCCTTAAAGAATGAAGACTGGCTTGTGGGTGGCATCTCCCCAAAGTCAGCCTAGTGGACGATGCACCATAATAGTATCACATTCAGCAGATTTCTATTCATCATCACTGTGCATAGAGACTGCAAGCTGGTCACAATGTATGTAGCTTATGTTTTTTTATCGAAACATTAGGTATCTACCCATATCAATATGGCAGCAGAGACACACTTGAACTGTAAGGTACATCTGCATGGACACCATTGGCATGAATGCCATAGAGGCACAGTTTCTGTACAGATATTCATGATCTCTGTGTGTGTTTGTTTTGCATTTACAATGTAGAACAGGGCTACAGAGGCATATGTAGTGGCTGGAACAGGACAACAGGCTTATTTAGGTGCAGGTGTAGTGGCTCATGATAATGATAAGACACAGATACCCGAGTCAGAGTTTGATAACACAGTGGAATTACATGTGTCCATTGTAGGTTGGCATCCGCATACAGTATAGGGTAAAGGTGTGGACTCACCCTAAGATGAATATAATGCTGTACAGTCAAAATGCTTATTGTCCCCAGTATGGGGAGGGTTGCAGGGGAGGGGTGCAGTGTGGGTCTGAGCATCAGAAAAAACTCCCATTGTGTTTGCAGTGAAAGAAAAGTGCACTGCATCTGATTTGGGCTTACCCAGCATTAAATACCTTCACCGGAGTACCCCACTGTTATCATGTGTCATAACCAGCCCCTGACATGATGATGTTGTCCAGCATTGCAGGCAGCTTGATAAAGACATGAAGTCTATAGACGCAGCTATTATTTGTCTTATGAGGTCTGTTCATGCACACACAATGTCTTTTTCCACTTCCATGTGGAGGACTGTCAGTGCCACCAAGACTACCAAAACTGACTGTATCTACCAAGCTTAGAGTAGGATATACACTAGAGGTGGCCATGTAGAGTGACATCACAAGAAACACAGTCTTCACTTGCATCAGGAAGTATGCAGTGCCCTGTCATCCCTTACTGTGTCTGGACATGACAGCTAGGCTCCTGTTGCAGAACACCATCTGCACAAACAGCATGAATATCATGGTCCCACCTTTGCATATCCTTCCTGTCATGTGAGACCCCGTGTCCTAGTTGAAATAGCCAGCTGAGTAGCCACAGGTCTTGGTCATGTAATGGTACTCTCTTATTACTAGGAAAGAGGAAATTGTCTTTGACATAGAGAAGCCATCACCAAGGGACCCTCATATTTACCTTCTGTAGTTTCACTAGCGTTAAACTGCAACAGTGTGCTGACTTTAACTGGACCTATCTGGAATTTGCCTTACAGTTTAACAGAACACTTTAAAAGTTTCAGATTTCTGGTGTCAAACAAGCACCCAGTGTAGGTTTACACTTAAATATTTTTGTGTTCCTGTAACTTTGTTCAATACTAGCAGACTCACACTTTAGGACCTGCACCCCCCCCCCCTGCATCTTCCTTGCAGAACTTTAAATCTTTATTGTAATTATGTAATCTTGGGTCTCTCTTGACTCACTCCCATTACCAGTGTTGTCTGTTCTGAATTGAATTCCTTGACTCAGCCCACTCCATTCACCCTCCCTATACTTGGGCTCACTTCGCTCCCCACCCTAACCCACTATTCCCACCCACCCTGACATAATTTTCTTTATAGTTAACCAGTTGCTACAACTTACACCAGGTCACTCCCCCTATTTCCCATTAGTTATACAGTAATATATCCTTTTTTCACTACCATCCTCCCCATTACCTTTCAATGTCTCTCCCTGCACTCTCCCTATACTTACTTTACATATTGTACTACCTCACTTTAATTGAACATACTTGTTGTGGGTGGAACCTATCTCCTAACTGTCCTTTAACCTCTCAACCCTCATTCAACTCAGACCTCTTTCCTATATCTCCCTCTCTACTCTGTCATCGAAGTCTCCTGACCTGACCTACTAAGTTTCTGCATCATGACAACATTTCATACAAAGCAAAACTAAAAAAAAACACGCCTTCTTCTGTTTCACTAGGTTTCCTACCTACTAGTCACTCCTCTATTAAAGTCTGGTAACATTCACCCTAAACCTGGACTCCTTTCATCTACCAACAACAATACCCACAGCAACCCCACTCCAGACTATAACTCCACCCTAACTAATAAGCACCTCAAGCTTTATGCTCAAAATATCCGTAGCATTCTGAATTAAACTGCATAATTACATGCACGGATAGACCTGCACTCCCCAGACATCCTAATTCTCACAGACAACTGGCTCAAACCACAAAACTCAGATAACAAAATTCTCCCACCTGGCTATAACATACTACGTCTGGATAGAATAAATAGAAAAGGTGGAAGAGTAGCTATCTTTTACCCTGACCATCTCACAGTAACCTCCTCTAACAGCTCTCTACTTCCCTTCCCCCCTGCTGAAATTCTGTAAGTAAATGTAATTCTCAACAAACACCTTACCTTAACTGTTGCTGCCATATACCTACCTCCTGGTGATAATTTCTCCCTCCTTGAACAAATACTGTTTTGGTTCTCAGAGAACATTACAACAGAAACAACCATCCTAGGGGACGTCAACATAAATTGGCATCCCTTTAAAACAGACTCCCCTTGTCAAAGTATAAATCTTTATGGCTTCACACAGGTCATCTCAAGTCCAACCCAAGAACCACTTGACCAAAGGGTAAGGATCCACAAATGATCTCCACTCGGTAGTTAAAACACTTGTTTAATAAGGCTTCGCCTCCAACCATAAGAAACAATATGAACACAGTAGAGTTAAGCGCTTTCTCCCAGTCCAAATACTAGGCTTCCTCAAAATACTTATTACTACATATTGTTTTTTATGGTTGGAGGCGAAGCCTTATTAAACAAGTGTTTTAACTACCGAGTGGAGATCGTTTGTGGATCCTTACCCTGTGGCAAAGTGGTTCTTGGTTTGGTGCTTGTGCTTACGTTGGTGTTTTTCAACTGCAACCCACCTAAATAAGCTCTCAAACTCGCACTCAGTTATTGACTGGATACTAGTATCTCATCCCAATAAATACCATAAACCTGAACCACTGTCTGACCTTTTTAGCAACCATGCACCTATCCGAGTACTTAGATACACCTCCCCACACTGCTAGTACTCACAAATATAAAACTTTCCATAAACTGACCAACTTCAACCCAGAATACTTAAATAGCCTCATATCCTCCATTAACTGGTCTTCACTATTTTCACTGCCCCTTAATGATGCTGTCCTACACTTCAGTTCAACTTTCTTAAATATTCTCAACACTCTAGCCCTCTTCAAACAACAAGAGTTAAATCTCAAATCTGCCCTTGGCTTACCAACACCACTTGTTCCTCTATCCATGTCAGAGATCTAGTGTGGAAAAATGGAGTAAATCAAAATCTCCTTCAAACTTAAAAAAATATAAAGAACTTAGAAATAAAACTAAAAAAATGATAGAATCCAATAAAAGAAACTTCTATTCACAATCCACCTCTAATCACAATAATAACCCCAGGGACTTCTGGAAGTCAGTTAACCACATCTTACATCCAGGTAACCCACCAGGTCCCAATCCTGATCCTAACCTGTCTCCCACAGAAATAGCCACCCAGTTCAATTCCTTTTTCGTCAACACCATCAGTAAATTACTTCCTTCTAACTCCAGATCTCTTCCTAACTCCACTCTGGCTTCTGATTCATCTAGCCCTCACTCTGAAAAAACACCCCAATCCCCATAAAAACACTTTTTCTCTTCAACCTGTATTAACTGTCTATATCAAAAAACTTCTTCTGAATCTAAAGCCATGCTCTTCTTCTGCTGACTAATTGACATCATACTAAAATAGCCACCTGTTCCATTGCATGCCACATATCTATCCTAATAAATCACTCACTGTCTGAATCTACTGTTCCATCCATCTGGAAAAGAAATCTATACTATCCCCCATCCATAAAGGAGGAAAATCTCCAGAAATTTCCAATTTTAGGCCTATAGCTATTGTCTCTCTACTCTCAAAAATCATGGAAAAATGCCTCCATGCACAATTACTATACCACTTGTTACTAGAAAATCTTTTACCACCCACTCAGCATGGTATTCGACTGAACCATAGTACTTCTACCACTCTCATTGCTTTTACCAATTCAGTTGCACAATCTAGTGACAACAAACTAGTCTCTTACCTTTCCCTGGACTTATCCAAAGCATTCACTACTGTGTCTTATCTTTTGCTCGTTTCTAAACTAACAGAACATAATCTGTCCCCATCCACTATCTGTCGGTTCAGCAGCTACCTGTCCAATAGGCAACACTCTGTTAAATGGCTTTCTACACTGTCCCCTCCTCTGCCAATCACCACAGGTGTGCCCCAAGGCTCCATCTTAGGACCTGTTCTATTCAACATTTTTACTAACAATCTTTATAAATCCTGCCCCAAATTAACTCTCATCCAATATGCAGATGATCCTACAGTCATCACCTCCTCTGATTATTTCTCAGACCTGCCTTCCAAAACCCAGCAAACTTTCACAAATATTGAGATTTGGCTAATCAGTAACCAGCTAATACTCAATGCTAGGAAAACTAAACTACTTGTAATTCTGCCTAAATCACTCTCTTATAACACCTCAGCCTAAACTACCACCTCGTTAGACAACACCACCATCAATGCAGAATCCCATACCTAACTACTAGGGGTCATAATTGATGATAAACTAAAGTTTGTCCTTCATATAAATTACTGTATCAAAAATACTAAACAAAAGCTTGGCTTACTATATCGTAACAAAAGATATCTCACACCAGAGGCAAGACGGTTACTCTCTCTTGCTTATTTCCTACCCTGTCTCTTCTATGGCTCCCATATCCTCACTGACCTACAGGCAACATTACTGAATAAGATGGAAAATACATATTAAAAAATAGCTAGATTCGCCTCCAACACTCAACCTAAATCCCATCACTGCCTGGCCTTGAAAACACTGAACTGGCTTGAGTTCCCCAGTCAACGTCTTTTCTCTCAACTTAATATTATCCACTCCATCCTCTACAAACCTTCCTTCTGCCCTAACATTTCCAACATCTTAACTTACTACCTCCTAACCAGAAAACTTAGAAGCACCAGCCAAAACCTCCTTGACATTCACAAACCTGAAAATCAATTGACGAAACCCTCTACAACTATCTTCCCTCTATCCACTGGTATAAGCTACCTTTAACAATCAGATCTATCACACAGCCCCACCCATATAAAATCACCCTAAAAGTCCAGTTTACTAGTACCGGGACTTACTCCTGTACACAACCACCATGAACTTAATCACCTGACCCCCCCCCCCTCACTCTATACAGCTTCTTCTTAATTCATACTTAATTCTAGCCACAGAACTCTAACACCTAATACCTTTTTTCACTAAATTTCTCCACTACTCATATTTCCTCCCTCTCTTCTTTTCCCACTTAGCGTACTCCCCTTTCTCAGATTTCCCTTAATTCTAACTACTACTACTCTCCTCTCTTATTTATAAATTTAAAAAAAATCTCTAATTTTCCCTCTTTTACCCATAGTCACCCCCCTTTTTTTCTCTTGACATTTAACCTTTTTCCATCACCTGCTCTCTCTATCAACTTCCCCTCTGTTTCTGATTACTGATGCACATGCTGTTGCCTATAAAAACTAAGATTTGATATACACTACTTTCTGTACTCTTATTTTAAACTCTGTGTTAACGGTCATTACTTCCCCTCTAAATGAGGAATTCCTTATATATTGGAGATATATGAATGACTTTAACATATTGTTTTATTGCCTTTTTTTAAATAACATCTTTTAAACTCTCATGCTACAAGTGGATCCAAACATTATAATGCATGTTTATATTACTTCATATATACTGTACTGTTTGTAAACATTTTTATGGTGTATGTAATACTTTGTTCATAGGTTCATAGATGTGTACAAGGCTAATGGCCCTGGAACCTTTGCAAGCCTAGCCCATAGGATTACCCTGGCATCGTGCCAACCTACCTTAGTTCCCAGTGCCTCTGTCAAGTAGAGCCACTGGAGTGATCCCCAGGGTGAATTTTCTATTTCCCATCCACTCATCAAGATTTCTCTTTAAGAGGACCAGCGAGGTGCTCTGTTTGACATGTATGGGAAGTCTATTCCATAGCATGGGCAGTATCTCGGTTATGAACCTGTCCCTCCAGCATGTTCTGTTGATTGTGGTAATGAGGTTGAGGTCTCTGGAGCGTGTGGTATGGAGAGATTGGATTTCTTTATATGTAGCATTTCTAACAGAGCTGGGTCAGATATGGCTTTGTAAGCCAAGCAGAGATCGCCTCTAAGTAGGCAATATGAGACAGAGAACAGTTGGAGTTTTTTCAGTTTGTCCATATAGGACAAGTGTTTAAGGCCTAGGATCCTCTTTGTGAGGTACTTTTGTGGCCTCTCCAGTTGTTGCAGGTGTCTAGTGAGGTACATGCCAAATGGAACGTTGTACTTGATGACTGGCCTAATGAGGAAAGAGTAGAGGGGAGACAATGACCACTTTCTTCCTGGATGCAAAACCCTTAGTAATGAGATATGCCACATAGGAGGATTTTCTGACTACAGTGGCAATGTGGTGGTCACAAGAGAGGTTGCTGTCAACCTGTGTACCCAGATCTCTTATAATGCCTTCTGTGTTCAGTGGACTACTATCAATGTAGTAATTCATGGGAACCGGGTTTTTCCCAAAGGGGATGATGACACATTTTTTGGCATTTAGCTTAAGGTCATGGTTTTGACACCATGTGTTGGTCTCAGTGAGGCCGTTCTGTAAGATGTCAACATAATTTGGGGAGTTAATAATAGTATCCAACTTGCATTTGTCTGAAAATTTTGTCAACCAGAGCCCCTTTGTGTTGGCCTGGACTTCAGAGAAGTAGATAATAAACAGGAGAGGACCCAGGACTGAACCCTCTGGGACTCCACTCTTGACTTGTTGGCAGTCTGACTTGGAGTCAGCTACTTTCATTCTGTGGGTTCTATCTGTGAGCCAGTTTGCAACCCACCTAGTGATATATGAGTTGATGCCTAGCTTAGTGAGTTATTCTATGATTCCTGAGTAGGGAATGGTAACAAAGGCCTTGGACAGATCAAGGTAGGCTGTATGAACCACCTTGCCTTCATCCACAGCTGTGGTGACTGATTCAAAGAAGTCGACCAGGTTGAGTAGACATGATCTACCCTTCACAAAACCAAACTGTGTGGGATCCAGTGTTTGGAGATGCCCTATATCCTTGTTTATTAGGTCCATGATGATGTGTTCCATAGCTTTGCATATCAGACTCGTCAAACTTATGGGATGATAGTTCCCAGGGTCTGTAGTCTCTCCCCTTTGTGGAG
The DNA here is from genome assembly GCF_019279795.1 of Protopterus annectens. NCBI lineage: Eukaryota > Metazoa > Chordata > Ceratodontiformes > Protopteridae > Protopterus > Protopterus annectens. The sequence continues at coordinate 210,662,475 of NC_056734.1, forward strand.
AGGGATGACTGTAGCATTTGGTAGAGACAAAGCCTGAGATGAGGCTGTGACTGAACAGGGCACACAGGTAAGGTGTCAGTTCACTCTGTAGTTCATGTAGAACACAGCCAGGGATATTATCGGGTCCCATAGAAGCTGTATTCCTGACCTTGGACAGTGCTGCTTTAACCTGTGCAGCAGTAATACCAGGTGTCTGGCAATCTACTGGTATTGTGATTGGTCCTTTGGGGAGAAGAGAGAGGTAAAGTTGACACTGAATCTGTCGGCCAGTATATTGGCCTATACTGTTGGCTCAGTATAGGAGGTACCATTGTGCAGTAGCTCAGAGCAAATCTGGGTATTGTCATGGACGTTCTTTACATAACTATTGAAGACCTTGTGGCTGTCTTTACTATATTCTGCAATTCTGTTTTCATAGCTAGCTTTAGAGGATTTGATGAGGATCTCAACTTTTTTTGAGGCTGATAAGGGAGTTTTTCCATTCTTGGGACTTCACCTTATTCCACATCAGTTTCCTCCTTCTGTTGTAGAGTTTGCTTATTGCAGGAAATCACCATATTGGCTTCCTTTTTTTGGAGGAGAGCATCTTGGTTCTATTGGGTATGGCGAGATCCATGCATTTGTGTACGTGTTCATACAGTGCATTGGTGTATGATTCGGTGGTCATGCAACTATTCTCCATTTGCATGGGTGCTATGAAGTTAGCCACCTCTGCTTTTAGGAGCCCAAAGTTAGCTTTGGAGAAGTTTTTCATTGTCATTACCTTTGCGGGGGGGGGGGGTGTATTTCCAAGGTGATTAGTTTGTGTTCGGATCTAACCAGGGAGGAGTTGACTATTGATGTAGAGCAATGGTTGCCCATGTTAGTAATGACCTAGTCAAGGATGATGCTACCTCTAGTAGGGGTAAGAACAAGCTTGTCCAGGGCATTGGAATTAATGAATTCCAGGAAACGTTGGACAAGTGTATTGGTACATGAGTAGTTTTTCCAGTTAATAGAGGGTAGTTGAAGTCACCCAGTATGAGAGTGCTAGGTTGGACCCTAATATTCTCCATGGTGCTTAGGAACATGGAGTGTGAGTCTTGGGACATAGTTGGGGATCAATAGCAGGCTACGACCTGAATCACTGTCTTACCCAATGTTAGTTGCACCTGAAGCTCTGATGCATTATGTTGGGCTACCAGTCTGGAGGTGTGCATATCCTTTATGAATATGGAAACATCACCACCTTTGGAGCTTCGGTCCAAGTTCTGAGGCTAAAAGGTGTGGAATGAGTTATAGCCTGGTAGTGCAGGGGTGCTTTCTGCTGCTTTAAACCAGGTCTCTATTACAGCACAAATGTCAATGTTCTCCATTTTAAGAAGTGATTCGAGTGAGTGGATTTTGAGATTTAGACTTCTAGCATTGAACAGCATGACCCTCAGATTACATTTGTTTGTAGCTGTTACGATGGTAATTTGGTGTTTGGAATATGGCTTAAAAAAGGCACTATAGGGGTGGCAAAAGCCTTGGCCAGTATCTTGAAGCCCAGGGTGACAGATGCAGGCCATCTCTAGCAAAGCATTGAGGCCTGTCACTCATGTCATCCCAGGCAGATAGATACTGGATCCCCTTAGAATGACACCAGAAACTTAGCCAAGACAGAATCTGGAGGAATTCAGTGGTATCTTTCAGTCTAGCATGGACCATCTTTAATAGAGGCTGTAAATATTGTGTTAAATATACTGAAAGGTGTTCAAGTCAATGAACCCCTGCCAGATCTGCTTAAAACCAAGGAATTTTCTAATAGAAATACTAGTGAGGTCTATCAGGTTAAATGTTTTGGTAACTGTTCGACGGATTGGGTGGTCTACTTGGCCACCTGCTCCTGTTCCGCCTTTTATGTGGGACAGACATCCAGGCCACTAAGGATAAGAATGTCTGAACACTTCCGAGATATTAGAAATCAGCATTTGACTAATGCTCTTTACAGACATATCCAAAAACATAAAACAGCTAAATTTCATTTTACTGTTATAGATAAAATTTGGGGGGACAGATCCAGGAAAATGAGATGGCACAGTATATTGAATAATAAGGAGAAGGCTTGGATAATTAAATTAGGGGGTTTATTTTCCCCTGACCTGAATGACCACCTTTGAATGATGGTTTGTAACAGTTTTGTATCTGATTTCATGTACTGTGCTATGCCTTTAAATATTGCTTGATCTGCCTAATTAATGTATTCAGGAGACTATTTAAGTTTCCCTTTGAATGTAATGAATGTATCACTGATGAAGGCTTTGGGGCCAAAACCAGTTTGATTCACGGTTTATATATCAAGATACTAATATATACATATTATATATATATATATATATATATATATATATATATATATATATATATATATATATTCTCACTCTTTGGTGCTGGTTCCTTTTTTGAGTTTAGAAATACAACCACTCCTGATAAGGAAACTTTGTTGTCTTTCCTTATACACAGCAACTGAAAACCACTAAAAATGCTACCTTGAGATGGTGAAATAACTCACTTCAACAAAACCTCCCTGTCCATATCAGTCTCCATGGCACCTCAGTGCAGAAAACTCAAATCAAAACTTCCAGCATAGCTAAAAAAAGATGATACATAACAGAGATAAAGCATGGAATATTGTTTTTTTTTTTCAAAAAAACAATTACCAACAGAATTAGTTCTTGCAAAACCTAAGAATGTCATTCTAAAGTTGAAGCAAAACTGCTACACTATTCTACAGGAAAACCACAGTAAAGCTCCAAAGCAGATTTGGTCAACAGTCACTAAACTTATTCAACCTGGTGAAAATCGCAATTTTGCTGCATCACAGACAAAACAACAAACTAGAACATATCATGCTGATTTAATTCACTATACATAAATAATGTCAACTCCCTTAGTACATTCAGTGAACTGATTAGAGCAGTAACTGATGTAGATGGTGCCACTGTTGCATTCTCACTTATTACAAGTCCTAGCAGCAGGATACCAAACTTATTATAAAGCTTAACCCAGTGGCAGCTGATGACTTCAAATCAAAGGGAGGCTGCATGAGACAGCTGAATGGGTGGGGCCAATATGAAGGGGCGTGGTTAACTAGAAAAGGGTGGGGCTATGCTAAAGAAACACTCAAAAACTGGGACTTTAATTAAATATCAAAAACGAACGAGATAAACTAAACACAAAAAAAGGGAAAAAAGTGGCAAAACATGGACCAATCCATGAATAAAAATGTATTGTTAGCGCTTTCATGCACTACTTCTCAGTGCACTTCCTCAGACAACACAGCATTACAAAATACCAGATATATAGTATATAGGTTGCACAATTAAGAAGTAATTAATCACAATTGACCACAGCTACACAATTAAAAAGTTCACCTAACTATTAAAGCAACTTACTTCTAAAAGTTAACCACAAAATGACTAACAACCTGCTGTCATTCTAAATACCAAAATACTGATATTACTAAATAGATTTTATCAAAATGAATCTAAACAAACTTATTATTAAACTCATTTCAAAACATATTAAAAAATTCTTAAAAAATGCTTAATATCTAACGTTCTAAAGCTTTTAATTTAAGTAAACATTTAATAGAGCACACATCATTAATTCCTGGATAAACATAGGCATTTGTTTTTAACTGCCATAATAATTCTTGTTCTTCTAATTTTAAATGCCAAGGCCCTCCTCTGGGGTTTCTGGGTACTTGCTGAACAACAACAAATTTAAAGCTGTGTGTATTATGTTCGAGTATATGCCTTGCTAAGGCATTAGTACTGATACCCTTTGATATGGCATAAATATGCTCATAAATCCAATGCTTTAATTGACGTTCAGTCTTGCCAAGATAGAACGCAGGGCAAGACTGACATAAAGCTAGGTACACCACCCCTTGACTCTCACAATTAAATTTATTATAAATACCATATCTGGTATTTTTAATGTGAAAGGAAGAACCTGTTAGAATATATTTACAATAATTACATTTACCACATTTGTACATTCCTTTTTGTTGTTTGTATTGCTCATATGGTAGTTCAGGTAATGTTTTCAAATTTGGGCCCTTTTTAAAAACTATTATAGGCTTAGTACCCAAAACCTTATTAACCACTTTTTGTTGGGAGATAATATCCCAATTATAAAATAAAATATCCCTAAGCTGCACCGTCACATCATTAAACTGGGTTAGAAAACTGGTAACATAATTTTCACCATCTGTTTTTACTACAGATGTTATTTCCTTGTTATCAAAATAAAATGCATCATTATTGGTCTCAACAGGTTTATATCCTTTAAAGAGAAGTGGACCTAAAATGCTCTTAGATCTCTTATCGTTAACTTCTTTACGTAACCCTTTAATCAACTTAAAAGGATACCCACGATTTAGAAACATTTCTTGCAAATAATCACACTCTTGTTGAAAATCATGGTCATTAGAGCACATCTTGGATGCCCTAACTAGCTGTCCTTTTACTATTACCCTCTTCTGAAAAAATGGATGATTGCTTGAGAAATGTAAAAAAAAATTACTGTAAAACGGCTTCCTAAATATTAAAGTTCTAAATCTATTGTAGACTGTATCCTTATGAAGTTGTATGTCAAGAAAATTAATACAAGATTCATGGTACTGAGATGCAAACTCTAAATGCTTAGCATCATCTTCAGAGCCCTTCATTATAATTAATATGTCATCTTGGTAACGTGTATACCAGACGACCCTTTCAATAAACATAGAGTGAGAAAATAAATAGGTATGCTCCCAATATGCTATTACAGCATCCCATTCGATGCTTCCTATGGGTTTTTGACTGTGGACATTAAAGATCTGTACACAGTAATCCCATAGGAACTAGGCATGGAATGGGTGAGAGAGTTTTTGCATATTAAACATTTATCAGGAGACATCATTGATTTAATTATTTCCCTATTGGATGTTGTTTTGAAAAATAATTTTTTCATGTTTCAGAGTGAGATTTTTTTACAGAAATCAGGTATTGCTATGGGCTCCCCATGTGGAGGGAGCTTTGCCAATGCTGTAATGGCATATTGGAAGCATACCTATTTATTTTCTCACTCTATGTTTATTGAAAGGGTCGTCTGGCATACACATTACCAAGACGACAAATTAATTATAATGAAGGGCTCTGAAGATGATGCTAAGCATTTACTTGAAGTTATGGCTTCTTTTACATCATTTTTAGAGTTTACATCTCAGTACCATGAATCTTGTATTAATTTTCTTGACATTCAACTTCATAAGGATACAGTCTACAATAAATTTAGAACTTTAATATTTAGGAAGCCGTTTTACAATAATTCTTTTTTACATTTCTCAAGCAATCATCCATTTTTTTCAGAAGAGGGGAATAGTAAAAGGTCAGCTAGTTAGGACATCCAGGATGTGCTATAATGACCATGATTTTCAACAAGAGTGTGATTATTTGCAAGAAATGTTTCTAAATCATGGGTATCCTTTTAAGTTGATTAAAGGATTACGTAAAGAAGTTAACGATAAGAGATCTAAGAGCATTTAGGTCCACTTCTCTTTAAAGGATATAAACCTGTTGAGACCAATAATGATGCATTTTATTTTGATAACAAGGAAATAACATCTATAGTAAAAACAGATGGTGAAAATTATGTTACCAGTTTTCTAACCCAGTTTAATGATGTGTCGGTGCAGCTTAGGGATATTTTATTTTATAATTGGGATATTATCTCCCAACAACAAGTGGTTAATAAGATTTTGGGTACTAAGCCTATAATAGTTTTTAAAAAGGGCCCAAATTTGAAAACATTACTCGAACTACCATATGAGCAATACAAACAACAAAAAGAAATGTACAAATGTGGTAGATGTAATTATTGTAAATATATTCTAACAGGTTCTTCCTTTCACATTAAAAATGCCAGATATGGTATTTATAATAAATTTAATTGTGAGAGTCAAGGGGTGGTGTATCTAGCTTTATGTCAGTCTTGCCCTGCATTCTATCTTGGCAAGACTGAACGTCAATTAAAGCAGTGGATTTATGAGCATATTTATGCCATATCAAAGGGTATCAGTACTAATGCCTTAGCAAGGCATATACTCGAACAAAATACACACAGCTTTAAATGTGTTGTTGTTCAGCAAGTACCCAGAAACCCCAGAGGAGGGCCTTGGCATTTAAAATTAGAAGAACAAGAATTATTATGGCAGTTAAAAACAAATGCCTATGTTTATCCAGGAATTAATGATGTGTGCTCTATTAAATGTTTACTTAAATTAAAAGCTTTAGAACATTAGATATTAAGCATTTTTAAGTATTTTTTAATATGTTTTGAATTGAGTTTAATAATAAGTTTGTTTAGATTCATTTTGATAAAATCTAGTTAGTAATATGAGTATTTTGGTATTTAGAATGACAGCAGGTTGTTAGTCATTTTGTGGTTGACTTTTAGAAGTAGGTTGCTTTAATAGTTAGGTGAACTTTTTAATTGTGTAGCTGTGACAATTGTGATTAATTACTTCTTAACTGTGCAACCTATATATCTGGTATTTTGTAATGCTGTGTTGTCTGAAGAAGTGCACTGAGAAGTAGTGCATGAAAGCACTAACACATTTTTATTCGTGGATTGGTCCGTGTTTTGCCACTTTTTTTACTTTAATTAAATATGCTGCCCTGGGTGCCACTGCCATACCGTCATTATGAGAGTCCAATAAAGACAAAATGAATTGTAGAAGAAAAAAAAATTCAATCCATTGGCTACATGACAGCTTACTTAATATCTAGATGGAAACAAAAAGACTGTGAGGCATGAAAAAATAAATTACTTTTTAAATAAATGACTTCAATGCCAGTCAAAATCAAGTATAAAAAAACAAGCAGCACTCAACTCAAACCACTTCTACTTGCACTACAGTTATAATTATAATTTATATTCAGCTTAATAAAAGTATCAAGTAACATGCTGAAAGTAGCAATACCCCCACTTGTAAAATGTTTCTTATCCAAAAAAGACCTGCTGCCTGACAACAACTATCTACTTGTTTCATGTGGAAACCATTATCAAAGTAAAAAATGAACAGCAAATAAGAAACAAGCTCAAGATAAGTTGCTTAAAGGATTAATGCACTGGTTATGGACCACACATGACAGATTGGCATTCTGTTTAGTTTACGGGTAAAGCCTGCAAAGATGACTGCAAGTCTCCAGCAAATGTAATGAGCTTCTGAAAATACTGTAATCCTGTCCTTTATTACAAATGCTGTCATATGCATTTCAATACCTAAGGCTTATATGCTATCTAGTTATGTAAATATTCTCTGCATTGCAACAACAAAAAGGCTTTTGATGTTGGTAATTCTTTAACAGTATGCTTATTAAAGCTTGTTTGCATCTTACAGTCTCAGACAAGCTTACCTGATGGTCATTAAAGCATAGTTACTTAAACACAGAACAGCAGGCACTGCAACAACATGCATTTTCTGAATAAGAAAAAACATAAATCAACAGTATAAAAATATGACAAAACCAGAACATTCTACAAAATCAAGGACAGATGAAAAGCTACTGTAGTACTTGTGCCTATCTTGGATGGGGGGTACTCTGCACACTTACACTGCATAACTGCTCCTTGTCTTGCTTGGACACATCCAGAGTGACTAAGTGGAGGAGTGGGGTGCAACAAGTATGTCACAATTTGAAATCTCTCTGGCTGACGATGATGGCCCAGACACATTTGTCATACCTCTCAGCCTCAGAGCAAGAAATCTGGACAAAGCCATAAACAAGTGGGACAAAGGCCCAAAAATAAAGACAATTTTTAAATACTGCTCTTATAAACTTAGAAAGATAATAGAATAGTAGGTCTTGCATTAGTATACATTTTCTGAAGGGTATGAAATCTGAAAGTCAAATATCCGTCATTATTTTCCAACCTTAATGATTTGCCACTAATTTGCCAGAAAACCACAATTTTATGAAAAACGGACAAAAAATATGATGCAAAAATATAAAATAGCCACACAATACAGCTGGGAACCTGTCAAAGAAGGGACACATTTTTAATATTAGTACTGTTAACTTGAACAGCTTACAAAATAAGAGAATCTACATGCATTTCTGAAATTAAAAGTAATCTATAACTCTGATCATTACAATTATTATTTATTAATTGTAAACCCTAATCGTTTTCTTCCATAATTGCCATTTTGCACAGATTATAAGGGGGAGTGCAACATTTTGAGCTAAAATCAGGGACAGTTAAGAGGTTTGGATATACCTAATTCTATAAAGTGATTTATTTGCGCGTACCTCTCATTGTCTTAATGCAGGAAATCTGGACAAGGCCAAATATATTGGGAGAACATACAAACGGTACTAAAAATTGCTCTTGTATAAATTTAGTCAGTTGACAAAACAACAGGTCTTGCTTTAGCATACACTTTTCTGAAGAGTAGTAAGTCTGAAACTGAATGTCTCTCATTATTTAGTGACTTCATTCCTAAATAATTTGCCAGAAAACCAACAATTTTATGAGGAACAAACCAAAAATAAGAAGCAAAAATCTATTAATTTTGTAAAAATCTGGACAGTTAAAAGGTATAGTTCAGCCTGGGATGTCTGAGTTTGCCACCATTCCCCCTCACAAAATCATGGTCGAATGGACCCTCCCCCCTGCAGCTATTCCAATGTCCCATTACTTGGCTATTTCGCCCCATTTACCACAAACACTGTAATGTGCATACTGCTTGACTTCTGCAATGATTTGAATTTCATTTAAAAGTTTTATTTTATATTTTACAGCACATACACTAATAGACATCTGCTAAACAAAGCAATGCAGTCTCGCAATAAAAATAAACTTAGCATTAAAACATCTCTGCCCTTGAAACTCACATTCATTGAAACAGCATTGAAACCCACATTCAAAGAAAATACATATGGCTAGTGGCAGATAAAGATTAACTTTGGGCTGTTTTCAAATCATAGGCACCTTGCACAGGAAACATACATGTGTTCTTTGATACACCTTCCTGAGTATATTAAATTATATTCCTTGTATAATACAATACAGCTGTAAAATAGCATTTTAAATTTATTGTTTTAAACATTTTTCCAGTAAACAGTGAAACAAAATGCATGCACCAGTAATGACAAAACTGCCCAGTTCAAAACATTTCCATCATAAAAGTCTACTCAAACTTCTACAATCCACCAATATCAGCAAATATGCACATTCTCTGCAGAAGTAAAAGTTATCTAAATAGTTCCATAGTAAAGAGATCTGTAACTAATGAAGAGGTTGCTGCTAGCAACCAACTTTATATTTCATTATTTCATCTACAAATAAAGTGTCTTTTGCCATTGAGAAGTAAATTGCCTATGTTACATTAAAAATGATAAGCTAGTAATTTTGCAAATGGGGAAAAAATGGCAAACTGATAACAGGTTCATCGTTACTAGGCATCTCCACCAAAGAGGACATTCTCTAGACTGCAGTATCCACCCCCTTTAAAAGTACAATACAGTACAATATCAGCAATGCATCTATATATTCTGGGAGTAGAACCCACAGCCTTCTGCATCAAAAGCAAGTACACTACCTGCTGTGCTATTAACAATACAAGCATATCCAGCATAAGCAGCATTAAACTTCTCTTCAAGATCTCAGCTCCTTGTAAAATACACTCAGCACTCAACTGTATCTCTCAACTTTGAAGCACAAGAAATCTGGAAAAAGCCAAAATTTATTGGGGGGGGGGACAAAAGCCCAAAAACTAGGGACACATTTTAAACATTGCTTGTATAATCTTGGAAAGTTGCTAGAATAAAATGCTGTGTTACCACCATGCATTTCACTGCCAAGTCTTGGCTCCTGGACCCTGTGCACTACAGTTAGAGGAACATAACACTATGCCAAATCAGCTGTTTCTTGAATGACAGGTAGACTAAAACTTAAATGGCTATCATTTAGTGATGTCAGTTCTCAACATAGCTCTCAACCTCTTAGCACAAAACACCTAGACAAAGCCAATAATGGGGGAATACAGCTCCCAAACATGTTCAGTGAATTCAGTTCTCACCATAGCTCTCAACCTCTTAGCACAAACAACCTGGACAAAGCCAATTATGGGGGAATACAGCCCCAAAATAGGAACACATTTCAAATATTGATCTTATAAACAGAAAATTACTAGAATAAAAGGTTTTGTGTTACCATGTACTTTCTAAAGAATATAAAGTCTGAACTTCAAATGCCTGTCATTATTTAGTTAATTCAAATTCCAGGAAACCATAAATTTCACAAGAACAAATATATGAGGCAAAAATTTCTCAAGTGGTGGTGGGTAGGGAATTCAATCTCTTGCTATCTGCTCCCAAGGTACAGGGTTTGAATCTAGCCACCAGGTATATATTTCATGAATTCTCTCTAGCCACCAGGTATATTTAACTGAGGCATTTTACACACACACACACACACACACACACACACACACACACACTACCTGAGCCCAGCCCCATTGCTGCAAAGTCTGTTGTATAAGTTCAAAGCCCAGTTACTTTCCTGCAGTAAAATCCAAGTTCGTCCATTCCTGCAGTAAAACCCATGAGAGAGAGCAAGTCCTTCCCTTTCCCATTAGAGCTGTCTCACCAGCAGTATGGGTTTTGTGCACATGTAAAACCCACGAGAGAGAGCAAGTCCTTCCCCTTCCCATCAGAGCTGTCTCACCAGCCATCTGGATTCTGTGAACATGCTCTGGACTGCTGGTGAGCCAGTCTGGATAAAGGGAAATGCTTCGAGTTTGCATGCGCGAAGTTCCAGGACTCGCATTTGTTTTCTTTCTTGTTTACTTTTATTTTCTGTTTTACTCCACCACCTACTCCAATCCTGTCTAATCGTGTGTTCTGAACTAAATCCTTTGGTTTGCTTTCATTATATGACACAGAAAAATATGGTCTAGCTCTACCAGTCCTAGCATTGTTGGTCTCTCTTAAGAAGCCATCAAACTCTTTGCAGGAATAACCTCTACCAATAAATTCTTAATGCAATCTTAACACTTCATTAAAACTGCTGACCCTATTATTTAGTCTTGACATCCTCATGCTCTGACTCTTCAAAATGTTCTTATAAAGTTAGCCAGGATGCATGCTATTCCTGTATAAAATATTATTTTTCCTACAAGATTTTCTATGTAAGTTGGTATTGAACTGAGCATCAGACGTCTTATTTATCTTGATGTCTAGAAAATCTATTTCTCACCATGAAGAATTCACAGTAAAATTCAGAAAAGTAGTGGTGGTACCAGGTAATCAACAAACTTTGAAAGTAGTGAGGGAGGACCCACCCACAAAAAAAGATGTCATCAACAAATCTTTTGCAGTATTTAATATACCGTGAAAAGGAGTTACCCTCAAAAACCTCTGTTGTTTTCCATTGGGCCATTACCATGTTGTCATAACTACTGCCACAAGCTGTGCCCATGGCCACACCCAGTTTCTGAAGATCATATTTATTGTCAAATAAAAATACATAATTTACCAGAACTAGCTCCAAAAGCATACATATTAGGTTAATTTGTCCATTTGAGTAATTACTATTATATGTAAGAAAAAGTCAAATATAGTCAAGATCTACTTTATTAGGAATAACTATGAATAAAGAACAGACATCAAGCATTACCATCAGACAAATCACATGACTTGAGAACAGGTTTTAAAGATACAGTTCTATTCAAACTAAACTCATTGTCTGCTTGTTGAATAACGATCCATCTAAGTTCATTCTTTTCAGTTTTATTCCTAAAATCACCTGATCTTAAGTCATTATGCATAACTCTTCATCTGCCATAGGAACTGGACAGTTATTCCTTACTATATAACAGATAACATTGATATCACTTGTGTACGTGAAGTTAACTGATACTTTTTTCTGTTTAAAGCATTCATTGTATGTACTTTGCATCTATGGTCTGAAGAAACACCTTGAAACGTGTGAAAGCACTTACCTAATTAAAGCTTTTTTGGAGTTTTTAGTTGTGTTTGTAGTCCTTTGTTTTTTTAATTTGTTATTGTGAGCAATTAGCACATCATTCAACATAAGAGTTTTAATTATCGGACTATTATATTGGTTATCAATACTGTTAACTGAGTCTTTGTTATGTCATGTCTGATTATAAAAGATAGTGATTTCTAGAAAATATTGAATTTTAGCAGAGAAATTTACCATGATATTTTTGCTAAAATTAATTTATTAGTTGTGGATGTATGTAAACCATTTTTTGAGAAGATCTGCAACCCTGTTAATATTCTTGGATGGTCAGTCACTAGTTCTGTCTCTATCACTGTCTGGCAGTTAGCATGAAGGACTAAGGGTCTGTGCTATTACTGAGCTGCTTTCTGCAGCCAAACATGTGGAGTTGGATTCCTCCTATCTCGGTTTGCCCACCATGAGACTTGGAGCAGTTACTTAATGAGTCTGTGCTGCTGACTCACCTCTAAAACAGAACTTGGGCTTACTTAGTTAGCAAATAGCAAAATAAGGCACTATCTACCACCTCAGAAACTCAGTCTTGTTTAGCTAATAATTCACCCAACTAATCTTGATATAGGTCCACAAGTTTACATTTATGGTACATAATATTTGAATAATTTGGTAGGATTCTCTTAGACTGTACATTGTCCAATAACTCCACTATTTCACTAGCTAGGATAAGTCAGTTTTTAAATTCAATATTATCCGTGCCTGAATGAATAACAATTTTCTTATGTTACTCCTGCTGAAATATGTAATTTTTTAATTGGCCTTAGCTAAATCATTTGTCTCTATACCATAGTGGGGCATTACAATTGTATTTGAATTGTTGATCCACATATACATGAATCGATTCACTTTACAATTGGATCATCCATTATGAGTATCTTTATATGCCTAGCTGATGTATTCTCATTGATGCCAGCTGTAGAAAGTATATCATCCAAATTCACAAGGAATGGCAAAATCAGTGTTGATGGCTTATCACCCTTTTCTGCTGGGTCATTTGCCTACTTTCCCTACATTTCTTTTTTAATTTCAGTAACATATTTAATGATGATTGATCTGTCATTCAATATTTTCACTATCACCCCCCCCCCCATTCTATTTCTCACTAGTAAAGTCCCAGGAGTTCCTTGTATGGATCATTGGTATGTGCTACAGAGGCACTGGAGTTAAATCCACAATGTGATGATTGTCTAGATTATGTAATTTATCTAGACTGTCTACCCCTTTAACCTCAAACTCAGTGAGACACCCCGAGTCCATCGATTCATTCCAGTTTTATGTTTAGTTTTTAACATTTCCTTGACTTCCCGTTATTTTTTGATTCTTTTTGTTTAGATTTCATTATTTTTGTCCCTTAAACAAATAACGTTTTCTACTTCATAGATGCATCAGTGTGCTGCAAGATTCACTAAATGAAATGCCCCTGAATTTCTTAAAATTTCAACATTTAATGAGGTGGAACTGAAAAACGTCTTAAAAGGGACATGTCAATAACTGAAGTATCAATAATAGGGGGACTATTTGCTTTACCATTCGCTCCCATTGTCTTTTACCAGACATGCCTCTCTTTCCCTCATTCTTATATAAAAGACATCACAGTTCTGCAAACGATAACAGCAGAGGTAAGTAATGTCATGTATCTAATGCTTGTTTCTCCTTTACAGTCTCACTTATGTCCCATTGTTTAAAACACATTCTGCATGTATTATCCCCTTTTTCCCTATGTATTTAAAAATCCACAAGAGGTACATTTACATAAATAATTGTGTTGCAGCAAATCATGTAGTGCATAATTCTTTAGCTCTTCCATGTTTATGCACCTGTGACTAAAGAAGTCTAGCTAAGAATTGTAACTGCACAGACAAGAAAACGAAGGGTTGACCGAGTCAACTGAGCAGTAACTTGAAGCCAGTCACAACTCAGTTCCTAAACCCTAATTAAAAATAAAAGTCCAATAAAAATCCAATAATAACAGATAATGGAAATATACCATATAAAACTGGCCAACAAAACCAGGTGACAGGACAAATATCTATCAAAAAATATGAAAGAAAAGAAACGGGAAAAAAATGTTTTTTGTAAGGAGCAAGAGGATGGAACTCCCTGTACTGTTTAAAAATAATAAAAGAATATTCCTCCTTTATTAGTAAGGGCCAAGTAGAAAGCTTCTTGTCCTATGACTATATAGCTAGAATGGTGTTTATCAAGTCTTTACATTTATTAGTTAAAAGGCATCCCTAATGTTTATAATCTGAAAATATACATAAGTTTGAGGAACTTATATGAGCAGATAAAAAAAATAAAACAAAAAGGGGGGGGGATACCATATATAAATACAAGTGTATTGGTACCAACTAAAAATTGTAGAATAATAATTAAAGCAGTCTTACCATAAATTTGTTAACACATCTAGCCAAACCTGAGCCTAGTGGTTAGGATATAGCGTGTTTCCTCGGATTTGCTAAAATCTCACTGATTGCCCTAAAAGTGGCCTATTGCATAGTCTGCTTATGTAGCATAGAGGAAGAAAAATAAAAATATTGCCGACTGGGAGATAGAAACCAAAAATTTAAAGATGAATCAACAATAAAATAAACAATTATGTTGCGGATCTGGAATTGTTTATTTCATTATGTTTCAGAGAAGAAACTGACCTGTAATATTCCACATTTCTAGCACCAAGTGGCTTTAGAAGGGTTGGGTGAATGTGTACCAAATTCTAGCGGATATTCAACTATAAAAAAAAATTCTGACAGTTTATATGCTGTCATTCAGCAATTGTGGCCACTTTTCAACAACTTGTAAATTGTCTTTCTGTAAAACTTCTGGTTTAAATGTAGTGCCGTCTATCTTAAAATAAAATAAAAAAAAAATATTTTGGTAGTTAGTTTACAAGCAACCTAAAAGACATTGTGTTTACTGTCATTTAATGGTAGCCAGTAAACTGTGAAAGTGACATTTTTATTTTATAGTTAACAGTCTGCCATGAGGTTATTGACTGACTGCTTATAGATAGTATATATGTATGGGTTGCTAAATGGATGTGTTGCCTAGAATGACAAATTATATTACTGCAGCAGAAATTTATCATCCACATACCCTTTATGAATGGTGATAGGAAAAACTAATATATGCATTAGCAGAACAGACTTTACAATAAAATATGTGATAATCAAACAAATCTAATTGCCCACATAGAGCAATTGAAAAAAATAATGGAACATCCTAACTATTCTAGTCCATACATTACATATGAAATCTCATCTCTCACTGTAAGAGTTCAAATTGTATGAAACAGATAGAACTTGCAGATTTCATTTACTGTCAAATAGGAGATTTCAGTTTACAAACTCTATTTAACTTCTTGAAAAGATGTCACACGAACAAAGAAATTTAATTGTGTATAAGGTCTACATTGAATTAATAAGTCTCATTTAATCAGGACACAAAATATAGGCGAATCATATAAAACAGTCAATAATGCATGCAATATCATAAATAAAATGTTATACAGAAGACATTCAGCAGGATTTTACAAGGGGATTCTGTTCCGCATGCTGCCCAATGTTGTGGCTTTGCACCTGCACCTTCACTCTTATTCTCTAAACAGGGGCGGCTCATGCTATAGGACTGCAGGACTGCAACCCCCCCACCTGTAGAAAGAAAAAAAAAGAAGAAATAAAAATAAAAACAATCAGCAAGTCCCAGAACGCCAAGCATACGTGCTGGAGTTCCTCATAGAACTCCAGACTACTGTGTTCATCACCGCACAGACTTCTGGGCTGCAGGGCAGAGATGCCTTCTCTGACTGCTGTGTTAGGCAGTCTGGATAGGGGAGAAAGGCATCTCTGCCCTGCAGGCCAAGAAGTCTGTGCCGTGACGACTGCACAGAACATGACACCAGACTACATCACCTGCAGGCTGGAGCCTCTAGCCTACTCTTGTGGAGCCAGGAAACCAGCCGTTAGCTTCAGCTACTCTTGCAGAGCCAGTAAACCAGCTGTTAGCTTGTGTGGGCAACTGGATTAGTGAAGAACTGCTGTGGATGTATTGTGTATATCAGCAAAGGACTGCCGTGGATGCATATTAGCAAAGGACTGCTGCAGATGTTAGGTGTGTGTGTGTGTGTGTGTGTGTGTGTGTGTGTGTGTGTGTGTGTGTGTGTGTGTGTGTGTGTGTGTGTGTGTGTAATGCCCCATTTGCTATATACTGGTGGCTAGAGAACACATGGTGGTGGGTAGAGAATACTGAGGCTTGAAACCTGTATCTTGGATGCAGGTGGCAAGGGCCTGAATTCCCTACCCACCACCATTTGTAAAAAATGTTGCAGATTTTTGCCTCATATTTGTTCTATTCCTCATAAAATCTGTGGTTTCTGTATGTTTGTTTTTGCTTCTTAAGTCAATAGTGCAGTGGTGCATTGACAGCATTGTTGCCTAACAGCTACAGGTTCTTTAGTTTGATTCTTGGCTGGGGTGCCTTCTGTGTGGAGTCTGCATGTCCTCCCGTCTTACAAAGACATGTCTGGAGTGTTTCTCCCTGCTCTGCTAAAAATTGGCTTTTGTTCCAAGTGAAACTTTTCTGGTTAACAAATGTTACATAAAAATAACAGGCATTTGAATTTATTTTAGACTTCATATTCTTCAGAAAGTACATGGTAACACAAAACCTTTTATTCTAGCAATTTTCCAAGTTTATAACATGGATATTTGAAGTTTGTCCCTATTTTTGGGACTGTATTCCCCCATTATTGGCTTTGTCCAGGTTTTTTGTGCTAAGGTTGTGAGTTATGGTGAGAACTGAATTCACTGGCTATGTTTGGGGGCTGTATTCCCCCATTACTGGCTTTGTCCACATGTTTTTTGCTAAGAAGTTGAGAGCTATGGTGAGAACTGAATTCACTGAATATGTTTGGGGGCTGTATCCCCCCACTACTGGATTTGTTCACATGTTTTTTGCTAAGACGTTGAGCGCTATGGTGAGAAATGAATTAACTGAATATGTTTGGGGGCTGTATTCCCCCATTATTGGCTTTGTTCAGGTGTTTTGTGCTAAGAGGTTGACAGCCATGGTGAGAACTGAATTCACTAAATGGTAGCCATTTAAGTTTCAGTCTTCCTCTCTTTCACAAGCTGATTTGGCATAGTGGTATATTGCTCTGACTGCTTTGCACAGGGTCCCCTGGGTTCAAGACTAGGCGGTGAAATGTATGGTGGTAACATAGCATTTTATTCTAGCAACTTTCCAACATTATACAAGCAATGTTTAAAATGTGTCCCTGTTTTTTTGGGCTTTTGTCCCCCCCAATAAATTTTGGCTTTTTCCAGATTTCTTGTACTGCAAAGTTCAGAAATACAGCTGAGTGCTGAGTAGAATTTACAAGGAGCTGAGAACTGCAGGGCAACAAAAGTTTAGTGCTGCTTATGGTACGTTTGCTTGCATTGTTAACAGCACAACATGTAGTGTCCTTGCTTTTGATTCAGAAGGCTGTGAGTTCTGCTCCCACAGTCGATATATGCATTGCTGATACTGTACTGCCTTGTAAAGGGGTGGATGCTGCAGTCCTTTTTGGCGAAGATACCTAGTAACTATGAAGCTGTTATCAGTTTGCCATCCATTCCCTATTGCAATATTACTAGCTTATCATTTCTTTAATGCAACACAGGCAATTTATTCCTCAAGAAGAGCAACAGAGACTTTATTTGAAGATGAAACAATGACATATAAAGTTGTTTGCTAGCAGCAACCTCCTTCATTATTTACAGATTTATTTAATGTGGAATTATTTAGATGACTTACGTCTTCAGAGATTGTGCATATTTGCTGATACTGGTGGTCTGTAGGAGTCTGTGTAGACTTTTATGGTGGAAATGTTCTGAATTGGGCAGTTCTGTTATTATTGGTGTATGCATTTTGTTTCAATGTTTATTGGAAAAATGTTCAAAACAATAAATTTAAAATGCCCTCTAACAACTGTATTGTATTGTACAACAAATATAATTTAATACAATCAGGAAGGTGTATCAAAGAGCATGTGTATGTTTCGTGTTCAAGGGGCCTACGATTTGAAAACGGCCCAAAGTTAATCTTTATCTGCCACTGTCCAAAAGTATTTTCTTTGAATTTGGGTTTCAATGCTGTTTCAAAGGTAGAGAAGTTTTAATGCTAAGTCTATTTTTATTGTGAGACTGCATTGCTTTGTTTAGTAGATATCTATTAGGGTTTCTGTTATAAAATGCAAAATAAAACTTTCAAATGAAATACAAATCATTGCAGAAATAAAGCAGTATGAACATTACAGTGTTAATGGTAAATGGGGCGAAATAACCAAGGAATGGAACATTGGAATGGCTGCAGGGGGAGGCTCCATTCGACCATGAGTTTGTGAGGGGTGAAGGGCAGCAAACTCAGACAGCCCCAGCTGAACTATACCTCTCAACTGTCCAGATTTTTGCAGAATGAATAGTTTTTTGCTTCTTATTTTTGGTGTGTTCCTCATAAAATTTGTGGTTTTGTGGCAAATCATTTAGGAATAAAGTCACTAAATAATGACAGACATTGAGTTTTAGACATCACAACCTTCAGAAAAAATGCATACTAAAGCAAGACTTGTTATTCTATCAGCTGTCTTAAGTTTATACAAGAGCAGTTTTTAGTACTGTTTGTATGTTCCTCCAATATATTTGACCTTGTCCAGATTTCCTGCATTAAGAGGTTGAGTGGCACATGCAAATAAATCGATTTATAGAATTAGGAATATCCAAACCTCTCAACTGTCCCCAATTTTGGCTCAAAATGTTGCTCTCCCCCTAATAATCCCTCTGCAAAATGGTAATTTTGGAAGAAAAGGTGGAGGGTTTACAATTATAAATAACTGTAATAATTAGAGTTATAGTCTGCTTTTATTTCAGAAATGCATGTAGATGCTCTTATTTTGAGAGCTGCTCAGTTAACAGTAAAACATATTAAAAAGGTGGCCCTTCATTGACAGGTTCCCAGCTGTATTGTGTTGCAATTTTATATTTTTGCATCACATTTTGGTCTGTTTTTCATAAAATTGTGGTTTTCTGGCAAATTAGTGGCAAATCATTAAAGAATGAAGTTAGAAAATAATGGCAGACATTTGAGTTTCAGATTTCATACCCTTCAGAAAATTCATACTAGTGCAAGACCTACTACTATTCTATTATCTTTCTAAGTTTGTAAGAGCAATATTTAAAAATGTTCCTTATTTTGGGGCCTGTGTCCCACTTCTATGTATGCCTTTGTCCAGATTTCTTGCACTGAGGTTGAGAGGTATGAGTGTCAGAGCCATCACCATTAGCCAGAGACATTTCAAACTGTGACATACTTGTTGCACCCCACTCCCCATTGTAGTGGCTCTGGATGTGTCCAAGCAAGGCAAGGAGCAGTTATGCAGTGTAAGTGTGCAGAGTATTCCCCCATCCAAGGTAGACCACAAGTACGACCATGGCTTTTCATCTGTCCTTGATT
Source organism: Protopterus annectens (assembly GCF_019279795.1). Classification (NCBI taxonomy): domain Eukaryota; kingdom Metazoa; phylum Chordata; order Ceratodontiformes; family Protopteridae; genus Protopterus; species Protopterus annectens. Next base: position 210,682,020 of record NC_056734.1, read on the forward strand.
TTGCAGAATGTTCTGGTTTTCTGTCATATTTTTATGCTGTTGATTTATGCTTCTTCTTATTCAGGAAATGCATGCTGTCACAGTACACTGTTGCTCTGTGTTTAAGTAACAATGCTTTAATGGCCATCAGGTAAGCTTGTCGAAGATTGTAAGATGCAAGTAAGCTTAAGATAATTATGTGTGAGTGGGTGGTTGGAGATGTATGTAAGTGTTTGTGTTTTATGGGTTTTGGTAGGGGCTTTAGTGTGTGTCTGTGTGTTTTGGTAGTGTGATGTGTATGTGTGAGGGGAGTGTAGCTTGTGTGGTGGTGTTTTTGTGTGTTTGCCTGTGTAGTGCGACTTCGGAGTTAGTATATTTAAGTAAGGGGGGCATGGGGGGGCAGGGGGGCTTGCTCTCTTGCTTGTATGTAGAGTAGGTTTTTGTTTATGTAAAGGGAAGTGTATGTTTGTGTTTGTGTCTGTGGTATGTTTATTGTAGAAGTCGCGATTTTAAATTTTACGCTTCTGGGGTTTCAAGTTTATGGATTTTTGGCTTCATGGTCTCAAGATACTGAAATTTGAGATTTCAGAATTTCATGATTATGAAGTGAATCCATGGGAATTGGATCTGGAAAGGAAGAACTGGAGTGGCAGATGAGATGTAACACCACCATTTTACCAGGATTAAATAAACGCACTTCTAGCATGATTATGTTAAAAATAAAAGCATTGGATTTATATGAATTGTATGAACTGTTATATTAAGTGCCTTATTTAATATGGTTTAAACACTTGTAAATATTTATTCATGAAGTGTTTATTTAAATTTTTCCATTAATGAGAAACTTTCATAAAAAATAATACTTTTATTTTTTAGATTCATATGATTATTGTTTCAAAAGTTTTGGATTTTTAATATGAATGTTTAATTTAAGAACATGTTTCTAAACAGTGCACTTGTAATCACATCATTCTGAAAGGGCTGACTTTGGAAGCTAAGCAGGGCTGGGCCTGGTTAGTTTTGGGATGGTAGACCACCTGGAAACACCAGGAGTTTTACTTATAAGTTTTGTAGTTTAAATTGCTTCAAGAGTTTTTATTACACTGTGACAAAGAAGTGCTTTACAAAATATTATTTTGCCACTTATATACATATTCACTTATATTGTATTTTTTATTTTTATATTAATTCATTTATGCAGTTTATGCACGTTGTTTAATATACCTTTAAGAAACAATGGTCCATAAAATAACTATTTAAGCAAGTGTTATTAATCATAGGGTATAAAAAGGGATGAAAGCTAAAATATGTCAGGTTCTGAGAAAGTCCAAATATTTTGTTAGGACAAAAGTGTTAAATCTGCGCTCATGTTTTACTTTATTTTACTTTTTGTGGTGTTAATTATAAAGTTCTGTTTTAATGGACTTTGGCTCATTTGCTGGTGGATTTCCTTTCATCGCTGCTGGATTTATAACATATTCTATTTGCATGGTTTTATAACAACAGCTGGTGCCTTTTTATGGCTACTACATTGGACTTAATTTAAGATTCAGTTTTGGATTACAGTGAGTGTATTCAGAAGACAATTTCTGTTTCATATGTACTGCTGAAGCAATTTGTTTCCTATTTATTGATCAAACACAGTGAACTTTTAGTTTTTATTGGTTTATTTTTGTTTTCACAGAGATTTTCCTTTTGGATTCATGTGTGTGTGTGTGTGTGTGTGTGTGTGTGTGTGTTTGTGTGTGTGTATACATATATATATATATATATATATATATATATATATATATATACATATATGTATATTACACAAAAAGGGAGATGTTTACACACACACACACACACACACACACACACACACACACACACACACACACACACACACATGCACCATGTAATGCACTCTCTCTCTCTGTGTATGTGTAAATGCATGTGTGTGTTTATCAATTTTTATACAGACACACACACACATACACACACACACACACACACATTGCCTAAAATGGTAGACTACTATGTTGTGCAGATGTTACAGGTATGAATCATGCACTGCTCTACAAATGAAGAGTGACTTTTTTCCCTTTTACTGAAATATTTATCCCCTTTTAGTACTCAACAGACATGGAAAGTGCTAAGGGTCATTGAGTACTCTGAAGACAGAAACAAAACATTACAGTTCTAATAGGTGCAATAACCTTTAGATATAATAGGCGCTGGATCCCTTGGTATCACTTACACCAATTATATATATAAAGGTTAGATTAAAGGGTAGCAGGATAAAAAGTTCGCATTTTAGTGAATCTCCTTAACAACTCATTCATGTATTAATAAGACTGCAGTTAAGATGACTAAAACCTGCACACAAGGAGAGGTGAAGGATTAAATGATAATGTATTTGCTCTTTCAGCTAAAGGAGACTTCAAAAGGCAGCTGACAAACATACACACTAATGTACGGGGAACTAATGCTGCAAGAGTTATTTTGTTCATTAAAATAGTTTAAGTGGTAATCACAGAGGGCTCTTTACTTCACATTACTTTAATTCCCTTGCAGGTGTTTTTGTTTAGCCAGATTTGCAGGTGGTTAACCATTTAGGTACCTTATTTCCATGAAGAATCAGTCTTTTTGAATTGTACCTTGCTGAAAATAGATATGAGTAACCAAGCAAATGTAAAACAACTGAGGGGAAGGGCAGGATAATAACTGATTAGCACAACAACATGCTGTTCTTATAATTTTCACAACTGTTGAGAAAGTATTTTCAGATTTTATTCTTTATATAAGACAGAAGCCCAACACATTCTTTATATAAACCAAAAGTATTATGGAAGAGCTAGGAAGGACACTTCATGAATGATATTGTTGTTAAAGTCTACATTGCATTTCATATTTGAGTAATCTTCTTCTTTTTTCCTGGTTAGGGGTCACCACAGCGGATCATCTGTTTGCTCATGATTGGCAGTGGAGTTTTACAGTGTCAAGTTGCTTGCCCAGTGCCCAACCTTCCACAGAAGGCACACACATGCACACACTCACACCTAGGGCCAATTTAGAGTGTCCAATCCACCTACTGCATGTCTTTGGGAGGAAACTGCAGCACCCAGAGGAAACCCACATGACCACAAGGAGGACATGCTGACTCCACACAGAAGGCACCACAGCTGAGAATCAAACTGGAGAACCCTTTGCTGTAAGGCAGCAACGCTAACCACTGCACCGCCGTGGCCACCCTCATATTTCAGTAATATATCTTTATATATAGTAGTGGAAGCTGACCTCTACAAAAAGACAAAACTTGTAGGAAGAACACACAGTGCATGCATGTGTGCACACGTGCACATAGAGACACACACACACTTAGTTTCTTACACCCCCCCCCACACACACACACACACATGCACACATATTTGAACCAGTGTGTATGTGCTTATGTGTTTGTACAAATGTATATCCATAAGTGCATGAAGGATATACAACTTCTGGAACATAACAATGTGCAGAAATATTGAAATACTACCACTGTCTTAAAGGGCATGGGGTCATTTTGGATGCAAGGCTTCTAGTCCACAGATGTGTACTATGATATATGAATACAGAATGTTTTCTGTCACACACTCTAGTAAAATGCTTGCAGTCTGTGCAACATACAGTATAAATCTGATATAATTTAATAAATCAGAATTAAAATGCCATAAAAGGCTGTATTGTGCCAGGTATGTATTTATATAGCAACTTTACATTACCAATAAACTGTATGTCATTTGAATCAGTTTCAGTAACATGTTTTAGAATTTTTCATATTTGATTACATAAATACTTTGCAGCAAACAACAATTCTAAGATTTAGAAATCCTAGAATAAGGCACTGAGACACAAAATTTTTGCTGAAGTGCTTAAGACACAAATAATAATAACAATAACATAATAAAACCAACAAGAACAATTACAAATTAAGAAAAAAATAATTTATGAGGTACATGGCAATGCTTTGAGTTAAGTACAATCAGAAAATGAAAATCAATGGAATTAGTTTAAGGTGAAATGTGGAGGTTATAAGAGACATTATTGGAGGCAACAAAACATGTTTTTATTGCTCTGTGAATTACAGGTACAGTTGTATAACAGGCTTGGATGAAAATGTGTTTATGGTTTTAAGAATTAACATAAATTGTACTTCAGCTAAATACTCATACCTGGAAAATTTGACCTGGTCCTGTGATACTGAAAACAGGTATGAAAAAATGAGTGACAATGCCATTAAGTTGAGAGAGGTTTAAACTACCATTATCAGCTCTGTTTCTATAAAAAACATGAAGGAAGAAGCTGGCATGAAAAAGAGAATGAGAGACAAGAAGGTTACAATAAGGAGATATGGAGAGCTAGAACCATGAAACTGAAAAAGGTGGACAGTATGTCTCTTTGGCCTGATAAGGTCCAGCCTCTAGGCAGGTTATACACTACAAAGTGATAAGATATGGTTGAAGTAACTGGAAGGGCCTTAATGTTTCATAACATCCTCTCTGGCTAAACATCGTAGGAGAAGAGCAGAGCTGAGCACAGTAGAATGATTCCACCAAGGAAATGCTGATAAGAACATCTGTGACTTTATGCTGACTATTCTCTATATCTATTGGAGGCAATGCAGAGGATTTATGAAGCAGATTAGTGCAGACAGATAAATGGTTTTGGTCATCAGATAGGTTGTCATCAGCATTAGCACATGAAACAAAGACAATGGCAGATCTTCAGTGATGCAGATGAGTCACAGTTGATCCTAAAAAGAAGAAAACATAGTACACACAATCTTTAGGATTTTACAAGGCCTTGTGACACAACAAGGGCTGCTAGAGAAACTAGACTTATTACAAAGGGGGGTAAGACTAGTTTTGCTAAATCTAATATAGAACTGATTATGCCTGCAGCACTGACAATGTTAGTTTAGGGAGAGTTATCTGGTAAGAAGCTAGTAAAGGCTGCTTTAGTATGTATTAAAATACTCAGAATGGCACAAATTAGCACATTTGTATGACATGCAACAAAGAATGCTGAAAGTAGAATCAGATATTTTTGCTAATGGTAAAGTGACTGAGATAGTGTTCAGGTATGAAAACATTTGCCATCAACTCTGCCCTTGTCAAATTCCTACTATAGGGATGATAAATGATAATGAATGTTGAGTGTTAAGAAGTGCAGGCAGCATATCTGGGATAGGAAAGCTAGAGACATCTTAAATAAAGACAGAGGAAGGAATACAATTAGAGTGACAACTGTTTTCATCTTACTAATTTTAGATAAGGCTGAAAGAACCTCTAGGCATTCTGTCTTGATTATATCATTATCAAACGTTTCTTTAGAGTTCATGTTAGTACACTCCATCCTCCAGTGCAGGTACCATCAGAGCTACTGGACCACACCTGGAGACCAACCAACTCAAATTGCATATATTAGCATAGCACACCTGAGGCATGTTGTTTTGTACCCCAGAGATTAAAACTATTGACATATCCCATAAAGTACAGCTCACAGATTTAATGCAAATAGTATTATGTGAAGAACATACTCATAATATGCTTAGGGGCATTATTCAGTGTATCTACACACCTCAACATGCATTTCAATATCCTCCATTTTGATTCTCAGTATTAGGAATATATAATATTCTTACTTTAAAACATCATTTCAGGCATATCCATACAGAAGAGTTAATATGCAAAAGGTGCTCCTTTCATCCATGAACATCTCAACACCACATAGCAAAGCCAAAATGTAAAGTGCATGAAATCTTGTGTTACGCAGTAATCATACTAAGATTTACTTATGACTTCATTTTACCTGTCTGTTATGCCAGTATCCTAACTTATTGTTGAAATATCTATGACGATCCACACTCACTACAAATATATGAGTACTTTGAGTTTGATTGCCATTGCTTTGATCAGCAGCTGGCAGTGCAGGGTTGTTTGTTCAATCAGTTTATTGAACAAGCTTTTCTTTGGCGTTTACTTTGCTGAAAAAAGTAAGCTGGCTGTATGTTAACTATGTGTGTGAGTTTGTGCAAATGACTATCAGTTAATGGCTAGAATAAGGGTAAAGCAAGGTAATAGATTAAGTGTGTGAATATGATTGTAAGTGTTTGTGTGTGGGGTAACAGGACGTCAAGGTCAGGGTAAGGGTAAGCATGTATTACTAAGGTGGGAGGGTGAGAAAAAAAGTATTTTTACCAATACTATATCTCCATTTTTGCATTTATTTTACACATACAGACTCACTAGGGGTGGCTCGTGCCATCGGACTGCAGGACCACAGCCCCCCAGCTGTCAAAAGAAAGAAAAAAAAAGATTAATTTAACATTCTAAAAAATAAAATATTTATTGTGTAAACAACTACTTAGCCACCTGTGAGTCTGACCGACTTACTGTTAAAGACTCAGAACTCGAACTGTGCACACATGCGTGCTCGGCGAGTTCCGGGTTTTAAAAAAAAAAATAGTTTCTGTAAATCCGGATTGCTGTAAACCCAGTCCAGATTAAGAAGAGAAGGCATCAGTATACAGATGCCCAGAAGTCTATGCGGTTTGTAACTGTGGGAAAGTGGAAGGGGATTGGACTGCCACGTCCACCGTCATGTATGTGACGTGAATGGCTGGATGGCTACTGATTGGTTCTCGCTCTCTTCCTGCACTTTGCATGCTGGGAAAAAGAGAGTGAGAAACAGTCAGCAGCAGTAGTTTAGAGTTTGTTCTGCTGGACAGGTGGAAAGCAGAGCAGAACAGAGTAGTGCAGTGAGTGCACCTTCAACTTTACTTGTTTAACCTGACCTGTATGTTTATCGTTTTAAACAGCAAAACAGTCAGTTTCATTTTGGACATGTATACATGACACACCATTTCTAGCATACTTAGTTACAAGACTTTCTTAGGGACTAGCATTAATGCATTAACCAAAGTATCTGAAAATTGAGTATGCTAGCCCTTGTGCAAAAATGGGAAGAAGATATAGTGGCTGGATGGATAACTGTTGCCAGCAGTTACATACAGACCTACAATAGCAGTTGCCTGTATAAAATCTGATAAGGAAATCCTGAGTAGTATAAAATATGGTACTTTTCTAACACTTGGAAAGTAAAACTTTTAATTAAAGATTTCCTTTTGGAAACAGTTACTCAGTATTAGAGAACGGGTGACCTTTGGATTGCAAAAAAGTGGAAAGAGCACTTCAGTGAGAAGAAAGGAAAGGAAGGAAGTGAATATAGCAGGTTAATGAAGGAGGATAGTCAGGATACAAAAAAAGTTAAGTAAAGAATTCTTAAGTTGCACTTTCTTGCTTACAACTGTACAGATTTTCACAGAATATCTAGATTTTTGCATCACATTTTTGGTCAGTTTTTCATAAAATTGCAGTTTACTGGCAAAATAGTTGCAAATCATTAAAGACTGAAGTTAGAAAATAATGACACACATTTGAGTTTTAGATTTCATACCCTTCGGAAAATACATACGAATGCAAGACCTAATATTCTATCAACTTTCTAAGTATGTAAGAGCAATATTTAAAAATTGTCCTTATTTTTGGGCCTTTGTCCCACTTTTATTTATGGCTTTGTTTGTCCAGATTTCTTGCTCTGAGGTTGAGAGATATGAAAATGTATCAGGGCCATCACCATCAGCCAGAGACATTTTAAATTGTGACATACTTGTTGTACCCCACTCCCTCATGTAGTGACTCTAGATGTGTCCAAGCAAGGCAAGGAGCAGTTATGCAGTGTAAGTGTGCTGAGTATCCCCCATCCAAGGTAGACATCACACAAGTACTACAGTGGCTTTTCATCTGTCCTTGATTTTACAGAATGTTCTGGTTTTCTGTCATATTTTTATACTGTTGATTTATGCATCTTATTATTCAGAAAATGCATGTTGTTGCAGTGCCTGTTGTTGCTCTGTGTTTAAGTAGCAATGCTTTAATGACCATCAAGTAAGCTTGTCTGAGATTGTAAGGTGCAAGTAAGCTTTAATAAGCATAGTGTTAAAGAATTATCAACATTGAAAAAAATGTTGTTGTTGCCATGCAGATAATATTTATGTAACTAGATAACATATAAGCCTTAGGTATTGAGATGCATATGGCAGTATTTGTAATAAAGGATGTGTCATTTTCAAAATTATCGATATCTTACTGTGCTGCCTGTATGAGTTATGTGGTTCCATTTTAAGAGACCCAAATGCAAAAACAAAAGTAATTGCTAGGCTCTTGATGTGTCTGGGATTGTTACTTATAAGATTCTGGGGTAGGGCTACTTCTATTAAGAGTGATAAGTATACCTAATTATGTATGGTGCAAGACTAGTAATCCATGCAGCTTTACTTAGTTTCATAGTTTCATAGTTTAGTACTAGGCTATCTGCCCTGGGGCATTTATAAGCCTAGCCATAGTGATGTGGCTTTTGCCACCCCGTGCAATGGTACAAAAGTGTACAGAATAGATTTAGAATACTGTGCCTCTGTCTAGTAGTGACAGAGTGAAGACCCCCTTACATAATAGACTTAGTTTACTATGCCTCTGTCTAGTAGTGACACAGAGATGACCCCTGGGGTAAATCTACGATCTCCCATCCACTCGTCAAGTTTTCTCTTGAAGAGAGTCAGTGAGGGGTTCTGCCTAACATGAACTGGGATTCTGTTCCAGAGTATGGGAAGCCTCTGAGTTATGAATCTGTCCCTCCAGCATGTCCTATTCATATTTGTGCTGAGGTTTAAATCTTTAGCTCTTGTGATTCTGATGGATTTGGATTTTTTGAGGTGGAGCATGTCCATCAGTTCCTGATTGGACATGGCCTTGTACGTCAGGCACAGATCACCTCTGAGTAGGCGGTATGCTACTGAATAGAGCTGGAGTTTCTTTAGTCTGGCCGCATATGACATATGTTGGAGACCCTTGATTCTCTTGGTGAGGTACTTTTGGGGTCTCTCTAGCTGTTGCAAGTGCCGGGTGAAGTACATACCAAATGGGGCATTGTACTCAATCATGGGCCTGATAAGGGAGGAGTATAAGGGTACAATGACTTCCTTTGATCTGGATGTGAATTCCTTCATGATGAGGTGGGCAAGGTAGAAAGTCTTTCTAACCACTTTGGCAATGTGGGTGTCAAATGAGAGGTCACTATCGACTTGGGTCCCCAGGTCTCTGATTACTTTTTCCGTACTCAGTGGGTTACTGTCTATGTGATAATTTGTGGGTACTTTGTTTTTCCCAAAGTGGATGACTATACATTTTTTGGCATTTAGTTTAAGGCCATGACTCCGGCACCAGTTGTCTGTTTCAGTGAGGCCTTTCTGTAGGATGTATGCGTCAGCTGGTGTATCGACTATGGCGCCTAGTTTGCAATCATCTGCGAACTTTGTCAGCCACAACCCTCCCATGTTTGCTTTCACATCTGAGAAATAAATGCCGAACAAGAGTGGTCCCAGGACAGAGCCCTGTGGGACACCACTTGTGACTGGCTTTGAGTCTGACATGGCTCCAGCGATTTTGGCTTTATGGGTTTTATCCTTTAGCCAGTTTGCAACCCATCTTGTGACATATGGATTTACATTTAAGCTGTAGAGCTTGTCTATGATGCCTGAGTGGGGTATTATGTCGAAAGCTTTAGCCAAGTCCAGGTAGGCTGTATGGACTGCTTTGCCCTCGTCAGTGGCTCTAGTGACTGTTTTGAAAAAGTCAACCAGGTTCAAAAGGCAGGATCTGCCCTTTACAAAGCCGAACTGGGTGGGATCAAGTGTCTGTAAGTCCCCAATGTCTCTGTTTATGAGTTCCATAATGATTCTTTCCATAGCTTTGCAGACCAGGCTGGTTAAGCTTATGGGGTGGTAGTTACCAGGGTCTGTAGAGGTGCCTCCTTTGTGGAGTGGGACCACTGTTGCTGTACGCCAGTGCTCAGGTACATATCCTGTAGTAAGGCTAAGGTTAAATAGCATTTTTATGTGCGGGTTTAGCTGCTCTTGAAGTTCACGTAGCACTCAACCCGGGATACCATCAGGTCCCATTGATGCTGTGTTTTTAGTTTTGCTGAGGGCGGTTCTCACCTGGACATCTGAGATGACATGGAGGTTACATTCAGCTGGGATAAGTATTTCTTCTTTTGGGGGTGAGGGAGGGGAGAAATTTGCACTGAATCTGTCTGCCAGAATGTTGGCATTATCTGTGGGTTCAGTGTATTTTTTGTCATTGTGAACTAACTCTGAACATATCTGAGAGTTTCCGCCCAGGATTCTAACATAGCAGAAAAAGGCCTTGTGGTTATCTTTAGTGTCCATAGCGATTTTTCTCTCAAAATTGGCCTTGGATGTTTTTATGAGAGAACGTAGCTTTCTACTAGTGCTGATCAGAGTTGCCTTCTCTTTATGGGATTTTGCTCTGTCGTGCAGTAGCTTCCTTCTTTTGTTATACAATTTCTTTATGGCTGGGGTCCACCAGACAGGACGCCTGCCCTTGGTGGAGAGGGTCTTGGTTTTATTTGGGATTGCATGATCCATGCATTCTTGGAGATGTCCGTAGAAAGCATTTGTGAAGGATTCTACATTGTGGGATGTGGTTTCCACTGGCCCAGTGGGCTTAAAGGATACCATCTCAGTTTTAAAAAGTTGAAAGTCGACTTTTGAGAAGTTTTTCACTGTAGTCTTTTGTGTTGGGGTGGAGGTGGGATATGTATATCAAGGGTGATTAGTTTGTGGTCAGATCTCATTAGTGAGGGGTATACTTCCGGTGTGGAGCACTTTTTCCCCATGTTTGTGATGATCAGGTCTAGTATATTATCTCCCCTTGTGGGGGAGGTGACTAGCTGTTCCATTGCATTTGAATTTATGAATTCCAGGAACCTTTGGGCTAGGGTGTTTGGGCTAGAATAATGCACCCAGTCTATCTTAGGGTAGTTGAAGTCTCCCAATATGATGGTGTTTGGTGAGACATTCATATCCTCCAATGCCTTCAGGAAGGCTGAATGGGGTTCCTGAGGTTGGGAGGGTGGTCTGTAACATGCTACCAGTTGTATAGCAGTTTTGCCTATGGTTAGTTGCACCTGGATGATCTCTGATGCTTCATCTGTTGCCACTAACCTGGAGGTGTGGGTGTCCTTGATGAATATGGACACTCCCCCTCCATTTTTGGTTTGGCCCGAGTTTTGGGGCCGTAAAGCATGATACAAGGTATAGCCTGGTAGCACTGGGGTGCTCTCAGGAGCCTTGAACCAGGTCTCAGTTACTGCACAGACATCGATGTTCTCCATACTGAGGAGTGCTTCGAGAGTCTGCATCTTGAGATTTAGACTTCTGGCGTTGAGCAGCATTACCCTTAATTTTTTTCCATTTTTGTTTTCTAAGGAGGTGGGTTTGTCTTTTGAGCCTTGCCTAAAAAAGGCACTACAGGGGTGGCAAGAGCCTTGGCCAATATCTGGAAGCCCAGTGGTGACAGACGCAAGCCGTCCCTTGCGAAGCAGCATGGCTTGTCCAGCATATCATTCCAACCAGACAGACATTGAATCCCCCTAGAATGACACCAGTATTTGAGCCAATTATTAAAGCTGATCATCTTGTCTTTGTATTGTGGCATCATTCTTGGTGAGGGCAAGATGCTGCTCAGGGTCAGGGTCATACCAGCCTGGGCAACATAATCGGAGAGCTCCTCTATGTCTCTTTTCATGTAGTCCAGGGAGGTACGTCTCAGGTCATTCATGCCGGCATGGACAATGACAGAGTCATATTTGTACTTGCTTTGGAGTGACCTGAGTGCATGTGTTATGTGGCGGATCCTAGCTCCCGATAGGCAGCTCACCGTTACCCTCTCCTTGTTCAGCCTGGTAAGCGAAACGTCAGTATGTCTGACTATAGAGTCACCTATTACTAGTGTATCAGGCATGGTGTTTGGCCTTAAGGGCTGTGATTGTTTGACACACTGATTTATTGAAGTATGTGTTGCATGTGTTATGTTTTGAGGTGGTGGATTTTTGGGTGTCTGCTTTGGAAGCCTCTGTTGTTTTGGTAAGTTTTTTGTTAGACCCTCCGAATATGTCTTTGTGTTATTATGTGTTTGGTTTGCAGTTGTGGTAGGTCTATGTGGAACTGGGTTTACTATGTGTGTGGTTACCTTCTCCTCCTGTCTGGTCTTGCCAGTCCTGAGTTGAGAGAGTTCAGCCTCCAGTTTGGCTATATAGTTGCATCTATCACATGTATTTGTGTTTGTTGGGAGGAGGAGAGGGTTGTCTGTGTACATGAGACAATTGTAGCATTGTCTCAAGATTCCCAGGTTAACCAGCTGAACTGGAGATGATGCTAGTAATCTACCACTCGACATGCTAGGATATTATAAGGGAGCGCTGTCCCTTTAAGGGAAGTGGGTACTCACAGGGGTGGTAGGTGGATGTAGTGCTTACTTTAGTTAGAGAGTGCTTACTTAGAAGAAAGGTTTTGAGAACAAGTGCTAGGCTTATAATAAAGCGAGTAGACTGATTATTATAAAGGTAGAGCTTTCTTAAGGGAAAATTTGAAGAGCAGACTTGGCGGAGCCAGAAAAAGTTTAACCTTGTTTAACTGGCGCTGCGCTATGCGCAAAGCTGTGCAAACGCGGATTTTAAACAGGGAACTTCAAAAAGAGCTAGAAATGGTCCAAAACAACCAATTGCTACAAGCTCTTGTGCTGAGGTCACTCCTTCTGGGACAGATAGGCTGCTCAAGGCTCCCCACTCCCACTGGTGAGCAAAGAAACTTCCTTCTATCCAAGTAAGGCAATGGACAACACAGGAACTGCACCACAGCCCAGAATACAGCAAAGCATGTATACTGGTGTAAACTAGTCGAGGAAAGGCAGGAAAACAAGGATATTTTTTTGTTTTAAGATAGAAAGCACACAGAAAAGCAGGAAACAGTAATAAATCAGTTACACAGGCTAGCTCACTTTAGTGGGCAACCTCAACAGTTAAATTTAACAAACAAACAACAATTTTCGACCAATTTTTGACTAAATGAAACTTTTAAGTGCAGTTAATATAAAATGCAACAAACAGCTAAAAAACAGTTTAAGCTTGTTCAGAGTGAGCAAGAGAAGGTATTTCAGGTAAAAAAAACAGCAAAAAATACTTAAATCAGGAAAGTAGTCACTTTTCTCAGTTCTCTGCTGCTAGGACCACTCTGCAGGACCACGAGGAGCTGTTTCTGAGTAGTATAGCCAGAAAAAAATGCTCAGAGGTGGATTTTAAACAGGGAACTTCAAAAGAGCTAGAAATGGTCCAAAACAACCAATTGCTACAAGCTCATGTGCTGAGGTCATTCCTTCAGGGACAGATAGGCTGCTCAAGGCTCCCCACTCCCACTGGTGGGCAAAGAAACTTCCTTCTATCCAAGTAAGGCAATGGACAACACAGGAACTACACCACAGCCCAGAATACAGCAAAGCCTGTATACTGGTCTAAACTAGTCAAGGAAAGGCGAGAAAACAAGGATATTTTTTGGGGGTTTTTTTTGTTTTAAGAATGAAAGCACACAGAAAAGCAGGAAACAGTAATAAATCAGTTACACAGGCTAGCACACTTTAGTGGGCAGCCTCAACAGTTAAATTTAACAAACAAATAACAGTTTTCGACCAATTTTTGACTAAATGGAACTTTTAAGTGCAGTTAATATAAAATGCAACAAACAGCTAAAAAAAACAGTTTAATCTTGTTCAGAGTGAGCAAGAGAAGGTATTTCAGGTAAAAAAACAGCAAAAAATACTTAAATCGGGAAAGTAGTCACTTTTCTCAGTTCTCTGCTGCTAGGACCACACTGCAGGACCACAAGGAGTTTTTCTGAGTAGTATAGCCAGAAAAAAAATGCTCAGAGGTGGATTTTAAACAGGGAACTTCAAAAGAGCTAGAAATGGTCCAAAACAACCAATTGCTACAAGCTCTTGTGCTGAGGTCACTCCTTCAGGGACAGATAGGCTGCTCAAGGCTCCCCACTCCTACTGGTGAGTAAAGAAACTTCCTTCTATCCAAGTAAGGCAATGGACAACACAGGAACTACACCACTGCCCAGAATACAGCAAAGCCTGTATACTGGTCTAAACTAGTTGAGGAAAGGTGGGAAAACAAGGATATTTTTTTTCTTTTTTTTGTTTTAAGATAGAAAGCACACAGAAAAGCAGGAAACAGTAATAAATCAGTTACACAGGCTAGCTCACTTTAGTGGGCAGCCTCAACAGTTAAATTTAACAAACAAACAACAATTTTCGACCAATTTTCGACTAAATGAAACTTTTAAGTGCAGTTAATATAAAATGCAACAAACAGCTAAAAAAACAGTTTAAGCTTGTTCAGAGTGAGCAAGAGAAGGCATTTCAGGTGAAAAACAGCAAAAATACTTAAATCAGGAAAGTAGTCACTTTTCTCAGTTCTCTGCTGCTAGGACCACTCTGCAGGACCACGAGGAGCTGTTTCTGAGTAGTATATCCAGAAAAAACACTCGGAGGCAGATTTTAAACAGGGAACTTCAAAAGAACTAGAAATGGTAAAAACAAACAATTGCTACAAGCTCTTGTGCTGAGGTCACTCCTTCAGGGACAGATAGGCTGCTCAAGGCTCCCCACTCCCACTGGTGGGCAAAGAAACTTCCTTCTATCCAAGTAAGGCAATGGACAACACAGGAACTACACCACAGCCCAGAATACAGCAAAGCCTGTATACTGGTCTAAACTAGTCAAGGAAAGGCGGGAAAACAAGGATATTTTTTTTTGTTTTTTTTGTTTTAAGATAGAAAGCACACAGAAAAGCAGGAAACAGTAATAAATCAGTTACACAGGCTAGCACAGTTTAGTGGGCAGCCTCAACAGTTAAATTTAACAAACAAACGACAATTTTCGACCAATTTTCGACTAAATGAAACTTTTAAGTGCAGTTAATATAAAATGCAACAAACAGCTAAAAAAACAGTTTAAGCTTGTTCAGAGTGAGCAAGAGAAGGTATTTCAGGTAAAAAACAGCAAAATATACCCTTGCTTTTTTGTATCTTTTTCATACAAGTAACTATGTGTTGTGTAGAGTATTCAGCATGCGCCACAGTGACTGAGCAATTATTTCATGTAAATTAGTAAGCAGGGCAGCATTGATCCCACTGTACTGTTGCTCTGCCCCACTCTAGTTGGCCACACCCCTTCCCATTGGCCACACACATTCAGCTGTCTCCTGCAGCCTCTCTTTGATTTGAAGTCACCAGCCAACACTGGATTGGAGTACCCTTACTGTATTAAAGTGATGCCAATGCTATCTCTAATATAGTAAGGAAGAACTGGCCAATCCTTATAGCAGATGATAGAATTAAGCAGATTGTTGGTGAACAGCCCAGATTTTGTTTTAAAAATAAGACGTCTTTGAAATATTATGCTTTGCTAAAAAATGAACCATTCAGTAGGACTCATTCTTAGCGTAATGACACTTTTCAATGTAAATCTTGCAACTTTTGCAACTATAGTAATACTGACAATTGTTTTATTCATCCTACTACCAGAAAAATATACATATTTACATTTTATGCTGATTGTGCAAACAGAGCGCTAGTATACCTTGCTAAGTGGATGGCTTGCCCCTGCTTTTATGTAGGCAAGACCAGTCGCTCATTGAAAGAATGTATTTGTAAACATTTGTATGAGATACACAAAGTCAGTCATAAGAATGGATTAGCAAAACATGTAACTGATTGTGGTTCTATACATTATTTTTCCTTTATGTTTTATAGCTAATGCATAATGATTTAATTTTAGGCAATTTTAGGAATAAAACTGAAAAGAATGAAGTTAGGTGGATTGTTATTCTACAAGCAGACAAGAGGTTTGGTTTGAATGGAACTGTATCTTTAAACCTGTTCTCAAGTCATGTAATTTGTTTAAATGATGTTAACTGATACTTTATTTCTATTTAAAGCATTCATTGTATGTACTTTGTATCTATGGTCTGAAGAAGCATTTTGAAAGTGTGAAAGCGCTTACCCAATTAAAGTATTTTTGGAGCTTTTAGCTGCATTATTAGTCCTTTGTTTGTTTGTTTGTTTTTTGAATGTGCTGCTGTTTGTTACCAGAGGACTAATTTATCTACAGTTTGGTGTGTTTGTTTGTTCTAATTGCTCACAATAGTGATGAGGTCATTATTATCAAACCATAGTTAAAGGAACATGATTGGATATCAGTATATGATGGGTACAAGACCAGTTGGTGCCATAGGGACCATACGTATGCGAGAGAAGGTGGTGTAGGAATATTAATAAAGGACTTCTTTCATGTAAAGGGTGAGAAGTACATTAAAAGCAAAATCAGCCTGATTAATTGCTTAGCCACTGGGTAAATATAGAAGGGAGCATATTATCAGTTGCAGGAATATACAGATCACCAAGGTCAAGAAGAATGATATTGATACATTGTTACATTTAATCTACTTACTCCCCACTAGCTATAGAACAATATCAGTCAATCTGAATTTGCCTGATGAGAGGTTGGTAATTAGAGGTGTCAAAACTTCAATTAAAAAGAACATTCAAATACAGAGAAAAGACATGGGCAAATAAATCATAACATAAGATCCATAATTAAACACAGAAATAAAGAAGAGAACTGAAGAGGTACAGCATTACTAAGAATCATATAGTAAATTACAGATGAAAAAATTAGATAGGTGAGTTAATCAAGTTGTCACTGTTAAACATACATTTGAATAAAACTCAGCAAGTGATATCAAGGATAATAGGAAAGTCTTTTGTAAATATATTTGTAGTATTAAAGACAGTGCTCCACTGCCAGATTGTTTTAGGAAATGCAGCAAGACATTTATTCAGATAAATGTTATGACTGAACTATTTACTGCACAGTGTACAGCACTTTGCAGTGAGGAAGAATCTTGGTGCTAGTAATGGCAGAGTGATCACAGTTTCTCTGTCACTAATGATGATGTTATTGTGTCCTTCACTAGCTTAAACAAAAGAAAGTTATCTGGGCTGGATAGAATATCCACAACAGATTTATAGAACTCTAAATGTTAATTTCCTACCTTGTTAAGAACCATTTTACGTAAAGATTACAAAACAGTTATACCAACAGAATGGAAAACAGCTTTAATAAAAAGCAATATATATAATGGTAACTGTGGTAGATATAATCAATCTTGTTATATACTCATTAGCTTAATGTCACCTTCCAATAAAATTATGGGAACAGTGATACTGATGCTGTTATCTGAGGATTTGTCCAAGACTAGATTGTATAATCTATCAAAACCTGCTTTTGCCAAGAATATGTCTGCCCTAACTTGTATTTTGAATTATAATGGCCGTGGAAAATAGCATGAATGTGGATGCAGAAAATAATGATTTTGCAGCCATCTTTGATAATGCTGTTCCTAAACTGTTAATTAACAAACTCAAAGTGCTTAGCTTTACATCTTTTCACATATAGTGGATCAAGGAATGGCTCTGTAATAGGACATGGCAGTAATGCAGGCAAGATATGGGACTATGGCGAAAGCATGACAAAAGGTTTGCTATTTGGACCACATTTATATAGTATTTACATGTAGTACATTATATTACAATCAAGTGCACACTACTGTTTATATATAAATGACTTGCAAATTAGTAAAAAACTTATCTGTCAAGACAGTATAAACATTGTACAGTTTATATTAGATTTGCTTACTACAAAAGTGGAAAAAAACAATATGACCATAAGCCTAAGTAATACCAAAGAGCATGACATTTGGTTATAAAGATATGCAAGAATCATATTCAATTAATGGAACTATCACTGAAAAAAGTAGACATGCTTAGAGACCTTGGCATAATTGGGGATAATAAACTGTCCTTTGAAAACTATATAGATACTCTGGTTAAAGAATGTAATAAAATTATTAGATATTCTAGGAAATATTTCAAATCAAAGGACAGAGTCATGTTAAAGACTACCCTTGCATCATTAATATGACTTAAGATATGATGTGGCTTGTTACTGTGGATCCTTGGGAAAGCAGAAGAAACTAAAACTAGAACATATGCAACACAAATTAACAAAAACAATAAAAAGAATGGAGCAGCATTTCATAAGGATCACTTAAGGAATGCAGATACTTGATCCATTTTCTAATGGAAAACAATATGGCAAGTTTGTAAAGGAATGTCTAGGTTTGCAAGAAAGTTCTATAAATAGGATAATGATTTTATATAGAACCCTTAAAAATAATATAAGAATTATAGGGTAAGACAGTTGCATATGCCTAGAATAGGTTACCAAGATCAATTAAGGACTCCACTGCTATAAAATAATTTAAAATATCTTCATATAGTTACTATGGTGATGAGCATTTTGGACTGTGGGTGGATTATAAAGGGCTTTGTGCTCATGCCTAAGCAACCATGTTAATATGTATGCATGCATGTGTACATGCCTGAGCTACCACATTAATATTTATGCATGTATATCACCAACAGTCCCACCAAAACACCAGATAAACGCTCTTGTTCAAAAAAAGGTAAAGACAACTGCGTATAATGATCATTGATCTGATGAAGCTCTATTGAGTGAAAGCGCTAATCCTTTTGACCGGTGCATTTGTTTTTAACAATAAAACAACTTTTTGGAAGAGAGTTTTTGCTTCGCTCTTGTTCTGCTTTGTTATATGCATTTATGCATGTATCTTTGATTTTTTTTCTTTAATAAGGAAAACATTCATTTTTATAAAGAAAGTACACATGCATGCAAACAGTTGTTATCTCAGCTTTCCAATCAATAAAAAGGTAGATGATTCATTCAAGGAAACATTTAACTCAGTCAAAGTGTCACCATATTGTGCTGTTCAAACTGATGCTAGAGCTGTTTTGTTAAACTCTGCAGCAAAACAGACCATTCATTTTGAGATCACCAGAAACAGGAGAGGTTAATCATTTCTTCAAAGATGCAATGATTTTTTGAGTCTATATTAGAAGACCAAATGTTTAGTTGATCGAACACCTAAACATCGATCTTCTAATATCGAAAGCAAAAAATGGCAAATGGCCGATTTAACACAGGGAAAGATGTCCCTTGGCTGTTCGCCAGAGTTTGCTATTTCCCTTCTGTTGAGTGATCTTGGAGTTGGTATATTTAGTTAGGGGGTGTGGGGGCAAAGCTTCCCACTTAATTTAGATGTAAAGTAATGTTTTTTGTGTTGTGGCCGAGGGACATGTTTCCCTGGGACATTTGACATTGTGTGGTTCAATATTAGAAGATCGATGTTTAGGTATTCGATCACCTAAAAAGTTGGTCTTCTAATATAGACCCTGATTTTTTTAGTAGTTGCATCAGTACTTATATGAAAACTGTGGAGTGTTTTGCCCACTCAGCAAAATTTTTAATTTATTGCTACAGTAAGTATAGTATAGTTTTGGTTAAAAAAGAATTGGGCTCTGTTGTGACTCTCAGTTTGTCAGCTGCAGAAATAATACCCTGAACCCATGTGCAAAAATTGGAAAAAATAGGTTGTGGATGGATGGATGGATTTGCTGAACTGTCTATTATGCAGCTTTTTCAGTCGTACTCCTGAATAATCACAGACTAATTCTTATAATTTCACATACTAAAGAAAAACTGAAAATATACAGGTTTCTAAAGTTTAAGTTCATATTTTCAAAATGAAACCTATGATGGTTTAAAAAGCATCTTTCACATTTATGTTAATTGTCTCAGTAGCAAATTATTTTGATACATATCATTACAGTTTCCAGAACACATAGAATTGAATATATATATGCAATTTCAAAGTTTTTGTAACAGCTCCTAAACGGTGAAACATATTAGAGATTTATAGGCACAGTTCATACATTTATAAGTTCACAAGTTGACTTTAGGCAAGCAGTCACTACAAACATTAAAAATAACTCCATGAATTACTTTGTAATTCAGTAATGTTCAATTTCTTGGTCTAGAAAGGCTATGCAAGATAGCTTAGAAGAGATTTTTTAACTGCTCATCTAGTTATCAAGATTAACTTTAAAAGTAATCAGAATTCTGCTTTGCTTGGCATCTTCAGAACTTATTGCACAGGTATGGAATGTGTTGTGGTAGGTGTCTAGCCTACAAATAAAACTTATTTATTGACATAGGTTGAGATCCCTAATATGGGTGCCTGAGGAGTTGTTGGTTCTGTGGAAATGAAGGAGGTTGAATAGGGCAAAGTCCTTCATGGGTCAAAAATTAAGCCAAAGGTTAATGTAAAAAAGTGAATAGGAAACTGAGGACAAGTAGAGAGCCATCAGTAGTCCATCTGCATAAATAAGGGATTTGAGTTTGGCAATGTTTTAGTTAAGAATCTCTGAGGCCTCTAAAGTTGTACAATATGCATAGAAAGGTACATCTCAAAAGGAGTTCTATATCCATTGATGGTTTTCTAAGAGGTGAGTAGTGGAGAATTGAGAATTCTTTAGCTTTTGAGAAGCTCCTTTTGGAAATCATTTGGCTCAGGGAAAAGAACTACTGTATTATTCTGGAGACATGATGTGAGTTGTCAACACAGGAGCCTTAGTCCTTGATGACAGTGTCAGTTTAGTGGGGTATGCTGCTTTCATGACTGAAGCTGTCATCTTTTGTTTGCCATATCAACCACAGTGTATTCCTTAGCATTTAGCTTAAGACCATTATTAGTACACCATGAATTAATATAGTCAAATGCATGCTGAAATAACTATGTATTGGTTTATAGACTGGTCAGTGCACCCAATGGGCTCATACTAAGTCCTGCAGGACACAGCTGGTATCATTTTATGCTGAGGAAGCTTCTGCAACTTTCACCATATGAGTTTTATCTGCCAACTAGTTAGTTATCTAGCAGGCAGTGTAGGTATCTACGATAAGTTTATTAAGCTTGTCAATAATATCTTTTTGGGGAACTAAACTGAAGAGCTAGCAATGTCAAGATGAGCAGTGTAAATAAAGTGACCATTGTCCATGGCTTCTATGACTTGTTTGAAAATGTTACAAGGCTTAGGCAGCAGAATCTGCCTTTGAGAAAACCAAATTGATTTTGGTCAAGGGTCACAGGGTTATCTTTCTCAGTATTAATGAACTTATTAATGAACTTGGATAATTTGTGCTCCATAATCTTACATATGAAACTGGTGATACTGTTGCATCTATAATTGCCTGAATTTATGGCAGAACCATCACTCTATAGTGAGAACACAGTGTCATTTCTACAAATACTAGGCATGTAACCTGTGGTGAGATTGGGTTTAAATAGGTTAAGGAATGGTTCATTCAGGCTTCATAAAGGGCTAATGCATAGGAAATCTAGAACATTACTGAGGCCAAAACAAACAGGACTTTCAGCTTTGGATAGGGTAGATCTAACTTGGCAGTGGCAATTCTAGTTTTAGGTTTGGAGGTTGGGGGAATGACTGAGTAGATGGGATAGTACAAATGGAGGCAAATTTATCTTCTAGGTTATTTGTTCTCCTCTTGGGATCAATCTGGGTAGTATTATTGGAGACAAGTCAGTTGTTATTTGTTAGCTTGCTGACATACATGAAAAAGAATGTATAGTTATCTTTAACGAAAGTAGCTACCCTTTGTACAAAATGTTCATATACTGCTTTACACCTTCTAAAGACACATTTAGTATTTTTGCTAGCCTATAACCGTGCTGATTTCAAGTGGGAGATGGACATTTATTTATGAAATGAATATTTATTTTATTTTATTAAACAAGTTATTCATAACAGCATTCTGTCATAATAGTTCTTAAATGCTCTACTACAAAATAAATATTATTAGCTACTGTTTTACTGTTTATTGTTAAACATTGCTATTCAATTTTTGAGTTATTTTAGTATACAGGCCTAAATGGTTTATTAATTCTCTGCCTTTTTATTTTAATAGATATATTCAGTGCATTTGTTTGGAATACTAGGTTTGTACTGTTTGAGTAATTTTGGTTACTCTTTTTGTAAAATTTGTCATTGCTGTAATATCACTGTATCACAAAGAATTGCCACTAATGCTGTTAAATGAGTTCATAATCATTTTTACAATACTGGTTAGCTGATATCTAATCTAATACAGTTCATGAAAACGTCACTCATTAAGCCATGCCTTGACAAACATAAATTCCAAATGTTACTACTAAGAGGAAAAAAAGATATCTGGGAGGGGTAAATAAATACATTTGCTTTTGGCAAGGACTGTGACCACTTCAGCTCAACTAACTATAAGCCCTCATACTGAGATTACTGCATCTCAGGCAATTAACACCTTTTTATGTGCAGCAATCTCAAAGTGAGAAAATAAGCTTTATGAGAAACTTCATGTCTTATGTGGTCAGTTTCACAGTTAAATATTTCTGGCTTGTGCATATTTTTAACAATGAGCAAATGCATTGCACAGGTCCATAAATGTTCTTACTTAGTCAACTGCCTCAGTACTTACATTTTAAATGAAGTCTTAACAATGACCATAATAAGCTTTATTGAGCTGAATTTTCACTGTGTTTAACAGTAACTATTAGAAAGTAATTAAGGTTTGCTGCCTTTTAAAGTCCTATGTTTGGCATTTTTCCATCTACATTACTTTTTCACCAGTTTGGTTTAGAAAGCTATTCATAATAAGTAATCCATTTTGTTTGCATTTCTCTATGTTAGAATTAGTGATCTTTATGGTACAGTTTTCAATAGCCTTGTTCTTGTGAAAGGGCTTCATGACCTTCTGTCCTCATGTGAGATGTATACACATTAATGCAGGCATCATTTTACTATTGTTTCACATTGTACAAATAACATTTTCCCAGTTCTTTATTTCATACAGCATTTCAAGTCATCCTACATACAATACAATTTGCTTTATATTTAGCACACTGTAGTAATTATTAAATAGCATTGCATTTTTTCTCTACTTTTGTCCCTGACTATACTGTTCTATTCACATGTTATATCATTTTTTACTTAGTGGCAAAGCAGCATTTCTCAAGTGCCAGCAGTTTTTGCACCTAGGTTTGATTTTGTGTAGAACTGTACCTTACTTTTCTGTGACTGAAAACACTGGGTAAATCAAACACAGATCCTAGCATATGCACTGATATACTTAAGACTGATTCACAGTGATCCTCTGTTTAATAGTGATGTTGTAGCTCTTTTAAAGAAAGAAGCTTTAGGAAATTCACAGTGCTATTCAAGCAATTAAAAAAACAAAAAAGATGAAAATGTGTTTGGCATGGTATGATTCACAATACCAGTTGAAAAGGTAACACTGTGAAGTGTGAAGGAATTAAAAAAATGAAATGTGTTTAATATGATGATAAGTAACATGATCACAACAACAAATATAAGCAACAACATCAACTATTATGTGCGTTAAACTTGTGTTATTTATTGAAAACAAACACACAAATATGCAAATAAGTAAGTTAAAGTGAATGACATCAGATAACATATACTTCATCAAAATATTATTTGAGGCCTCCATTTAATGCATGAAAGCTACAGTCCTTTTCTTAAACTTTTATCATAACAGGAAGAGCTGGTGATATTGCACCAGTTTCTGCTTCATCAATGGTTATATACTGTATGTATTATACAGCAAGATCAGCAAATAGCAGGGTTAAGAAAATGTCCAGTTTTCCATGGTGTTGAGGAATCTGTGAGTTGTTATATTTGCATATACATGGATGGAAGGTGTGCTTTAATATTCAATACTTTAAAAGCAATACTGTTGAAAAGAATACTGTTTTTGCTTTACTGTAAATAGCTTTGAGCTGTGTGTGTGTGTGTGTGTGTGTGTGTGTGTGTGTGTGTGTGTGTGTGTGTGTGTGTGTGTGTGTGTGTGCGCATGTGTGTTATGTGTGATGTATCTGCTTATAATATATCACAAATCTACCGACCAAGGTGCTGATGTACAGTTCGCCCATTCTCCAAATGTTGTTAGAGAATGGGTAAACTGTTCATCAGCATCCTGACTGGAGAACTAACATTCTCTATAGGGTATTAATGTACCAGTAATGCCCACTGTAAAACGAGTCCACCACTTCATGGTAGCATATCAATCTGCCGTGGAGCTTGTACCAAGAAAACCAAACAGCCACCGTTGTTTTACACTCAATAAGCAGTACTTTATCTGTTTAGTGAGTGCAAAATGTGAAAAAAAGAAAACAATTAAAACAAATTATGTGTGTTTCTGTCTGTGTGTGAGTGTATGTGTGGATGTCAGTGAAAGTGAGAGTTTGAGAAACTTTATTTTACACTCGCTAAGCAGTGCTTTTGCTGTTTAGTGAGTGTAAAATAAAAAAATAAAAAAATTTGAAATAAAGCATGTGTGTGAGAGTATATGCATTTATGAGAGTAAGAGAGAGAGATCAATAGACCAAAACAGAAAAAAGTGTGTGTGTATGTGTGTTTGTTTCTGTCTGTGAGTGTGAGTGAATGCGTGCACCAAAGCACTAGAGACTCTGTGTGTGTGTGTGTGTGTGTGTGTGTGTGTGTGTGTGTGTGTGTGTGTGTGTGTGTGTGTGTGTGTGTGAGTGTGTGTGTGTGTGTGTGTGTGTGTGTGTGTGTGTGTGTGTGTGTGTGAGAGAGAGAGCAAGTAAAGTGTGAAAGTAATCTAGATATCCCCTGGCAGCAGCAGCAATTTTGCTACCTCTCAACCTCAGACATAGTTCTCAACCTGTTAGTGCAAGAAGTCTGGGCAAAGCCTGACATAATGGTGGACAAATGCTAAGAAATAGGGACACATTTTAAATAATGCTCTTATAAACTTAGAAAGTTACTAGAATAACAGGATTTGGGTTAGCATGTATTTTCTGAAGGATGTGAAATCTGAAACTCATTATTTCAATAAAACCACAAAACCAGGACGGGCCAACTTCCACCAGGCAAAACTCAGACAATGAAAATTAGCGCTTTCATTCACTTTATTAACGTGAACTTCTTTTTTTCTGAAGAAGTTCACGTTAATAACGTGAATGAAAGCATTAATTTTCATTGTCTGAGTTTTGCCTGGTGGAAGTTGGTCCGTCCTGGTTTTGTGGTTTCATTGAACATTTGAAGTTTTTAGTTTTGTGTCATTATTTAAATACTTTAATCTTTAAATTGTCCCAGTGGTTTGTCAAAAAACACATTATTTATGAGGACAGACCAAAAATATGAGGCAAAAATCTGAGCATTCTGTAAAAATATGCACAGTTCAGAGGTATGCTCTTAGATCAAGGTATATGGATAAGCCTAATATAAATGGAGCAAAGGCTCAAAATTTTTAAATTATTTATATTAGCATGCATTTTCTGAAGAAGAGTTGTGTGTGCATGTGTGTGCGCATGTGTGTGCGTGTGTGTGTGTGTGTGTGTGTGTGTGTGTGTGTGTGTGTGTGTGTGTGTGCGCGTGTGTGCGTGTGTGCGTGTGCACGTGTGTGTGAGAGAGAGTGAGTGAGATCTACCACTGGCAACACCAAAGAGGTTTATAAACCTCTGGACCCTTCAGCTGAAGAAATCTGGATAAAGCCTAAAATAAAATGTGAACAAAAGCTTAAAAATAAGAACAGATTTTAATTATTGCTCTCATAAAATTACAAACTTGCTTAAACAAAAGGATGCAGTGAACAACATCCTCCAGCCTGGAAAAGTCACCACACCACCCCCAGATATCAAAGGTATTGATTCACATATAGCCTCTAGATTCAATAACTACTTTACCTCTTCAGTACTGAACCTGGTAAGTGCAATATCACCCACAACCCAACCTCAACCCTTAAACTACCAAACTAAGTCCACCCCCTTCACACTCACCCCAGTACCAACATCTACCATTCAAAATCTCTTAGCTAAACTCAAACCTACCACCCTAGCTGCCAACAGTCTTCCAGTTAAATATCTACAAATTGCATCCAAGGCCATCACCTACCCTGTCTCCCTACTTATTAACAGATCTATCGCCCTGCATACTATTCCTTCATTATGGAAAACCTCATATATCATCCCCCTCCACAAGGTAGGTCAATCTACTGACCTCTCCAACTACCGTCCCATTGCAATCCTATCACCTCTCTCAAAAATTCTAGAAAAATGTACCCACCACCAACTCCTTACCCACCTGCTAACCAATAACCTTCTAACTAAAACCCAACATGGATTCAGACCTTCCCATAGCACCAACACTACCTTAATTAACTTTTCCAATACCATAAACTCGCACAGGAACCAAGGAACGCTGGTCTCTGCCACCTTCTTAGACCTATCCAAGGCATTTGATACAGTTTCCGATAACAAACTCCTTATCCATCTAGCAGAACTCAACCTTGATGACCCCACTCTACAATGGTTTAACAGTTACCTAAACAACCGGTCACAATCTGTCAAATGGGGCAACTCCCTATCCCCCCACTCCCTGTCACATGTGGTGTCCCACAAGGTTCAATCCTTGCCCCCCCTTCTCTTCAACATATTTACAAATAATCTCCACCTAGCTACCACTAAAGCCAACATTGTCCAGTATGCGGATGACACTACCCTAATCTGCTCAGCAACAAACATCCAATTACTTCAAAGTAAAGCCCAAGAATCCTTCACTGAGGTAGAGAACTGGCTAAACAACTACCAACTAATACTAAACCCCAAAAAAACACAGGTAATACTATTCCACCCAACCAAACACTGCAACACCACCTTTATCATCATGTCTACCAATGGCACCCTCATCACTCCAGTAACTGAGGCTAATCTCTTAGGCATCACTATTGATCATCAACTTAAATACAGCAAGCACATATCCCAAACTATCTCTAAAGTCCATAAAAAACTAGGATGCCTATATCGTTGCAAACTATTTCTAACCCCTGAGACTAAAACAACAATAGCCAGAACTCATGTTTTATCAACACTACTTTACGCCTCTCCAGTTCTCACCAATATTAACAAAACCAACCAGAACAAACTCTCTACATGCTACAATAAAACAGCTAGGTTCACTGCCAATAATAGATCACATTCCCACCATTGCATATCCCTAACTAAACAGCACTGGTTAAAATTTTCAAACCTCCTATGCTACCGCCAACTAATCATAGCCCATCAAATTCTCTTCCATCCGGGGAAGTGCCCTGCACTTGCCAACATGCTAAACTTTCACAACTCTAAAAGGGAGCTATGTTCATGTATCAGAAACCTGATTGAAGTTAATCTATGCAATAACAGTTTTGGGGAGGCCTTATTCTCCCATGATGTTGCCAAAGCATGGAACATCCTCCCATCTGAACTCAGGCTACAAAGTCACACAGGCACCTTCAAAGGCCTTCTTAAATTACACCTCAATACTAACCCTCTCTGCAACTGCAAAGACCCCCCTTGAAGACCCACTTTTCCATATGTAAGTGACTTGTTCAAGCCTTTAATGCATACACTATACTCTCACCTGAAATGTACTTTTTGTATATATGGTAAATAATGGTACTACTCCTGAGTATCTTATTGTTCTACATAATTGTTTTTTGTACTTCATTGTTTCTCTTATCTTGTATGCCAGTTTTATTGTTATCTAAAGCATGTATGCACACTGTTATTTCTTTGGAGCTTCCCTCCCCAGGACATCACTGAAAAAGGACACATGATGTCCAGTTGGACTTATCCTGGTAAAATAAATGTTAAATAAAATAAAATAATAAATTTGTATTAGCATGAATTTTCTGAAGGAAATAAAATTCTGAAACTCAAATGTATGCCATTATTTAGTAACTTCTATCTATGATGACTGGCAATAAACCAAACATTTTAGGAGTAAGGGACCAAAAAAAATAAAGTAAATGCCTGGATTATTTTAAAGTGTTATATTTTGGATGTAAAATGCTTCCTCCAATACCATTAACATATACCACAGCAAGTTTGAAACAACAGGCTGAGGAACTATTTTACATCAAAAATATATAAAAAAATAGTATGGAAGTTAAAAAAAATAAAGACTAAATAAATAAGTAAAACACAACAATTTTACAGAGAACCCATTCTCTAAGAGCAGTAATGTTCTCCATGGTGTGTGTTAATGTGTAATTAATGCCCCTCCAGGGGTGTAGAGACCCTCCACCAGCAGCTTCGGGCCTCATAACACCTCTGGGTGGGCATTAATTACACATTAACATATACCCTCTTGGGCATTATTTCTTGCTTATCCTTTGCAAAAAGTCTTAGACTATTGTTTATGTCCAGGTTTCCAGTCACAGAACCCCCATCTGCAACAGTGTGTATGGACACTTTTATTTATGCTTGAAAAGATACACAAAACTATGTTTGAGTTCATTTTCTTTAATTAATGCAAAGCAACTATTGTTCCCAAAAATATTATATGTTTGGGATGTCTTCTTTCTATTTGTGACTTCAAGCATTGCTTTTACAGTAGAGCTCTTATTAAATATGTTTAAACAATGAAGTATTTATTTTATAACAACGGTCCTGCCAATGATGTACCACATAAACCAGTACAACAATACTCCGAAAAGAGACTTTACTCCATCAAAAAAAGGAACAGGAAACAGTAATCCAAGAATAATATCCAAGCGTTTTATTGTCAAAGTCCTAGCGCCTTGGTGTAAAACCACCTTTACAGACTGAGGTATTCATTGTTTCTGGAGATATTTGATGTGACTACTTCATTTTTAAATGCCAGTATCCAGGCTGTTTAACACCATATAGATTATTGGAGGAATTTTTAATCCAAAAATAAAACATTTCCTGTACTAATAATACTGGTACTGGTCCCATATAACTGCTAATAAAATAGGTAGATAATTTGTTGTTTATATTTTATTTTCAATGCTTTCGTTTTAAAATATTTGTATCACTGCATTCATTCAATAACATCCATTCTTTCAACCTTTATAAATAATATTTTTTTTATGTCCTTCCATGAAAACTGACCTTGCATTCAGAAAAGAAAATCAAAATGAAAGTCACTGCTCATCTATCGTCAGTAATTTTCAAATCACTGTGACCATTATGCTTTTTTATTTATTTTTTTTGGTGTAGGTGTGTGTGTGTGTGTGTGTGTGTGTGTGTGTGTGTGTGTGTGTGTGTGTGTGTGTGTGTGTGTGTGTGTGTGTGTGTGTGTGTCTGTATGCGTCTGCATGGATTTCTGAGTCTGTGTATGCATTAACCTGTGGGTTTCTGTGCAAATGTCTTAAAAAAGAACATAACAGCGGCAGCACAAGGCCATTACCCAGCATTCTTGAGATGTTTCACTTTTGTTACACAAAGAACAATGAGGACAACAGAAAATGTTATTCTGTGTAGGAGATGTTAGAGAAAATTAATGGCCAAGGTAGATAGATTTCAATGATTATTACCAAACATGCTCTTATTTATACCTTATTCTGAAAGAAAATACTCTTTCTTTCAGCAGTGATAAAGCCCTGCGCTGGTTGTATTGAATTCAGTGACGCTCATTCAGTAGACAGCTCTTGAAAAAACAAACATTCCTTAAGAATTTAACAGCATTTCCTGCTGCATACAAAGGACAAGGGAAAGCAGAATTTGCAATTGACAAGAGAACAAAAAAAGCAGAGTTCTTGTTTCAGATCAAAAGATGCAAGATAACTTAAACTTGTACACATTAGGCTCAGAGAAACCAAATTATTGTTCCAATTCGCCAAAACAAAAATTTAATTTTGCCTCTTTTCATGTATACACCATAGTTGTATCTATGTTTCCAATTCCCTTAATTTTCCTGTAGCATGTGTATGGCTGATGCTTAAAATATTATTTGTTTTCTGAACATTCAATAATCTACATGAATTTGTTTACTATCTATCAATTTTTTAATGCTTCTGTTAACTGGGTGGTGACAACTAATATAAATGAAGTGAGTCTTATTTCCAGGAGGAACAGCTACAATTACCTACATAATTAAGTACATTGGTTATACTGATGTAGTAAAACTCGATTCAGACCCTATACAAAATTATCAGATTACAGAGTCTCAAATATAACAGCAAAACCCATGTGTGCATGTGTTTCATTTAATTTATTAAAAAAAAAATCAAAATGGCAATAAAGAGAACTTGGTAACATTGAAAGAAAGACATAATATGTATCTCTAGTTAGCATAATTTGATATGAATGATAAAAAAGATAAACTGTCTTGCTGTGTGTATTCTGACCAGTGGTTGCTTATGACTTTAAAGCAAGGTGGGGCTACATACTTTGACTAAAAATGTGGAGACCAACTGGAATGGGATGGTACTATATTGAGGCAGGATCAATCTTGAGCATGCTTGCAGTTTAATACAGGTAGTAGTTTATCCATACTGCAAATGTCTGGTAGCTAACCAGCATCGGTAGTCTTAAGTCTGTGTCCCTACAGTACAGACATGAAAGTAAAATCCTACACTACAGTACAAATAAATGTCCCATCAGAATTTCAAGATTCTACAATGAAAGTTCTGAAACTCAAAAAACCGTTAACCATTACTGCCCAGCTATAACAGCAAAGTGTGAAACTCTCTGTTATACATTCAAATTATTTTTTGCAGGAGGCAAGCCCCCTTGTGCCTCTTGATGTGAGGGATGCACTTCATACACTCTCACTACTTATATATACTAGCGCTGGCATCATTGTACATTAAAGAATGTGGTTCTCTGATATAACACCAGTTTCAAACTTAGTATAAATTTTCCCGAATTGCACTTAATGTCTTGCTATTTCAGGACTCACATTGTTGGATCTTAAACATACAAGACAAACCCATACAATGTGCATAAAATCTCACCAACTCATATGACAGATGGTCAAACATGTTACTGCACAGCATAAAAATTAGAGCCATATGGGTTCCCTTTCTTGAGTGAGCATTAAGAAAGTTTCAATCAAGCACAAAATATCCAAATAAATAAGGAATTATTCAAACTACAACTAGCAGACATAGACATTAATGTCCCTTTGCCTGACTTCTACTTCTATGTCACTTCCCTTACTAAATATCTGGCAGCATTCCCTACCCTATCAGCAATGCATTACACATGTCATGAAAGATAAGTGTTGCATTCCTTTTTTTTTACTTTGTTCCTCCTACCACATCAGTGTGTCAAATAGATGAGTATATGGTCTATATAATTTATTATAATTAATGTCACAAAAATACTGTACTTGATTTTTGGGATTAGCAATCTGCAATGTAAAGGCCAGGCTAAGTTTGCATTACATGGATATGCCAGAAATCTCATCACGTGATACCTCTACTGATACTACATTTAAAAAGAAATCAAGGTAGCATTTCATTACTTAACTGTCCTGATAAGCAATCTTCTTGAAAAAAAATACAAATGGTTCCCTTCCACAGGAACTATTGGAATAGTCAGTCAGAGAGTTATGGTTAGAAACTAGAAATGCTATCACATTCTCTGTCAGTGAAGAAGTCACTTAGCCAGAAGTTGCAGTCTTCCCTGGTTCCCTCTGTTAATTTCAAGTTGTTAAATTACAACATACATAGCATGCATTTCTCTTCTGTTTTTGAAATAAAATATTAAATCAAAATTTGGTCAAAAACAATGGTCCTCCATTGTATCCCCTACTGACTCCCTCAACATCAACCTATATAACTACTCTCAACTCATCAACTCCATAACTAGGCCATGCAAATACCTCACTAGTGGCAACATCTTAGACTGGATTCTAGTCTCCCACCCTCACTACTACCCCAATAGTGGAACACTTCCTGACTCCCTCAGTGACCACCTTCCCATCTTCACAACACGTCTTCCTTCTCCCCTACAAGTTACTCATAACTACATCACTACCTGATTCCATAAAAACTTTAACCTAGAAGCTTTCTCTGACTCCCTAAAATCCCTTAACTGGTACCCTTTAAAAACTCTACCCCTCAACAATGCAATCACTCACTTCAATACTACCTTTCTAAATCTTCTAGATACTCACGCTCCCTTAATAACTAAAAGAATAAAAAAGAAATCCAGTCCCTGGTTAACAAAAAACACACTAACAAACATGTGACTTAGAAACAAAGCCTGGACACAATATCACAGGAACAAATCCACATCTACCCTTAATGAATACAAAACTCTTCGTAACTCAGTTAAAAAGCTTATCTATGCAGACCGTCAAAACTACTTCTCCCAACTTCAAAGCAACCACAAAACCAACCTACAAAGGTTCTGGAGAGGTATAACCACCATCCTAAAACCTGGTACTACAGAAAACCCAATACCCTGCCCAAATGCACAAGACACTGATCTTGCCACACAATTCAACTCTTTTTTCATAGATTCTATTTCCAAACTTACTTCCTCTTTTTCAAATATCAATCCACCAACTACTTCCACTTCTCCTCACCCAACTCCCCTTCCATCTTCTTTCTCAGATCCCACACCCTCTCAACCCCCAGCCTTCCACATTAAAACGATTCCTACTTCCACCATAAAAAAACTCCTACAGAAACTAAAACCATGCATCAATGCCCCTGATAACATTCCCTCATACTTCCTCAGCATAGCTGCTGAAGCCATTGCCCTCCCTATCAGTATCCTAATCAACCGCTCCATCCAAGAAGGCAATGTTCCCCAAATCTGGAAAAAAGCTTACATCATTCCTCTCCATAAAGGTGGAACAAATACTAATATCACCAACTTCCGTCCCATCGCCATCCTCTCTCCCATTTCAAAAATCCTACAGAAATGTATCCATCTTCAACTCCTTCCCCATCTCTTAGATAACAACCTATTAACTCCTACCCAGCATGGATTCAGACCCCATCACAGTACCATGACAGCCCTCCTATCCTTCCTAGAAACTGTGAATAAAGCTAAAGATTCTGGCCTCACTGTTTCTACCATCCTACTCGATCTCTCTAAAGCCTTTGACACTATCTCTCATAACTTACTTCTTACTAAGCTGTCTAAATTAAACCTTTCATTATCATCCCTTACTTCGTTTACCAGCTATCTCTCTAATAGGCAACAAGCTGTCAAGTGGAAGAAAGCCACCTCCTCCTTTCTCAACACCCCCACAGGTGTCCCACAAGGTTCTATACTGGGCCCCCTCCTCTTCAATATTTTCATTAATGACTTTTTCCACTCTATCCCTCTTGCAAACATTATTCAATATGCAGATGATTCCACAATTATCTGTGCTGCCTCATCCATCTCAACCCTTTTAAAACTTACTCAAGATGCCTTCTCCTCCACTGAACAGTGGATGAAAGACAACCATCTAGCACTTAATGCTGCTAAAACTAAACTAATGATATTTACTCCCTCTAAAACTAATAACTTTGAAAGAAATTTATTCTCCATCACCAGCCAAAATAACACACCTCTTGAGCTGGTATCTGAAACCAAACTACTAGGAGTCCAAATCGATGACAAGCTTAAATTCAAATTCCATCTAATACTAAACATAAAAAAAAACACCAAAAACTTGGCATGCTCTACCGACATAATCGGTTCCTCACCTCAACTACAAAACATACTCTTTCTACCACATTTCTCCTTCCATCTCTTCTCTATGGTGCCCCTCTTCTAACAAACCTACAATCATCTCTCAAAACCTAACTGTCCTCTTGCTACAATAAAATAGCCAGATTCGCCACCAGCAACAAATCATCAACCCATCACTGTGTACCTCTTCACAAACTCAACTGGCTAGAACTTCCCAACTACCTTTCCTACACTCAGCTTACCTATGTTCATAAACTCATATTCCAGCCATACCTCTGTCCCTTCCTCTCAACTACCTTTAAAATGCACCACACCCAAAGACTTCTAAGATCAAACAATCAAAACCTTATTGAGGTTTACAGACCCCTCCGCACCCCAGGACAAAACCTCCTGTCCTTCTCACTAGCACGCTTATGGAACTCCCTACCCCCCTCCATTCGTACAACCACTAGCCTCCCATACTTTAAAAAACTACTTCATTCTCATCTAACGTCAACATGGCAATGCTTCTGCTCCCATCCCCCATAACCTACTCTCCACTCTTCTTCTCTTCCCCTTCTTACAAATCCCAGATAGTGAATTCAAGCTTGCTTGTAGTATATATAATTCCTTACTTATACCTAGCAATCTCTTAGCCTACTGCATCTAACTACCTATCCCTATAATTCCTTTCTTATACCTAGCAATCTCTTAGCCTACTGCATCTAACTACCTATCCTACTAAAAAAAAATGTTCTACTTTTAATACTATTGCATTTATTACTTTTGATTAAAATATATTTGATCTGTTTTATAACCAGAAATTGTATAATGTTACTCTCTGTAATCTTCATGTAATCTATGTGTGGAACTTAATCTTTGTATAATCTGTATGTGGAGCTTTTCTCCCCAGGACTCCATTGAAAACAGGTTCTTTAGGCCCAATGGACTATCCTGCTTAAACAACTGCAAATAAATAAATAAATAAAAATAAATAAATAAATAAAATAATAAACTATGACATTTTTCTTTCTAGATATTTATTTATTTAATTTCTTATTTATTTATTTGACATTTGTTTACTGGGGTGGTCTGACTGGGTCTACATAACTCATTTTCAGCAGAGGCCCAGGGAGAAAAGCTCTACATACAGTACAATACAAATACAGTATAATCCAATACAATAAAGATTACATTAGAAATACTATACAAAAAATAAGTAGAAAGAACAAGCTGCTACAAGATGTAATATATTACTACACATCTAACCAGTTCTGTACAGTTAAAACATTAAAAACACTACAGGTGATAATAGTCACTCTCATCATACACGATGTAAAATAGCAGACAGAAAGTTAGTGATACAGACATATAGTGAGAGAGAGTTAAGAAGAACAGAAGCAATAAAGCCTGAGCAGCAGCTAAAGGATATGGTATAGAAGCAGAGAAGGAGTTGGAAGAGCCTTAGGACCGTGCAGTCTGTGAGGGATTGAAATGTGACAGAAGAGGAAGACTTGAGCATTAGGCAGGCTGTATGCAGGAGCAGAGCCATGTATTTTTGAGATGATTTTTTAAAGAGGCTTTGAAATGTTTTAGGCCAGGAATAAACCTGGTAGCTAGAGGTAGTGAATTCCAATGTATAGAGACAGAGTATGAATACAGAGAGTGACCAAGTTTTCTTGTGGGTTTTGAGATAGCTAAGAGTTTTTTGTCTTCTGATCGTAGGGATCGATTTGGTGTGTAAGGTGCGATTAGATTGGCTAGTGCAGCACAGGCAGTAGGCTTGAAAATAAGGTTGTGCAATGTGGATAGCTGAATAAAGGCAAGTTGGTTGGGTAGTTCAAGCCAGTTTAATTCTAGGAGTGGTTTACAGTGGTGTATGCGAGATATTTATAGTTTGTAGCAAACTTTGCAACTTTGTGTAGCACTGTTCCAAGTTGCTTAGGGTAAAATTTTGTAAGTTAGTTAAGATAGGGGCACCATAAAGAAGAGAGGGAAGTAAAAATGTTTTTGCAAGGGTAGTTTTGGTTGCTGCAGTAAAAAAGTGTTTGTTTCTATATGAGTCACAGTTTTTGATGAGTTTTCTTTATATTTTGCTGTATATGGGGGTCAAATTAAAGTTTATTGTCAATGATAACACCTAGACGTTTGGTTTCCTGCACTATTTCTATGGCAGTGTTGTCAGATGCAAGGATGTTGAAATAATCAGTGACAAGAGAGGTGCTTTTGGGATGAAAGACTACTAGTTTTGTCTTCTTTGGATTAAGAAAGATTTGGGCATTTCTTAGCCTGGATTCAACTGCTGTAAAGAACTGCTGAGTTTTTTAGAGTAGTTCTGGTAGTGATTGAGCAGTGCAGATTATGGTGGAGTCATCAGCATATTGAATGAGGGTCTAAGGCTGAGAGGCAGTGTGAAGGTTGTTTGTGAAAATGTTGAAGAATAGGGGTCCTAGGATGGAGCCTTGGGAGACTCTAGTAGGGTTGTGGAAAAAGGGTGGAAGTTTGTTGGACCATTTCAATGCTTGTTTACGATCCTTGAGGTAGCTCTGAAACCATTTTACTGTGTTATGTGACAAGCCTAAGTTAGACAGCATGTTCAAAAGTAAGGGATGAGACACTGTTTCAAAGGCCTTGTAGAGATCAAGGAATATTGCGGCTGTATAGCATCCTGCATCTCTGGCCTTGTTCACAGTGTCTGTAAAACTTAATAGGGCTGTAGCTGTGCTGTGGCAAGGTCAGAAGCCATGCTGGGCTTTGGATAAAAGATTGTTTTGCAATAGATATTGCATTGCCTGCTAATGGATACCTCTCTCGAGAACTTTGGATATGGATGACAAGATGGATACAGGACGAAAATTGGATGGATCAAGAGGTGCCTCCTTTGTGGATGGGGGTGATGTGAGATTGTTTCCATATGGCAGGTACTTCTGATTCAGATAAAGACCTATTTATAAGGATACTGATTGGGCAGGCAACTGAGTTAGCTGCCAGTTTGAGGTAGTATGGGGGAGACTGTCAGCTGAAGAAGAGAAGTATATACTTGGATATAACTGATAGATAATATTTTATTTTAACCCCTTTGGTATTAATTGATGTGCACTGGAAATGCACACCAATGCTCTGATCTCATTGTTACTAACTAGATCAAAGAATCTGAGAATGCATCAAAAATTGTACATGAAAGCACTACTTGAGGGGAAAATGTGTACTTAGATATCTGCATAATCTGCATCAGTACATGTTCAAGCTGTATCTGTTTTAATGAATCTTATACAAGAAGACAGATATAGGCTGTTGTAAAAACTCAAGTGTCATGCTTGTGTCACACATATTTTCACTTCTGAGCATGTTTATGAAACAGATTCACTTATGAATAATCAAATCTTGTTTAATCAATATGCAAGATATATATATATATATATATATATATATATATATATATATATATATATATATATATATATATATATTCTCTCAAACTAAATTTATATATTTTGCATGGCAGTTTTGTCAATGATATTTTCAGGGGTGGAATTTGATGAATGCAGTCATTGTTAAATGTTGTTAATGTTGAAAGCAGTACATTTGAATGTTTAGTGTGAAATTTAAGTAGGACAGGGTGTATATAAAAGTTTGCAGGTAAGGACTAAGTAAATGGATATGCTTAATGGTGTGTGTGTGTGTGTGTGTGTGTGTGTGTGTGTGTGTGTGTGTGTGTGTGTGTGTGTGTGTGTGTGTATGTGTGTGTGAGAGAGAGAGAGAGAGAGACAAGAGTGCTCATTGATTAGAATTAGAGTTGTACATATTCGATGTTTTGTGTGTGTGTATTTGAATGTCTTCTGTAGAGGTACTTCTGAAGAAAATATTTTTCATAAGGTAATATGTAGGATAAGGGTTACAGACAGAGGTGGGGGAGAGTTAACATTAGGCTTAACAGACATGATTATGGATGGGGATGTGGACTCTTTTCTAATAAACTATGTAAAATGACAGTTATCCATGGTTTTGCATAGTTTGTCAGCTAAACTAGTTCTCTTCAGCAAAAGTTTTATCTGTGTCCTGGCCAACCTCCAATAAACCAAGGTCTGTCTGGTTGCCCTGTTCTGTGAGATCCTGCATCAGTGGAACTCTAAAGAGCTTTCAGCAAAACTAGTTCCCCTCAGCAAAAATTTTATTTGTGTCCTGTCAGCCTCCAATAAACAAGGACTGTCCTGTTGCCCAGCACCGTGAGACCCTGCATCAGTGGAATGCTAAAGTGCTTTCAGCTAGACTAGCATATGTCAAAGTTGCATTTAATCTGTCCTCTAAACTGCTACAAGAAAACACACTTCTAAAATAACTTACTTACATAGAGCAACAGGCAGTGCTGTGAGTTGGATAGTCAGACAAAAATGCTTAATAATCTCTGGTTCTCACTGTTTAAATTGAAACTGCAGTCCTGCTAAACATTACATCATCTTTTACACTTTCCTGGTGTCCCCAAGCTGACAGAAACTGCATTTACATTCTTTTACACTTAGAGCAATAAAGGGCATGCCACATGTAAATTCTGGTTATTAACTTTAGCCTTAAAACAATAGGCAGGATGCTTACTTCCGACTCATCGACTCCAAATTCTAACTTCAAAGGAACAGACATAAAGTAATTTTAATTTCAGAGAACCAACAAGAAATGCTTGACTTAGCTTTTTTACAGCAGAGGGCAATGTCGCCACATTGTTTTAAGTTCAACAAGCCTGTGATTCACATTCATATTTACAAATGATAGAATTATAATTCTATCTGGCTAGGTTGGCAGCCTTCACCCTTCTCTACCAGTCTTCACATTTCTCCACCCCGCCCCCCGGAGAACTCAAGCTAGTTTCTCAAGTGACCCTTGAGAAATGCCACTTGAGAGGGTTAGGTCTATCTGAGTGTACCTCACCCCATTCCCTGTCTTGAGATACCATCTGCATTGGCATTGCTACTCCCAGTGCGGTGCTGCACTGACATATCATATGCTTGCAACCCCAAGGTCCATCTTAGCAACTTGGAATTTTTTTGACTGGTTCTGTTTAACAGCGAATTTCCTTCCATACAGATAAGGCTGAAGTTTCTGCAGTGCCCACACTATGGCTAGACATTCCTTTTCTACAGCTGCATAGCATTCCTCCTTGGGTTGGAGCCTACGACTGAGATAAACCACTGGTTGCTCTTCCTCCTCTGAAGAAATCTGGCTAAGTACAGCCCCCACCCCATGGTCTGAGGCATCCACCTGAACAACAAATTCTTTGTTGTAATCTGGTCTGGCTAACACAGGGGGTCCTCCCAAAGCTTCTTTAAGCTTCTGGAATGCCTGCTCACATGCTGGGGTCCACACTACCTTATCTGGCCTATTCTTCCTTGTCAGGCCTGTGAGGGGAGCAGCTATGGTACTATAATTGGGGACAAACTTTCTGTAGTACCCTGCTGTCCCTAAGACTGCTGTCACTTGCTTTTTAATAGCAGGTGCAGGCCATGCCTGAATGGCTTTCACTTTGGCAGGTTCTGGCCTTATCTTACCATTCCACGCTCTGTCCTAGGAAGGAAACCTCCGCCATGCCCACCTGACATTTGCTCGGCTTAATGGTCAACTGTGCCCTCTGTACTTTGTCCAGCACCTCCATGTCATGCTGAAGGCACTCTGGCCAGGAATGGCTGTAGATGGCAATATCATCTAGGTAAGCAAGGGCAAACCCTCCTGCTCCTGCTAGGATACGATCTACCAGACTCTGGAAAGTCATTGAGGCATTCTTCATCCCAAAGGGCATCTTTGTGAAGTCATACAAGCCAAAAGGAGTCACAAAGGTTGACTTCTCTCTAGCACTGGGAGTCAAGGATGCCTGCCAGTAACCCATGGTAAGATCAAAGGTTGTAAGATACTTAGTCCCACCCAGTTGCTCTAGGGCCTTATCTGTCTTAGGCATGAGGTAAGCATCTGACTCTGTGTGAGTATTAAATTTCCTGTTGTCCACACAGAACCTGGTGCTGCCATCCTTCTTTCGGCACCAGCACCACTGGGGAGGCCCAGGGACTGTTGGACTCGTGAATCACCCCTAGTTCCAACATCTTCTGTACCTCCTCCCTCAGGGTCTGTCTGACTCTCTCAGGCACCCTATAAGGGGCCTGCCTGATAGGCCTTTGGGGTCCTGTATCCACCTGGTGCTGCACCAGGTGGGTGCACCCTGGTTTCCCAGTGAACATGTCCCCAAATTCTTGCAACACTGCATGGATTTCTTGAACCTGGGTAGGAAATAGCTGCAGGGACATTACTACTCCTTCCACTGAGGTGTCAGCCCGAGCCTCACTGAGAAGATCAGTCCCCAGATCTCCCTCAGACTCTTCCTGCAATGAACTCAGCACAAGGGCCTCCCTATCATGGTAAGGTTTCATCATGTTAACATGGTACAATTTGTGCCCCTGCCTAATGCCTAGCAGTTCCACCATGTAGTTAACATCACTTACCTTTCTTACCACCTTGTAGGGTCCCTCCCAAGCTGCTTGCAGCTTGTTGTGTCTGACAGGAATGAGAACCATTACCTGCTACCCCACAGCATACTCTCTAGCTCGAGCATTCCTGTTATACCACACCTTTTTCTGTTGTTGGGCTTCTGCCACGTTCTCCTGGGCCAAGCCCATGAGTTCCCTGAGCCTTGTCCTGAGGTTTAGGATGTATGCCACAACAGACTCCTTGTGAGACTCGCACTCATCTACCCACTCATCTCGAATGAAATCTAGAGGTCCCGTCACCCTATGCCCATACAGCAAATCAAAGGGGGAAAAACCTGTGGGATTCCTGTGGAACTTCCATGTAAGCAAATATTTGTCCTGCTTCCTCTTAAACTGATCTGCAAATGCCTGTAGCATGGACTTAATTGTAGAGTTTAACCTCTCAACAAGACCATTAGCCTGGGGATGGTGGGGGGTGGTCTTCATGTGTTTTACCTCACAGGACTTCCACACACAAGCCAGCAGGTCTGACATGAAATTGGCACCTTTGTCAGTTCATAGGTTCATAGGTTCATGCTAGGCTATCTGCCCTAGGGCATTTATAAGCCTAGCCAGAGTGTGTTTGGCTTTCGCCACCCATTTTAAATTTATTTTGCTATGCCCTTTTTCGAGGTTAGTATACTGTGCCTCTGTCTAACAGTGACACAGAAGTGATACCCGGGGTAAACCTATGATTTCCCATCTACTCATCAAGATTCCTCTTGAAGAGAGTCAATGAGGGACTCTGCCTAACCTGGACTGGGATTTTATTCCAGAGTGAAGGGTGCCTCTGGGTTATGAATCTGTCCCTCCAGCATGTCCTATTTATTTCAGTGCTGAGGTTCAAGTCTCTCGAGCGCATAGCTCGATGGGATTTGGATTTTCTGAGGTGCAGCATGTCCATTAATTCCGGGTTGGACATGGCTTTATACGTCAGGCACAGATTGCCTCTGAGCAGGCGGTATGCCACTGAGTAGAGCTGGAGTTTCTTTAATCAGGCAGCATATGGCATCTGTTTGAGCCTTTTGATCCTCTTGGTGAGGTACTTTTGGGGTCTTTCCAGTTGCTGTAGGTGTCTGGAAAGGTACATCCCAAAAGGGGCATTGTACTCAATTATGGGCCTGATGAGGGATGAGTAAAGAGGCACGATGGCCTCCCCTGATCTAGATGCGAATCCCTTCATGATTAAGTGGGCTATATAAAATGTTTTTCTAACCACTTTGGCCACGTGGTTGTCAAATGAGAGATTGCTATTACTTGGGTCCCCAGGTCCCAAATTACTTCTTCTGTACATAATGGATTACCACCTGTGTGGTAATCTGTGGGCACTTTGTTTTTGCCAAAGGGGATGACTATACACTTTTTGGCGTTTAGCTTGAGGCCATGGCTCTGGCACCAGTTGTCTGTTTCTATGAGTCCCTTTTGGAGGATGCTTGTGTCGGCTCGAGAGTCGATTATGGCGCCCAGTTTGCACTCATCTGCGAACTTGGTCAGCCACAGTCCTTCCGTGTTTGCCTGTACCTCCGAGAAATATATAACGAACAAGAGAGGTCCCAGGACTGAGCCTTGTGGGACGCCACTTGTAACTGGTTTGGAGTCTGACATGGCTCCAGCAATTCTAACCATGTGGGTTCTGTCCTTGAACCAGTTTGCAACCCACCTAGTGACATAGGGGTATATATTTAAGCTGGTGAGCTTATCTATAATGCCCGAGTGGGGTATTGTATCGAAGGCTTTTGTGAGGTCCAGGTAGGCTGTGTGGACCACCTTCCCCTCGTCAATGGCCTTGGTGACTGTTTCAAAGAAATCAACCAGGTTTAAGAGGCAGGATCTGCCCTAAACAAAGCAGAACTGGGTAGGATCCAGTGTCTGTAGGTCCCCAATATCTTTATTTATGAGGTCCATGATGATCCTTTCCATAGCTTTGCAGACCAAGTTAGTCAGGCTTATGGGGCGATAGTCTCCAGGATCCGTTGAGGCACAACCTTTGTGGAGAGGGACCACTGTTACTGTACGCCACTCTTTGGGTACATATCCTGTAGTAAGGCTGAGATTGAACAGTAGTTTTATGTTTGGGTTTAGCTCTTCTTGGAATTCATGTAGGATGCAGCCCGGGACACCATCTGGTCCCATTGATGCTGTGTTTTTTGCTTTGGAGAGGGCAGCTCTTACCTGAGCACCTGAGATGTCAGGGGGGCAGCACTCTGCTGGGATAGATATTTACCCTTTTGGTGGGGAGGGGGGGGAGTTTGTGCTGAACCTGTCAGCTAGGATGTTGGCAATGTCTGTGGGTTTGGT
Source organism: Protopterus annectens (assembly GCF_019279795.1). NCBI lineage: Eukaryota > Metazoa > Chordata > Ceratodontiformes > Protopteridae > Protopterus > Protopterus annectens. The sequence continues at coordinate 210,724,229 of NC_056734.1, forward strand.
GTATTTTTTGTCATTTTGGACTAATTCTGAGCATATCTGGGAATTCCCACCCAGGTTCCTAACATAACTAAAGAAAGCCTTGTGATTATCCTTAGTGTCCTGTGCAATTTTTCTCTCGAAGCTGGCCTTAGATGATTTTATGAGTGCCTGTAGTTTTTTGCTAATACTGATCAGAGATGCCTTCCTTTTTGGGATTTTGCTCTATCATGTAGTAGCTTCCTCCTTCTATTGTATAGTTTGTTTATGGCTGGGGTCCACCAGACAGGACGTCTGCCTTTGGAGGATTGGGTCTTGATTTTATTTGGGATTGCATGATCCATGCATTCCTGAAGGTGTTCATAGAATGCGTTTATAAAGGATTCTGTGGTCTGGGCCATATTTTCCACAGGCCCGGGGGCTTTGAAGGATTCTACCTCGGTTTTGAGGAGTGTGAAATTTGCTTTAGAGAAGTTTTTCACTGTTGTTTTCTGGGCAGGGGGTGGGGTTGGGATGTGAATATCCTGTGAGATTAGTTTATGGTCTGATCTTACCAGAGAGGGATACACTTCTGGTCTGGAGCATAGAGTCCCCATGTTGGTGATGATCAGGTCCAGTATATTTTCCCCTCTTGTGGGAGTGGTAACAAGTTGTTCCATAGCATTTGAGTTTATAAATTCTAGGAACCTTTAGGCTAGGGTGTTGGAGCTAGAGTAATGCTCCCAGTCTATGTTTGGGTAGTTGAAGTCGCCCAATATAATGGTGTTTGGAGAGACCTTCATATTTTCCAGTGTTCTCAGGAAGGCCAAGTGGGGTTCCTGGGTTTGGGAGGGTGATCTGTAGCAGGCTATAAACTGGAAGGCAGTTTTACCCACTGTTAGTTGCACATGGATAGTCTCTGATGCTTCGTGCTGTGCCACCAACCTGGAGGTGTGGGTATCTTTGATGAATATTGATACTCCCCCTCCTTTTGTGGTTCAGTCCAAGTTTTGGGGCCGAAAAGCATGGTATGAGGTATAACCTGGTAGTGCTGGGGTGCTCCCGGGAGCCTTGAACCAGGTTTCTGTTACTGCACAGATATCGATGTTCTCCATGCTAAGGAGAGTTTCGAGTGCATGCATCTGGAGGTTTAGACTTCTGGCATTGAGTAGCATTACTCTTAGTTTCTTATCCCTTGTGATACCTATGGAGGTGGGTTTGTCTTTTGAGCCTTGCCTAAAAAAGGCACTATGGGGGTAGCAAGAGCCTTTGCCAATATCCGAAAGCCCAGGGGTGACAGGTGCAAGCCATCCCTAGTGAAGCATCGTGGCTCGTCGAGCATGTCATCCCAGGCTGACAGGCATTGGATCCCCTTTGAATGACACCAATACTTAAGCCAATTGTTGAAATTGATCATCTTGTCTTCATATTGTGGCATCATTCTTGGTGAAGGTAAGATGCTACTCAAGGTCAGGGTCATACCGGCCTGGGCTACATGCTCGGAGAGCTCCTCTATGTCTCTTTTCATGTAGTCCAGGGAGGTACGTCTCAGGTCATTCACACCAGCATGGACAATGACTGAGTCATATTTGTACTTGCCTTGGAGTGACCTGAGTGCATGTGTTATGTGGCGGATCCTAGCGCCCGACAGGCAGCTCACCATGACCTTCTCCTTATTCAGCCTGATGAGCGGGACGTCAGTGTGCCTGACGACAGTGTCACCTATTACAAGTGTATCAGGTGTGTTGTTTAGCCTTAAGGGCTGTGACTGTTCGGCACACACACTGGCTTTGTGAGCTATGTGTTGCACGTGTTTTGTTTTGGGGTAGCGGTTGCTTGGGTGTCTGCTTTGGAGGTCTCTGCTGCTTAGGCAGATTTTTATTTAGAGCCTCTGAGTATGTTTTTGTGTGTTTATGTGTTTGGTTTGCTGTCGTGGTAGGTCTATGTGAGACTGGAATTGTAGTGAGTGTGGTTTCCTTCTCCTCCTGACTGGTTACGTCAGTACTGATTTGAGAGAGCTTAGCCTCCAGTTTGGCTATATGGTTGCATCTCTCACATGTGTTGGAATTTGTTGGGAGGAGGAGAGGGTTGTCTGTGTACATGAGGCAGTTGTAACATTGCTTCAAGATTCCCAGATTCACCAGCTGGACCGGAGAGGAGATTGACAACTGACCTTTGGACATGCTAGAATAGTATTGGGAATTCCTTTATAATTGAAAAAAAGGGCCAATGGGGAACAAGGTACTCAAGGGGAGTTTGTGAGGGTGTAGTGCTTTTAATTTTTTAGTGCTGACTTAGTGAGCAAGTGCCAGGTAACTTAAATGCAATGTGTTACAGGTAACTTAAATGCAAAAATGACAAACAGTAACTTTCTTTCAAGTGAAAAAGTATAGTTAAAAAAAAGTTAGAAAAAGTATTTATTTTGAGAAACCTACCCTCCTGAAAATCTCAAACAAAGCATTTGCCACCTTCTCTACCTCAGTGGATGACAAAGCCACTGCCTCAGGGTATCGTGTAGCATAATCCACTACCACTAGGATATACTTGTTCCCTGTGGAACTTGGGGTACTCAGAGGACCACTTCAAAAAAGGTCCCTGTATGTAGGTGAATGCACGGCTCCAGAAGACAAAAATCCAAGAAAATAATGAGCCAGCAACCGTATGCTGTAACAAATATAAAAATATATTTATTGAATTAAATAAAAAAGAACAAAAAAGAACAGACTGGTTTTAGCTAGAATAATTTCATAGCCTTCATCAGTGTTAAAGATAAAAGCATTCATTTGTTCCTTTTATACAATAGTATAAATTAATTACATACCGTGATTGGTTATCTCATAAATATTAATTTATTCCCGTGGGAAAAGTCCACCCAGTTTGATGATCCATTTTTTCTCCTTAGTATCCAAAATAGAGTGCCATCCTGCCTTGTTTGATCTGTCACCCAAAATTCTGTCAATAATCATAAAATTGAATGATGCTGTGGGGTGTTTGATAGTGTGTTTATACAGAGCATTACTAGTTTTTTTATGTTTAATATCACTTAGATGCTCAGAGATCCGCAATCTAAGTGGCCTGGATGTCTGTCCTACATAAAATGCAGAGCAACTACATGAGGACAAGTAAACCAGCTAGTCACTGCTGCAATTTGCAAAAAATTCAATATCACAAACCACACCACAATTCCTACTAGAAAAATGTTTGGACTTGGTAACCTTATTGCAGTGGCTACAGTGACCACAGGGCATGCATCTAATCAATCTGTCCCCAGAGAGTGTTGTTTGAATGCTATCAGTAAAGGCATACCTATGTGGCTGTTTGTAATGACTCAACTGTGAACCCAGGTTCTTGCCTTTACAAAATGAAAAATGACATGTATCCCCAAGATATTGTGATAGGCATTGTCAGCCAATAGTATATTCCAATGTCTCCTTACAATATCCATCAATGTATTGGTGTTCCTGCTATATGTAGTTGTAAACCATATGACATTGCCAGTCCCCTGATGCTTATCCTTATATTTGAGTAGATCCTCTCTATTGAGGGTGGCAGCATAGTTACTAACTCCTAAGACGTAGCCCATCTTATAGCCCTTATCATGAAACCTGTTAACAAGATCCCTTCAAAAGGTCTCAAAGGAGGAATCCTGTGAACAAATATGCCTCATCCTAATGAACTGTGATTTGGGGATACTTCTACTAATATGGGGGGATGAAAGCTGGATGCGTGGAGCAGGGAATTATACTCTGGGTATTTACGGAAAACTTCAGTACGTAATGTGTGATCTTCATTCCTACTAACCAGAACATCTAAATGAGTAATATGTTCCGTGTGGTAATTCACTGTAAACTGAAGACCCCATTTGTTGTCATTCAAATACCCTACAAATTCTATTAGATAGTCCACATCTTATCTCCACACCATCCAGCAATCATCCAGATACCTCCTCCATATGTCTATTTCACCCAAATAAATGTTATGTGTCACATCATAAATGATGTGTTCCTCAACATATGCCATAAAGAGGTCTGCATAAATGGGGGCAAAAGATGCCCCCATAGCTGTCCCCTGCACCTGCCAGTACATTGACATTGGTAGAAAAAAAAATATTTTGTTAGCACATGTTCCGTTAAGCAAATCATGAAGGTGTTAAAGCCAGGTTCATACAAATCAGATTTACATAACCAATACTCAACTGCATCAAGGCCTGCCCAATGTGGAATGTTTGTGTAAAGTGCACAAACATCTAATGTGCAAAGGAGTCAACCCTCCTCAAGTTGCATTTCAGAAACAATGTCTAAAAACTCTGTAGTATCCTGAATCCTTGATCTTACCCATTTCAACAAAGGCTGAAGGTACATCGTAAGGAATTGGGATAAAGGTTCAGTGAGTGAACCATTCCCAGAAACAATTGGTCTGCCAGATGGATTGAGGGTATCCTTGTGGATTTTAGGAAGAAAGTATATATATTGGCTGCTAGAGTCTGATACTGTAAGATGGTACTTGGTTTTATCAGTAATAATGCTCTCCTGCAATGCTGACCCTAAAAACTGATCTATTTGTTTTTTAAACATAAATGTAGGGTCCAAAGGCATTTTGAAATAATATCTACTGTCTGTCAGCTGCTTCTGTGCTTCGGCATCATATTGCTGTCAATTCATAACTACCACAGCCCCTCCCTTATCAGCAGAAAGAATCACCAATTTCTTGTTGTCGATTAGCTCACGTAGGCTATCCATATCAGTCTTTTGAGCGGTTGTTTGCCTTAACATTAGTTGTCCTAAAGTTGAAATGTAGATCTTTGAGCACACAGGATTGAAAGAGATGAACATTATGGTGCATCAGTGGTACAAAACTGGATTTATGATATGTAAGTGTTATATCAGAGTCAAAACTGGAAACATTATTATGAAAATGCAACTTACGATTCAGTAATCTACAGAATGCCATAACATCTTGTGCTAACATATCCTCTGAGACAAAAAAACGGGGATAAAACCAAACCCTTATTAAGTAAAGATACCTGTGTTTCAGTCAAAACTACATTTCAGATATTCAGCACATTGGTCTTGTTACATTCAATAATTTTTTCGTAAGGAGTTCCAATAACCTCTTCATGCTGTTTATTTTTGTTGTGCTTCCGTCTTCCTCTTTTGTAAGACCTAAAGGGGCAACAGTACTATTTTTTTTCTGGGTGGGTGAGTCTGGGGTCTGCTGCATGTCCAGGTCTGTGCCTGATGAAGAATCTGCCCCCCACAAATCCATATACAACCCTCATTTTTTTTTTTTAAAACAAGTTTATTGTTTTTAACATATAAAATAAATATAACAATTTTATACAAGTAATTAAAATAGAAATGATTATAACATTCAATAAAATAACCAAAGTATTTACAAAGACACCCACTACAATCAAATCAATTAATTAAACTAAAATACGATGCTATTGAAGTTAAGATTTTTTTAACAAATTTTGTAAAGTATCCCATATAATATAGTAAGATGTTTTTCTAGTAGTTCTTGATTTTATTGTCATCAATTCCATATGGCACACTACAGTCATAACATTTTTAAATTCATTAAACGAAGGAGGCGTATCTGAAATCCAATTTCTGGTTATTATTTTTCTAGCCACTGCTAGAATAGACCATAACAAGGGAAGCTTAACCTTTTTAACACTTTGAGGTACAGGAGTGTTGAATAATATAAGAGATTTAGAAATAATGCAATTATCTGTAAAAAGATCCTGCAAAAAATCATTGACTTCCAATATTCATTCAATTTTATACAGTCATAAAACATATGTGCCCAATCAGCATTAATTTCTACATTACATCTTTTACATAGATTGTCTTTATTATTTATTTTATTCATCATCAAAGGTGTATAAAAGGATCTATGTAAAAATTTCCAAGTAAAAAGTCTCCAGATAATGGAAGAAGTAGTTTTATAGGCAGATTCCAATATATATTGTTTATCTTGTTGATTTGGTAATTCACCATTAATGGAAGTAAAATAATTCCAATAGGTATCTACATTGTAATAAGTTTCTTCTCTAATAATTTTATGTATGTATGAAAGCTTACCTTTATCAGAAACTTTATGTTGTAAATTTAATATCAAGCAATCAATCAGTGTTGGAATAGATTCTTTAACTGTTATAGATATTAAATCAATTTTATTAATGAGATGTTGTCTAAAGGTCTGAACGTCTAACCAACAAGTTTCTCTCAGATCAAATTCTTGTTTTAAGAAGTCTAAACTTTTAACTTTATTATCAGATAGCAACTGATACCAGTACTTTAGATCATTTTCTATGACTAAATGAGTTCTTTCAGAAGTGGATGACAAAAGCATACCTCGTGTATACATTATAGGGAATATAATAAAGTTCCATTCCTTATACTTAGGATGCATGAATATAAAATTACGATAACTAATAATAATGTTTAATGGATAACTAACTATATATTTTGGTGTAATAGGTGAAGTACAAAATTCTTTTAGTAACCATAGCATGGAGTTATTTACAATCATATTTTTATGTGTTAAAGATATTTTCATGAAGTGAATACTAATTAGTTCCCAATAATCTTTCCATTTTGCAAAATATGACTGATCTATTAACAAAGTAATAACTTTTATAATAGAAGAGATAGTATATAAGTTAAAGTCTGGAAAAGAAATGCCCCCTTGAGACCAGCTATTAGTATGTTTCCTTAATGCAATCCTAGGTCTATTAGGTGCCCATAGGAAATTTAACATTAGTGTATTCAATTTCTTGATAATTATTTTTGTAGGTGGGAGTATTATTGATTATATTAAGTATAATATCTTGGGGAATATTATCATTTTAATAATTGTAAGTCTCTCTTCCATAGTAAAAAACATATTATTCCAGGTATTGAAAAGATTTTGTATATTAAGAAGACAGGTATTATAATTATTATGTATAATAGATTTGATATCTTTAGTTAATATTATACCTAGATAAGTTATCTGACCTGAATTGGGTATATATTTACTAAAATCACTAATGAGAACATTTTTCGTGTATATATAGGTAGTATTTTAGTTTTTCTTCATTGAATATTAAACCAGAAATATTTTTAAAATTCATCATTTTATCAAATAGGGACTGCATAGAAGAATTAGATCCTGCTGATGTAATTAGAACATCATCTGCAAAAAGTTGAATTTTAGATGTTGTATTTTCATCTATTTCAAATCCCTCTATATCAGTACTGTTTCTGATCAGATTAGCCCAAGGCTCCATTATTAAAGTAAATAATAGTGGAGAGAGTGGACACCCTTGTTTTGTACCTTTTAAAATGGGTATTTTTTGTGAGACATATGTTCCTATCTTAATGTAAGCCAATGCTCCTTTATATAGATGTTCAATTAGATTTACAAATGCATCTGAGAAGTTTGTGCATTTCAGTAAGGTAAACAAGTAGTCCCAACTTACTGAATCAAATGCGAAACTTTGTCTTCAATCTATCAGCAAAAATACTCATAAACATTTTATAATCGACATTAAGTAATGAAATGGGTCGATATGAAGTGCATCTAGTTGGATCTTTATTGGGTTTTAAAATTGGCGAAATAAATGTGTATTGCCAAGATGGGGGAGTTATTAGCTCATTTTGGGCCAAAATAAAAACCTTATGTATTAATGAATATGTACTTTTAGAAAGAATTTTATATATCTCTGGTATAATACCATCATTACCTGGTGCTTTGTTTGATTTAAGCTTGTTTATTTGTGTAACAACCTCTGTATATGAAATACTTTTATCCAATAGTTTAGTCTGTTGTTTATTAAGTTTTTTATTCATGTTTGTAGTTATAAATTCCTTTATTTTATCTTTAGATTCCATGTTAATGTTATTATGATTAATTTTGTGAAAGTGATTTCTAAATTCATCTAATATTTCTGGTAGACTAGAAACATTCTTCTTTTTCCTTAGAGAGAAAATTTCTTTGATATGATTTTGCTTATTCAACCTTTTTGTTTTATTCTTAAGTCTATGTAAGTATTTGGGACTTATTGACTAAGACAAAAACTTGTATTTCTCTAAAGTTATTTTAACTTTATGGGTTAAAATTTCTTTGTATTTCTCATTTAGTTTGTTTATTTCTTCAATGACTTTTTTGTCCATAATATTTTCTTTATTATTATGCTTATAAGAGTCTAATTTACTTTGAATATCTAATAATTCTTTATCCCAAGATTTCCTTTTATTATTATACCATCTGATACTTTGTCCATATAGATATGATTTTAAAGCATCCCAGACATAAACAATGGAGACTTCAGGAGTATTATTTATGTCTAAAAAATGTTGCACTTCTGAAAGTATATAATCTTTATAGTCTTTTAGTTGAGTTAGGTATGCTGGTATCCTTTTGATCTGAACATTGTAAGTACTTTTTATCATGAACTCAAAGACAATTGAATTATGATCTGATATAGGACACAAAATGATTTTAGAGTTAACTAACTCTGTTACCATCTGGTTAGAAATAAAGACTATCTATTTTTGAATAAGTTTTATATCTATTAGAAAAAATGTGTATGGTAATGATTTTGAGTCTATTTGATTATTAATATCATTTAAATGATAAGAATTAACAAAATCCTTTAAATGTTTTGCATTAGATGTAATTTTCCTTTTTCCTATAGTAGTAGTATCTTTTTCATGTAGGATACAATTAAAGTCACCTGCTAAAATAATATCTCCTGTAGAGAATGATATGATCTTATTAAGATGGTATTTCACTGTGTTAATACCAATTCCTGGTATCCAATATACATTGATTAATGTATATGTCTTTCCATTAATTTGTATTGTAACCATACAAAACATTCCTTTATCATCTTCATAAGACTTAATAGTTTTAGGAATGGGCATACTTTTATTCTATAAAATAGCCACACCTCTTTTTTTCTGAGTATGCTCTGAACTAACTAATACTGTATATTTATTTGTGTCTAATTTATCAATATCTTTTTTCAAGAGATGTGTTTCTTGAAGGAATACTAAGTTGGCCTTGTGTAAATTAATGTATCTCATTAAGCTTGCCCTTTTACATGGATTATTCAGTCCATTAATGTTTAAAGAAATTCCTTTTAGGGAAGTCATTTGGCATTTTTAAAACATATAAAACGTATAATCAGAATAACAATTAACAAAATAAGTAGTGTTATACCTCCTCCTTTAGGTGTACCATTAAATATAGCTGTATTTATTGAAACTCTTATGGGATTTTGTATAAGCTTCAATTTTGTTTGTAGTGACAATGAGCTTACAAAATGTATTGTGGATGTCAGAACTATATACAAACAACAGTAAACAGAAGAAAATAATATAAGGATTAAACCTTGCACCCAGCCTGGAGTTAAAAACTCCAACTTTGAGTAGCACATACCACTCAAGTTAACCCCCTACCCTAAGCAGCAATACCTCAGCTGCCACCTTATCAATTTAATACTAGTTATTATTAACTAAAGTTAACATCTTTCAATTAGATTATCTAGTAAGACAAAGCTAAACATTAGATAAATCAGCATCATATAAAAAATAGAAACTTTTAAAAACAATTCATACTGCTATGTACATCTATTTAATATAATACATTTATAATCAAATAACATTCAAATAAACTTGATATTACTAACCAAGAAGAGAGAGAAAAATAAAAGAAGCGAGAGAGAGAGAGAGAGAGAGAGAGAAAGAAAAAAAAAAAAAAAAAAGAGGGCATATCTACATATTGATTTATTTAAAGTTTGCAAAAATAAGTTCTGATGTTCATTTAAAGTCAACAACTTAGGCTATTATGGTTCAGACATTACATATATTAAGATGTACCTATTTTCTGTCATAGAAATGCAGTTAACAGCTTCTAAAAGACTTTAAATTACTTGCATCAAAGCTTTTTTCTCATACTTATTATTGCCAGTAAAATAAAATATTTATGTTCATAAAAATGGTTACAAATCATACTGTATAGCTATGCAAATTCCCAGATATACTTGCATTATTGTGAAGAAAGCCATCTGTATTTTATATATCTGAACTGCTGCTTTAAAATATGTCACATGACAACTTCTTTTAAGATAAAATCATAATGATATTTATGCTTGTCAGTTAGATAAGTCAAATGAATTGTGGCATTGTATATGTTTAAATCATAAGTATTTACATGCATTAGTATGTTACAGTCAAGTAAACTTTCAAAGACATATGTATATATGTTTTACTTTCTATGCCTTCTAAAATATCACATTTGCTTACTATGGGATACTGAATCACTTAAAATCATTATAACTTTCATATTTTATAAATTATAACATGAATAAGTAAGTAATTATAAAAAATAACTCACATTTAAATGTTATAGAGTTCATTTTCCATCACAGAGTCGCATTTGCAGCAGTTCTACTTCCTGGTAGAGTGTTCTTCTTGAATCTGCGATGTGTCAGTGTGAATTCAGGGGTCAAAGTTCAAATTGACTGTATTCAGCTTCTCTGCGTGAATTCTGAGTGTTGAAGCTTTTAAAACAACTCGAGGACACTATTCACGAGGTAACCCACATCCCAAATTGTCTCCCTTAACATTCTGGCGGGAATTTTGATAAATGCAAGTGACTGACATTCATTTAGCAATATAAATGAAACTAAACAGAGCAAAACCTTTGCGAAGTATTTTACAAGTTATTACAGCCTCCATGACAGTGAAACTAAGCCCACAGTTATTAATAAATAATGCAAGTAGTTTTTTATGCCCCTATTCAATTTTTTATACAAATATTATTATTTGCCTGTATCAGTAATATCATAAGCATGTAAATGTACTTATATAAAAGAAAAAGAGAGAGAGAGAAAAGAAAAAAAAGAGAGTAGAAAATAAAAAGAGAGTAAGAGAAAAAATAGAAAATAAAAAAGAAAGCTATAAAAAGTATCTACAGTGGAATATTACTTGCTGTTTATATTAATAAAGATAGATATGAAACATATTATTTACTACTATTTAGTTCTAATTATTAGTAATTAAAGCATGACAGATTATTTGTAAACAAGGATAAGCAATAGAATCATGGGAAAATAATTAGCAGCAGTATTTAAACAGCACATATACTTTTTTACAAGGAATTAATAAGTTATTATTCCACTTATCATATTTTCATTACACTTCTCTCCCTGCCCTCCCCCACCCCTTACTGAATGCATAATCTAAAAAGAATGTCATTATTTAAAACAAAAGGAAAAAAAATGTATCACATTACTAACCTTGAGTCTCTTTGTCACAAAGAGAAACAGATTGATTGATAGCTTGTTATTAGTTCCTCAGATATTTTGACTATTTATGAAACAAAAACAGTTCTTTGTGCACAGAAAATAACTTTGATTAAATCTTTTTCAGAATATTTGTGGCTTTCTAAAAATGTAGTAACTGTATTTAAGAAGATTAATAGTGAAGAAAAAAGAGAGAGAGAAAAAAAAGAAAAAAAACTTAGAACAAGTCATTTGTTTTTTAGTCTTTTTTTCTTCTCTGAAGTCTTCCATGAAGCTTCTGTTGCCAACCTCTTTAATGAAGGACTAGCCCATTCCATTTCCTCTATTTTATCCAAAATCTTATTTTTTTTGATAAACAGCAATGCAGAGTCTAAGTCTTCAAAAATTCTGGGGCCATCAGGAAGAAAGATTTTTAGTTTGGCAGGAAACAGAAGGTAGGTTTTAAACTGTGCTTTCTTAAGCTCTCTTATTAATGGCAGAAAAACTTTTCTTTTAGTTATTACCAAGGAAGAATAGTCACTGTCAAAATGCATAGTTGCCTCATTAATTTTAACAGGTGCTTTAGCCCAAGCAGATTTAAGTACCATCTCGTTATCAAAAGATGATAAAAATCTAACTATAACTGATCTAGGATACTTTTTGTTAGAGTTAGAATTAGATATGGATCTATGGGCTCTTTTGATACCAAAAGAAAATGCTTCTGGCAAGTCTAAAGTTTTAGGGAGCCATGTATTTAAAAAAGAAGTAATATTATTACCTTCAATATTTTCTGGCAGTCCAAAAATCCTAATGTTATTGCACCTAGATCTACTTTCCAGGTCATCAAGTTTAGTTTGTAGATGTGTGTTCTGTTTCAGCAAAAACTCAATGTTGATTTCTTCTTCTTGGATCCTATTCTCCATGTCATTTACAGTCTCTTCTATGCCTGTAATCTGAGTCTTCTGTTGTTGCAAGTCTATATGTAACAAATCTATTTGTTTTGTAGTTTTTTCTATGAAGGTATCAATTTTAGTATCCAATTTATCCATTTTGGCAGTAAGTTGCTGGATTGTAGATGTCAGAGACTGAAGTTCTTTCTTGATGCTGGAATCTTGAGAATTTGTCTTACTGGAACTCATTTCAAACAGAGGAGCTGACAGAAAAATTTCCAAGGTGTTTTCTGACAGGAATATTATTAACATTTTCTTTCTTTTTTAGATATTATTTAAGAAATAGATATTCCAAACGTATTTAGAAAGAAAATTACTTCATAAATTAATTTTTAAAGTAATTATTTCCTGTCAGTGCTGTGAAATTGGTGGAGCTGAAGAAATCTGCTGCTATCCTGTGTTCATCCTTGGCCATGCCCCCAACCCTCATTTTTTGAGTATAGAACTGGAGCATTTACATTTAGTAGTTTGACTAGTGTTACTGGTAGCCCCCTCAAACCTCACATGCCTATTATAACTAAATGGATTCCCCTTGTCATAATCCGATTGGTCACATTGAAATTTACAGACGATTCTATCCAGTAGTTGTTGTTCAAGTCCCAAAAGGTCTGTACTCAGTTTATTAAGACATACAGTATAGAAGGGCTGACCATCATAGACCCTAGTCTCCTCACATAATTTAGTAATATTGACAGTCTCCCTGTCTATTACACGTTCATGATATCTGGCTAGTGCTTCGACAAACCCCATAGATGTTTGCTGTTGTATACGTGACCATTCCTTAGCTAATTCAGCATCTATGTCACTAACTAAATGCTGGATCTTAACCCTAAGACCTCTAGGGGATATACCTTTGGCCATATAGGCTTTGAAAAGTTTGCAATGCCAGATGTTCAATCTCAGGGATCTCATGTTTTTGTTTAGTTGCTGAAATAGAGCTTCACATTGATTCTCTAGGCTGAAGGTCAGAGCATTATTCTCAACATTATTCACATTACCAAGTCCAAATATACCCAAATCCTCCCTATCAGAGGATAGTCCTGCTAAGATTCTGGTTAAATCCATAATCAAATGGTACATGCTTAGTAATATTAATAAACAACTACGTAGGGTGCAACCAACTGTGAAAAAAATTTTTGGTTTAATCAAATCAGCAACCCAAAAAACAAGGAACAATTTATCAAGGAAGCAAAAATATCAAAAGATGATAAATGTTTCATATTAATAATAGACAATGATAGCCCTTGTCAGAAAATCCCCACCAAAAAGATTAATCAATAGGGATTGACAATGCTAGATCCATAGAATAAAAAATTATACCAGCAACCTAATATATATATCAAAGGTCCATGCAGTGCTATAGGTTGCTGAAAGATGTTAATGTAGGTTCCCCAAGGTGTGTTCCAACAAAACAGCAAAAATACTGTTATTCAAAAAGACATCTATTATCCATGCAATGTCAGGTCCATATACATATTAAACTCAATTCTGGTCAATCACTAGAATATATAGTTGGTATGGACAATAATGGCCCTTGCATTCATCCAATGTCCAGCTGCAACTGCAGAAAAATAGCAAAAAGTATATTCAAACCGCAAATAGGAGCAATCAGTCTAAATCAATGTATTGATCTATAATCAAACAAGTACACTGCCCCCAATCAAAATGCCGTTTGTAAATCAGGTTGGTGATAGATCAAATAATAAGTCAACAATCACAACAGAGCACCCTTAATAAAAAACATATATATCAAATAAAAAATATATAATATCCAAAGACCATAGCTAACAGTGTACCATAGAATAGGATAATACACCCAGAGTTGATAGAATAAATATGAAGCCCATCAAAACACAAACATCAACTGAAAAGAGGAAGCGGGTATTAAAATATTATTGTTCCTGGTAACAGAATAGTCCCAAGTAATGTAATACAGATGTGTTCAAAATTAGAATTCCAGATGAATCAACAAAAACTAAACTCCTTCTTAAAGTTATAGCTTGTGAACAAAGCAATAAACCCCCCTGAACAATGTACAGTGCAAATGAGTAGACAGCACTTATAGTTGACTAATGAAGTCCCTGTAAAACATTAACAATCCAAACAATATTGGCTTAATGTTCAAAAAATATGTATGACTGAAATCACAAACAGAAAACAACCCTAGAGATGTAGGATAAATTACTTTTGATCAATCAAAATGGCCATAAATCGCAATAGAATGCAATTAATATGCATATCAGAAAGCTAACATTGTTGCCATGCAAAATGGATCTCTTTAAGAGCAAAAATTCACCCAACACAATCATATATACAAAAATGTACATCCACGGTCCAAATGATGGTAGTAGTACTGTTCCATGACAGACAATGAACTCCACAGTGTCCTCACAAGCCCATTAGGTGACTGATACACCCAGAAAAGGGAAATAAAGGCAAATCCGTACTGATTTAGGTCCTGACTGTAATATAGATTAATCAAAATACAGAATAGCTGGACAATAGTCCTCTGCTCATAGATTCAGTAGACACAGTAGAAAAGCAGCCATATAACTAGAAAGAAAACCAACCCTAAATGGTGGATGACCAACTCTTGTACTGATATAGTAATGTCAACCAACACAATAAACCACTTCCCAGAAGTACTGACAACACGAAGAAGTGGTTATGAAAAAATGGCATACACCTGAGTCCAGAAAGTAAAAAAGAGAGTTACCAATATCCAGTGTTTCCCTCAATATGCATTCCAAACCATTGGATCCCGCAAGCTGGAAGCCATGCTATAAGTGTAGGTTAAATTAATCCAAAATGACAGTAGACCACAACGAAGTGCAGATGTTAAGCATATTCAGTAGCAAACATTGTCACCCAAATGGAAAGCTCCACAAAACCAAATTTCCACCTAACACAGGCAAATATATAAAATATAAACATACACAGTCTAAATAATTTGAGTAGTATCACAATGTCCAATGGACACCACAGTGACCTCACAAGCCCATTAGATGATTAATACACCCAAATGGAAAATATATTCAATGAAAAGAAAATCGGTGTTAGAAGCGCCAGATGGAAGGCTCTAGGCACTACCAACTGCTGTACTTTTCTCACCTTCTAGCCCTCCCTCAGGGTTCCACTCTCTGTATAGTAACCCTTTGTCCCAGTATACAGATTCCTCCTTTCCTTGAGAATCAGTTGCCTCCCTAGCAACCTGGTTTAGGCCTTGCAATGTAGGGTCTGAGAGCTGAGCCTGTCTCAACTCTCTCCTTGTAACCCTTCCCAGCTCCCCTTCCACAGGAAGTCTGGCATGCTCTGACAGTGGTGCCTCACTGTCAGCCTGGGAACTATTACTCACCTCTACCTTTGCAATTACTCTGTCCAAGGGAACATCAGTACCCACAAGCAGCTGTGGCTCACCTTCAGTTTCACTGCTACAGAGTAGCTCCCTCCCTGAAGTAACCACCTCACCAGTTCTGGCTGCAAGTATGCAGTCTATCTGTGTCTCCCCCAGGCTTCCAGACCCACATGCTTGTCTCCTAGCCTCACCATGTGTAACTGCATAAGCACATGGTACTGCCTCATCCAAATCCTTCCCTCTCAGGACATCTGCAGGATGGTAGTTTAGTACCCCTGTTGTCTCAAGACAACCTACTATTGGCATTTTGTCTTTCCCACTTACTGGCTCCCTCACCTTTTGTTCCCCACCTTGCTTCTGTGGATATCTGTATGCCGCATGGCCCCACTGGTTGCATTCAAAACATTTAACCCTAGCTCCTGGACATGTACCTGGACTAGTGACTTCCCCTGCTATTGGCAGATTCTGTTGTGGTAGTCTGTGCTGCTCACCATGGGTTCCTTTAGACCCATGAGCAGTACTGGGGGTCCCCTTCCAGTGCAGGGCTGCCCTGCTTGCCAGGTATAGGTCTCCCTTCTTCCCCAACTCATCTGAAGTAGCACATTGTCTACCAACTAACCAGATCCTCATGCCCTCAGGCAAACTGCTAAGGGCTTGTTCCCTCACCAAAAGGTCTGCCAGCCCTTCAAAAGTGGTGACCTGACATCCACTCACCCACCTATGGAAATAAGTGCTCAATGCAGCGAGATATTCACACACACTTTCATCTGCCTTGCGTCTATGCTCACAAAACGTTTTCCTATATGTTTCAGGTGTTAGTTTAAACAGTTCTAAAAGACAATGTTTTACATCAGTATAATCAAAACATGCAATGTCAGACATTTTAGCTAATGCAGTTACAGCTTTACCATGGAGTAAGGGGGCCAGGAACCATACCCAGAGCCCTTGGTCAACTTTATACTGTTTACATACCCTCTCAAACATATGAATGAAACTATCAAAATTATCCCCCTCTTTAAACTGCGGAAGAAATTTACTGACCTTTTGTGCTTCTGGGGTCCAGTTACTCCCTTCCCCATTACCTCCATGACTCTGGCGAAGAGTCAATCTCCTTCTCATGCTATCTCTGCTTCTCTTGTTCCTCAGCTTGCAGATGTAACAGTTTCTCATTCTCCTCAGCCTGCAAACATCACAGTCTCTCATTTGCTTCTAATTCCACATGCCTGGCCTCCAACTCAAGTCTCTTTAGCTCCAGCTGGATTTGTGAGTCCACTGCAGAAGGGTTGAGCTGTCCATTCTCCGAGGGAATTATATCCCATTGCCAGTCTGATTGTCCTCCTGGTTGCTGTTTTCTGATGCAGCTGTAACCAAGGCTGCAATCAGGTCTGCCTTAGTCAGGTTTTCATGCACCAGTTCCCTAGACTGGCACATCTTTGGCAGCTGGCTCCTTGTCAGCTTTCCATACTCCTCTGCTGACATGCTGCCTGCTCATCCTGACTAACTAAGCTAACAAAAAAAAATAAAACAATTGTGATCTAAACTCTGAGTATTCACTGCATGGCTGTTTTAGAGTACAAAACACCTTCAAAGCTCACTGTACACAAGCTACAGGATTCACTCTACCTACACCACTACAAGCCAATTAGTATTTACCAACTAATTAATATGTGATGTGGATATCCCACCACTGCCAAACACAAATGTGAGGATATCCCAACCACTGCCACTACAAATGTGAGGTGGATATCCCGACCATTGCCACCAATTAATATGTGAGGTGGATATCCCAACCACTACCACCAATTAATATGTGATGCCCATGCCCTGGCCCAGCAATCAAGGACCCTCAATCCTCACCACTAACACCAGGGAGGGTGTCTCATATATGAGGAAAGGAAAACAAATACACACAGTAAAGTGCAATTTCCCTTAAGAGCACACAGAGATCACATTCAGTCCAGGGCTGGTCGCTCCCTTGCTCCCCAGGTCCCCAGTAAGACTCCTCACTGGCACAGCTATAGGGTCCAGATCTCATCCTAGCTGGGCAAGCTAAAATCTCCAGCACCCTCTCTGTCCAAGTGCTTCGTGTCCCTGCCCAAGTAGCTGACACACACAAACTTTGAGATAAGAGTTTACGCAACCACACAGACACTTCTGGGGAAGGCTGGCACAGGTTCTCCAACTGTGCCCCCTTTTACCCAGACTATATGGTAGTAATTACTGCCACCACCCAGCTAATATTATCAGCTACCCAAAGGCTCTTAAAAGGATATCCAATTTTTACTGTGCAATATTATTATCCAATTGATGTGTGACTAATCAGTCAAGGCTTATTAGAGTGGCTTTGTACAATAACCTGTATAAATATGCAATATACTCTAGAGCTTAACTTATCTCTACACAAAACTGGCCACAATTAAAAAGGTTTTAAAATATTTCATTATAAATAATCAAAACCACAAGACAATACTTTCTGCTACACAGTGCTAGTCAAAAGTTCAGAGATCACACAGACATACTTAAAATAAATCAGTAGTACAGTTCTGACATAACAGAAAAACAGTCTAAACTTTCTAATTCCTAGCTATTGCTACAAGAAAACACACTTCTAAAATAACTTACTTACATAGAGCAACAGGCAGTGCTGTGATTTGGATAGTCAGAAAAAAATGCTTAATAATCTCTGGTTCTCACTGTTTAAATTGAAACTGTAGTCCTGCTAAACATTACATCATCTTTTACACTTTCCTGGTATTCCCAGGCTGACATAAACTGCATTTACATTCTTTTACACTTAGAGCAATAAAGGACATTCCACATGTAAATTCTGGTCATTAACATTAGCCTTAAAACAATAGGCAGGATGCTTACTCCAGTCTCATTTATTCCAAATTCTAACTTCAAAGGAATAGAGTTAAAGTAATTTTAATTTCAAAGGACCAACAAGAAATGCTTGACTTAGCTTTCTTTACAGCAGAGGGCAATGTTGCCACATTGTTTTAAGTTCAACAGGCCTGTGATTTACATTCATATTTACAAATGATAGAATTATGTGTAAAATTATATCTGGCTAGGCTGGCAGCCTTCACCCTTCTCTACCAGTCTTTACATTAGCTATAATTCCAGAATGGGGGATGGTGTCTAAAGCCTTGGCAAGGTCAAGATAGGCTGTGTGAACCACCTTACCCTCATCTATGGCTTTGGCAAATGTGCCTGGAAATTAGGTGCCAGGAACCATTGTGTCACAGGATGTAAGGTATCTGTTACTCCTTCCTGTATGGCATGTAAGCAGTGGCTGTATTTCCACATTGGAGAGGGCTTGCGTTATGATTATAGAGCATGGATGCCCTGCATTATTCAAGACATATCACTAAGAGATTTGGATGTATGTCTATTTAGAAACTTTTATTTTAGACTGTGTGTAAACATTTCATAATGTAACAATATTTAGTAGCATCAAAGTATGTGGGCAGTACTCTTTGGAGATGGGAGGGAGTCTACCTTAGACATGAACATTTACTTAAAATTGGCCTACGTTATAAATGAGCATTATGTTAACAAGAAAACTATGGGACCGGAGAAAGTGGGAAGAAGGCCTATTCTTGAGATAAGAGTTATGCACTTAATTGTAGTAACAGAGGAGGGGAGAGTATAGGATCTAGTTAAACAAGAGAACCATCATATGACTTCTTGGGTGAGGCAGCCAATCAAAAAGAGGAAAACCATAAGTTGAATGCAATGCTGCACAATAACAGATGGCTGAGAGAACAAGCATAGCCTAATTTTCAGACATGTTCATGGAATATGTAGAGAAAGGGAAAAGACAGGCATTAGACCTACCGTGTACCTTGAGATATGATAATAATGGGATTCAACACACAGTGAAGACAAAGGAATGACAAAGGGTGTTCTGGGGATTCATTTCATATTTATGATTAGATAAATGCACTGTGAATTACTCTGATTTTCATGAAGAAAATTAAAGGTGGACTGTGATGTTTACTTGGACACTGGAGGGGAAGTAGAATACTTGTCAATGTCTACTATATACAGGCCACCATATTCAGAAATAAAAAAAGATGACTGACATACAAATATGAATCGTCAACAACCAGATAGGAAGAGGATATTGAAAGTGACAGACCTTAAGCTTTCAGCAGTAATCTGTCAACTGCCTACATCCAACATAAGAAGATGTATGAAACTACTCTCACTCTGGTGGAAACTGGGCTTGATGACAAGATGATGGACACTTATGAACAGGAACATAAATTACATAATCCTAAACATGAATGAGGTAACAGAGATAGTGGTGACTGGTCTGTTAGCTAATAGTGACTATGCCAACATGGATTCATAATACCGGTATATTGTCACTCAAGTCTGGTAAATATCACTCAGAGACTCTAAAGCATGTCCTGCCATTCATGTATATACACTGGTAAGCTAGTCTCCATCACCCAGTGTACGACACGTTAAAACTACCCCACAATAATGTGTCGATGAGATAAGTGAGGTACTGGGTACAATAACCACCAGTCCTTAACTTGAGGCCTTAGAATAGTTATAGAAGTTTACTAAAAGCATGGGTGCTGTCTTCACTGATTAATGAAGGACACTAAAGATTTAGCTGCACTGTATACCTTGATTTTTTTCTGCATAATTCTGAGACTGATATATACAAATAATAAAGTTGTCTGCCTCTCCTTGAATCAATGCTCAAGTTGTCTGTTCTTGAAGATGTACTAGAACATATACAGGATTGTACTTATTTATATATTTATGAGTGTATTTATATATTTATTTATTTAGTACATTTGTTTACCGGGAGAGTCTGACTGGGCATAAAGCTATCTCTTTTCAGCAGAGGACTGGGGAAAAAAATTCTCAAAAAATTCCAGTATTACATAAAAAAATAGTAAGCAGAGGTATACAAGTAATCAACAAATATACAACATTTAAAGAGAATATTATTAATTAATAGCAACATCATCTAAGTAGCTAAGAAACATACATTGGAAAGAACTTGGTAGAAGGAGATAAAAGGAGGAAATGAAGGATTAGTATTAAGAGGTGAGAGAGAGAATGTTTTTGGACTGGTAGAAGGAAGAAGAGGGAGAGGTAGAGGACAAAGTGGATATATTAGACCAATAACTAAGGGTATGCTGCTTGGAAAGAATAGGTGATAGTAAGGGTCACAGCATTTATCCCCCAGAAGTTGTGCACGTACAGAGCCAGGTATCTTTTAGGTGTTTTCTTGTTTGTGCCTTAAAACAATTAGTGTTTACTGTGGTTCTTAGAGTGTGAGGAAGGGAGTTCCAAATTTTATTTATTGGCATTTGTTTACCAGGTTAGTCCTACTGGGCCTAAAGGGACCATTTTTCAGCAGTGGCCCCAGGGATAAAATCTCCAATACAAAAAATATAATTTACAATAAAAGCCACCAGATAGTGAAAACCTTGGCTCTAGATGCTTGTCACTGTTGAAATGACACTGCAACCTCATGTCAAAAATGGGGAAAAAGGGGTTGTGGATGGATGGATAGATGGATTACACTGTAAAGAGTTATAAAACAGTACAGAGTCAATAAAAGATAATAGTAAAACTTATGAAAGAGACAGCAAGAAAGAAAGAAAGAAAGAAAGATATATATTGTACAATACAATTTTAAAAAAACTCAATAATGTAATTTTGTGTTAATATATTTTAACATTGAAGTGAGGGACCTATACATAATTATAATTAAGTTACAGAGAAAAATGATGAGAACGGTGAAAAATAAAAATAAAAGAACTAGTCATAAAAGTAAGTAAACTTCTGAAAAACATTTGAGATGTAGGTTGGTAGGCTGACAGTAGGAAAAGAGGGGGAAGTGAGAAAGGTAAGAAAAGAAAAAAAATCAGGAAAGATAAGTTAAAAATACTGAGAGGGGAAAAAGAAAAAAAAAATGTAAGTTAGAGACAGTGAGTATGATAAGTGAGAAAAGGAGGAAAATGAGAGCTGGTATAAGGATGTGTTAGAGATGATGGCATGGAAAGTTGAGGGCACGTGTGTGACCTTTGACTGTGAGGGCACGTGTGTGACCTTTGACTGCACAGGAAGAAGTAGTTTGTGAGATCTAACTCTTAGTATGGCTTAACCTAAGTTGTTTTAACTGGGACAGAACCAGGAAGAGCATGACCATGCACTCAGCAGAAATAGCTTTATGTGGGTTTTAAATGTGTCTTGCTTGCTGATTTATATCAGAAGGAGGGAGATAAAACAAGTTCCATACTTTTGTAACACAATTTGAGAAAACTGAGTTACATGCAAAGTTATATGATTTTTAATTAATAGACTTGTCATCATTGCCTCCCCTGCCCAGAGTTATGAAGAATCTACTACTTCATCAGATTATAGCTTATCTTGAGGGCACATTCCTTTGTCTATAATACTCAACAGGAATTTAGGTCAAGCTATAGTTAACTTTCACTGTTGTCTGCATCATGTATGTCCTATTCTGGATACTGTGTTAAATATCATGGTGTAAAGGCATTCATCTAACTATACTTTTATCTCTGTTGTCCACTTGTCAACTGAGACAATGTAGTCTTTTCCTCAGGTCTTCATTGAATGATCTGACACATACTTAACTGAGGTACCCTTCTAAAATGGTTAGTGTTTAGAAGTTGTACCCTAAAGTTCTTTTCTGTGTAAACTTCTTTTACAATATGTGGCATACATTCTAGAAGTTGGAGTTAGATGATTTTACTACATGCTCTTTGTAAAGACCCTAGTTCATGGTAGGGACTCAAAGTTGAATATCCTTTACAGCTGACCACCACTTAGCCAACTACAACCTTACACTAGTTTATTCCCATTGTAGTTTTAAGTTTTCTATATTCCTTTTATCCCTACTAACTGTGAATCATCAGCATTTGCCCTGCTATGCAATCAATGCATTTGTTCTTCTTAAGCTAAGAACTGATTACATAAGGCAATCATCCAGACAGACATCAGGGTTTTGTATATATAGCCAAACCCTTCCCCTAGTAGCTAACATGTGCACTTGCAGACACAAGGACCAGATCTCCTATTCCATATTCCTCCAGTATATGCACATATAAACTTGTGCACATATATCAGTGAAGACAACTGTAAAACCCCCATCTTGGCAGAGACAAGTACTCATTCCTTACCTGCATATTGCATGCTGCAGTCTTGGCATCCTCCACACAGGTCACCATTACTGGACTACCAGACCCCTGCAAGGATGGGTGAGCCTTCATCAGCCATTCGTTCACACCCTCCCTCCCTTTCTGGCTCCCCCAAAGTCAGGGCAGGTAATCATCCAAGGGTTGTCTGGAACATAGTCAGTGCTTTATCATTCTATACTAGAGAACCAGCACCAGATCAATATGTTTGTCTACCACCACCGCTGCCTAATTATTTACCTTATTCTATTATATTTCTCTAGATAATTTAACTTGCTACCGTCTGTCATGTTACCATCTTAACTCAATTATACTGACCCAGAATATTTCAGTTGGTGTTATGATAGGGAACTATTAATTGCATATCATCTCATTTTGCCATGTTTGTCTCAAAAGAACATCTCATTCTTGTAGAAAGGTTGGTGACTTGTGTAGACACAGAATAGAGCTCTGCAACTAGCTTGTTACTGGGGCTCCTGAGTGAGAGTTTTTTTTCTCATTTTTGGGACTAAGTCTTCCTCTTGATGCTATTTGTTGAGGTTTCTTCATCATTTTTTTCCTACAAAGGACAACCAGAGGACATTTTAACAGTATGATCTGATGTGCAGGACCTCTTCTCCTTTGGTCCTGTAGCAGGTACAGTATTAAAATGCAAGATTCACCCATAACAAACCTAGCATTATTTTGAACTCATTGTGTCATGTTTACCTTACATTACTATAGAAATTTGTGGAATGATATGTTCTATTTTAACTTGATTATTGTTGTGCTTCCCAGTGTTTTTCTTATTCAGTACCCTAAATGAGGGAGGATTAAGTGTGTGTGTGTGTGTGTGTGTGTGTGTGTGCACGCGCGCCGAGGGGGGCACATGATTGTTTAAGTGCAGCATAAAGGTTGTCCAGATTCCCTGTGAACACACATGGACTCTTTTGAATATCTCATGAACATAGGAGCAAACTGCACTGAACAGACTATAATACCAAATGATTTATTAGAAAATCAAACATTTTTTCAGGAGACATAGCAAAAAAGTGACAAAATCAGGAACAGTTGAGAGCATCTGTGTCCCAACACATTCGCACAAACATACCATCAGTTATAGCTGCTTGTATGATTGTGACTGTAACTTTAGACATTTTTTTGTGATCAAACGAATGATTAAATACACAAGTAACTGCCACAAAGGAAATTATTTTCTCACCTCACTGCTGTCAGAATATAGTGTGCAACTCACTGCAACCAGACACCTCTTAAAGCTAAAAACAGTAAAGTATAAAGGATCAAAATCAGGGACAGATTTATTTATTTTAGTTATTTATATAATGTTTGTTTACCGGGATACTCTGATTTGGCAGCTGTCCATTTTCATTTTGGGGGAAAGCCTCAGAGTTTACAAAGAATACAAAAAAGTACAAAGCAAAAGCATATACAGAAAATTAAGTCATTAAGTTGATATACATGGCAGAGTATAAATATGTCAACACAGTTTATACAGTTGTTTCAAATTTCAAAAGAAATTAAGTTATACAACAAAGCATTCTTAACAAATGCTAAGGTAGCTGAGAACAGAAGATGATGCATTATTTATAAAATACTATTTAACAAGGTTTCATTCTTATTGCTTAGTGTTTACATAGAAGGAATAAGGTTTTGTAGAGTGGGGGATAGCTTAGCCAGGAGTCAAACATGAGCATTGGTCAGGAACTAGATAAGTGGGTCTTGAGGAGTGTTTTGAATTATGCAGTGTTAGGATTGGTTATGATATTACCTTTATATACCATATAAATGTTTATAAACTTTATGTATGACTACGATAAACGTTTATATACTATATAAACTTTATATACAATGTTACCTTTATATATCAGAAAAGCTACTCATATAACAGGCATTACATTAGTATGCTTTTTCTGAAGGCTATTTAATCTGAAACTCAAATATCTGTCATTACTTACTAACTGCAATCATCACTGATTTGACAGAACTCCAAAAGTATTACAAGAAAAAAGTCCAAAATATGAGGCAAAATCAGGGAGAGCTGAAAGCTTCTATGCCTCCTCCCAAATATTCTGGAGAAATCCATCAATAATAAAGGGCCAAATACCCACAATGAGAGACCATTTTTAAATATAACCATAATTCATTTAAGTAATTTAATAGGCCAACAGGATGGAAACTGAAAAGATAATGGGGACAAAGGACCTGAATCAGAGACAAATATTACCTTTTTATACTTAAAGTAGCTTGAATAACTGGGTTTGCATTAACATGTTTTTTTTCTGAAGGCCACTAGAATGAAAATCAGATGCCTGTCACTGTTTAGTGACTGCAATTCTCACTGATTTGTCATAAAAAACACACAAACTTTGCAAGGAGCAGACAAAAATATGACTGAAAATCAGACACATTCTGTAAAAATAAGCGGCAATTCAGAGCATCCATGATCCCAATATTGATATACACACATTTACAGTATTTATCTTCCTACATAGTAGATAACTTGCACACACATAACTAGAAGAAAAGAAAAGAAGAACAAATAAATGAAAAGCTTTCTTCCATGCTTCCACTTTTTCACTGTTCCACTGCATATTTCACTTTTAGTCTCAGGTTGCTTCATTCTGCGGCAGTCATCTAAGGCTGTCTATGCCAATAGAAATGGCAATTCATTATTTCTTGTGGCAACCCTGTGAGCAGCTTTCTTGGGATGTTGTGTACAGCCCGGCAAGCAGAGTAAGATGATTTTTAAGGGAACCTCAGAAAGTCTTGAAACTCTGCCCATGGATATGCACAGAGTACTGAGATCAGGAATGGTGACATTTTCTTTTCAAGAAAAATAAAGAAATGTAAAAAAAAATCATTTTCACTTGTTTTTCTTTTCATTTATTCTTTTTAATGAATATGCTATAACCCAGAAGCCAGTACCATGAGGTGCCCCAGGTGTTATGGCTTCCTCCTCAAGGTAATCTTTTTGAAATGAGGAGAAAGTTTTGAATCAGGGGAGTGGTCAGTAAACAACTAAGTCTATACCAAGATCCACAAGGTTTGCTTTAATATTGAAATCATTAATTTTATTTAATTTGTCTGAAAGATTTTCAACAGAGGATACTTTTTTCCATCTTGTATTAATTAGGGCATTAGGAGTTTTAGTGGTAATTCATGGTGCATTTTGATGTTTAAATCTAGAATGGAGAATTTTTTTTTCTTTGCACTTTTTGCCTCACCACTAGACTTCTTTGCCATTTACCCCTTATCAGCTAGAGTATGGCCACTGACTTAAGCAATGCCCTAAGTAATCAGAAGGAACAGTAATCCAGGCAACAAGAGGGTTGCTTTATCTTAGAAATTTGCAGAGCATCAGCTTTCATTGCACCTAAATACCCCTCTAGTGTCTTGTCATTTCCATGTCATATGTCATCCAAATTGGCAAGCCAAGGGCCCACTGGAAGGAACCAATATCACTGCCGCAAGCCCCCCCCCCCCCATATCAAGGAACACACTGGCTTGTGTATAAATTCCTATATCAGATGCATGAGCTCTGTTGGGGTAAACAAATTTCTACTTTATTGATTTGAGGGAAAATGTGGAGGGCTGGTCATAAAGATCTACAGGCAGTACGGAAAACTGGGAGAGAAGCCAAACTTTTCAAAAATAGAGGTATACCAGAGCAACAATAAAGTAGAAATAACACTACCTATTAGCAAGGAATGATTCAAACCAAAACAACAAACAAAAAGGAGATAGTGAGCAAAAGAAACCATAACCAAGAAAAACAATAGCACACTGAAGTCCAATCCCAGATAAAAAACGGCTACATAATAAAGCCCGAAGGTCTCTCTCTTTATTAAACCACACTAATTAGTTGCCCCCTCAAAATACTCCTCTTTTGTGTAAATGGGTGGGCACTCGTGTAAAATAGATAGTAATTGGAAAAGGTACTCTTTCTAAAAACATTAGACTTAAAATTCCTTGACTCAGTTACTTTTTCTAACACCATGTCTAAATACTCTAATTTCTATGCAGAGACAGTGTGGGTGAACTTTAAAAATGCTGTAGTGCCATTAATATATCTTATGAACTTGTGTAGGTCTTCTTTAGGGCCTGACCAAAAAATACATATGTCGTCCAGATACCTGCGATACTAATTCCAGTAAGTTGAGTACATAGAATGTAAAATGTACTTCTCTTCCCAAGTGGATAATACTAAATTAGCATACATGGGAGCACAACTTGCTCCCATGGCAACTCCACTGGTCTGCTTGTAAAATTCTCCCTCAAAATAGAGGAAGTTGTTTCTTAACACTAAATCCATTAACTCAATTAATAAACACACCATGTCCCCTTTAAACCTTAAAGCTTCTTCGAACCATTCCAATCCAATAGTGTGATGTATCACATTAAACAGGTCCTGAATGTCTAAAGTGACAAAAATAAGCTTTCACAGTACAGTTTCTGATTAATACTCCTTAAAAAATCCCATGAGTCTTTTACAAATTCCCACCCTCTCAGTCCAAACCTTTTTTAATTGCAGGTCCAAGTATTTCACCAGTGGGTATGTCTTAGATCCCGTGGCGGCCACTATTAGGTTCATAGGTTCATAGGTTGGTACTAGGCTATCAGCCCTAGGGCCTATACAAGCCTAGCCATAACAATTCCCTGGCTATTTCTTCCCACATTATTTACTTTCCTGGACCCCTGACTAGCAGGACGACTGACGTGATCCCTGGGGTGAATTTCCTTTCTCCCATCCAATCGTCAAGGTTCCTCTTGGAGAGGTCAAAGAGGCACTCTGCTTTACATGTATGGGCAATCTATTCCAGAGTCTGGGGAGTCTCTGGGTCAGGAACCTATCCCTCCAGCATGTTTTGTTTATTGTGATGACAAGGTTTAGATCCCTGGAGCGTGTAGCTCTGAGGGATTGGGATTTCTTTAAGTGTAGCATTTTCAACAGCTCTGGGTTTGACATGGCCTTGTATGTTAAGCAGAGATCGCCTCTGAGTAGACAATATGCGACAGAGTATAGCTGGAGTTTTTTAAGGCGGTCAGCGTAGGGCATCTGTTTTAGGCCTGTGATTCTTTTAGTGAGGTATTTCTGAGGCCTTTCCAGTTGTTGCAGATGTCTTGAGAGGTACATACCAAATGAGGCATTGTATTCTATAATGGGTCTAATGAGGGATGAGTACAGTGGGACAATGACCTCCTTTTTTCTGGATGAAAAGTCCTTCGTGATGAGGTGTGCCACATAGAAGGATTTCCTGACTGTTGTGGCGATGTGGTTATCGAAGGTGAGACCACTGTCCACCTGTGTCCCTAAGTCTCTTATCACACTTTCTGTGTTTAGTGTACTGTCACCTATATGGTAATTCATGGATACATGTTTTTCCCAAAGGGGATAACAATACATTTCTTGGCATTGAGCTTGAGCCCATGGCTCTGGCACCAAGCATCTGTTTCTGTAAGGACCTTTTGTAGAGTATCCACATCATTTGGGGATTCAATAATGGCTCCCAGTTTGCAGTCATCTGCAAACTTTGTTAGCCAGAGTCCCTTAGTGTTGACCTGTACTTCAGAGAAGTAGATGCCAAACAAGAGCGGCCCCAGGACTGAACCCTGAGGTACTCCACTTGTCACTTGTCTGGAGCTGGATTTGGAGTCAGCTACTTTTACAGTGTGGGTTCTATCAGTAAGCCATTTAGCAACCCATTGGGTGATATAGGGATTAATGCCCAACTTAGTAAGTTTATCTATGATTCCAGAGTGGGGGGTGGTGTCAAAGGCCTTGGCAAGGTCTAGATAGGCTGTGTGGACCACCTTACCCTTGTCCATAGCTCTGGAGACTGATTCAAAGAAGTCAATCAGGTTCAGGAGACAAGATCGGCCCTTCACAAACCCAAACTGGGTGGGGTCCAGTGTTTGAAGGTTGCCAATGTCTTTGTTTATAAGTTCCATGATAATACGCTCCATGGCCTTGCAGATAAGGCTTGTCAGACTGATGGGACGGTAGTTTCCAGGATCCAAGGTGGATCCCCCCTTGTGGATTGGGATAACTGTAGCTCTGCGCCACTCAGTGGGCATGAAACCTGAGGTGAGGCTATGATTAAACATGACACTTAGGTGAGGTGCCACTTCATATTTTAGTTCATGTAGTACACAGCCCGGGATGTCATCTGGTCCCATGGATGCTGTATTCTTGGCTTTAGAGAGTGCGTTTTGCACCTGTGTGGCCGTTATTACTGGAAATTGGCAATCTTCCGGTATTGAGATGGGCCATTTAGGGGGTGAGAGGGGGGTGAAGTTGGCACTGAATCGATCTGCCAGGATATTGGCAATATCCTTCGGATCAGTATATTTAATGCCATTCTGTTTTAGCTCAGAGCAGATCTGAGCATTGCCATTTAGATTCTTGACATAGTTATAGAATGCTTTGTGGTTGTCTTTGGAATCTTTGGCAATTTTATTTTCGTAACTAGCTTTGGAGGATTTTATGAGGCATCTCAGTTTCTTACTGAGTCTAGTAAGGGAGTTTGTTTGCATCCTGGGATTTTCCTATTTTCTGCAAAGGTTTCTTCCTTTTGTTGTAAAGTTTGTTTATGGCAGGGGACCACCAGATTGGCTTCCTTTTTTTGGATGAGAGTATTTTGGTTCTATTTGGGATGGCACGATTCATGCATGAGTGGATGTGCTCGTACAGTGCCTTAGTGTAGGATTCAGCAGTTGAACTTTCAGTTCCCGTCTGCATGGGTGTCATGAAGTTTGTCACTTCTGACTTGAGTAGCATGAAGTTGGCTTTGGAGAAGTTTTTTATGGTGGTTTCTTTACTGGGGGGTGGGAGTGGGATGTGGATGTTAAGGGTGATTAGCTTATGGTCAGACCTGACTAACGAGGGTGTGACCATAGGTATGGAGCATTGATTTCCCATGTTGGTAATGACCAGGTCTAGGATATTGGAGCCCCTGGTGGGACTATGGATTAGTTGATCCAGGGCATTGGAATTTATGAATTCCAAGAACCGTTGTGCAAAGGTGTTGGGACATGAGTAGTTTTCCCAGTTAATGGCAGGGTAGTTAAAATCACCCAGTATTAGGGTGTTTGGTTCTATCTTAATATTTTCCAGTATGTTTAGAAAGGTGTAGTGAGAATCTTGGGGTATGGTGGGGGATCTGTAACAAGCTACAATTTGGATTGCAGTCTTACCTAGTGTTAGTTGCACTTGGAGAATTTCAGACACATTGTGTTGGCCAACTAGCCTGGTGGTGTGAATATCCTTGGTGAATATTGACACTCCTCCACCTTTAGTGTTTCGGTCCTGGTTTGGTGGCCGAAAAGTGTGGTAAGAGTTGTAGCCTGGTATTGCAGGGGTGCTCTCTGGAGCCCTGAACCAGGTCTCAGTTACTGCACAGATAACGATGTTCTCCATTTTTAGGAGTGCCTCGAGAGAGTGCATTTTGAGGTTTAGACCTCTAGCATTGAGTAGCATTACCTTCAGATTTTGCATGCTTGTACCTGTTACGGTGGTGGTTTTGTCCTTTGAAGTTTGCCTAAAAAAGGCACTATATGGGGTGGCAAGAGCCTTAGCCAGTAACCAGAATCCCAGGGGCGACAGGTGCAGACCATCTCTGGCAAAGCATAGTGGTCTGTCAATCATGTCATCCCAGGCAGACAGATACTGGATCCCCTTTGAATGACACCATAAGCTTAGCCAATTGTTGAAGTCAATCATTTTATCCTTATATTGTGGTATCATTCTGGGCAAAGGCAGGATGCTACTCAGGGCTAGGGTCATACCTGCCTGGGCCACATGATCTGAGAGCTCTTCCATGTCTCTTTTCATGTAGTCCAGGGAGGTACGTCTCAAGTCATTCACTCCAACATGGACAATGACAGAGTCATATTTGTACTTGTTGTGGAGTGACTTGAGTGCATGCATTATGTGGCAGATCCAGGCACCCGACAGGCAGCTGACTGTAATTTTCTCCTTATTCAACCTGGTGAGAGGGACATCAGTGTGCCGGACTACAGAGTCACCTATGACTAAAGTGTTAGGTACATTATCTTGCCTTAGGGGCTGTTCCTGGGTGGCACACTGGTGTTGTGAACTATGTGACACATTGGTTGTGATTGGTGTTTGTTTGTGTTTCAGCTTCAGAGGTCTTTGTTGCTTGGGCAGGTTACAGTTAAGGGCCTCTGCATATGTGGATTTAGTGTTGCTATATGTGGGTGTTGGTGGTGTGGGTTGAGAAGGGCTATGTGTTGCTTGAGGTGTAGTGTGGGTGTTAACCTTCTCCTCTTGACTGTTTAGCACAATCTTGGGTGGAGAGAGCTTTGCTTCCATTTTGGCTATGTAAGTGCATCTCTCACAGGTTGTAGTGTTGGGTGGTAGGAAGAGAGGGTTGTCTGTGTACATTGGTCTGAGTGGTGGATCTTCCAAGTTTTTGTGAACTTTGGGGATCCCAGAAATTGATGGTACTTTCGGTTTATCTATTGTTAGGAAATTAAATACTTCTAAACTAATGTTCCCCTCATCCACTAACACTTTCAACATAAAATCTGTTCTCCTGTATGCCACGTTTATCTCATTTCTAGAGACTTTGGAATATATATTGGTGTCATTTAACATATCCAGAATTTTGGCTGAATAAAGTATACTGTCCATGATAACCACCCCCCTCCACCCTTGTCAGGCTTCTTAACCCTAATATATTGATTGTCTTTCAAAGAGGTGAGTAGCTGGTATTCTTCTTTAATAAGATTGTACTGCCTTCTCCCTCTCTTTTGGCTTAGCCTAATCTCCTTCTCAACTTGTGCTTCAAAGTTCTTTAATTGTGGGTGGAGGGGGGGGGGGTTATATGTACTTTTCCTCTTAATCTGAGTATTGGTACTCTTAATCCCTCCTTTGTCATTGTCAAACATCAGCTCAAGGTTTTTTTTTTAATGTACAAACAATTTAAGATTAATGAGAATCTGTGAGATGTCACTAGTAGAAGTGGGAACAAATTTTAATCCCTTACAAAATAAATTGAAGTGAGTAGGCGTAACCTCCACTCCACTATAATTGTAAATACTAAAGTTACGGTATAAGTGCCTGTTACCTTCTATAACTATGTTCTTATCACCTAAACTAGACTGAAAGTTAGATGGCCATTCCTATCTGGGCTCAGTATATCCTCCCGTTTGGGTAACCACCCCTGTTATTTTGGTAATAGTTCACTGGCCTCTGTCTCTTAATCCTCTCAGACCTCCTACATTCTGGAAACTCATGGGAATTGTCAAGATCATGACTTCCTTCTGGATTACAATAATTATAGTTTGGTTCATGTCCCATATATTTTCTTCCCCCAAACTCCCCTTCCTCCATATAGGGGCCTTCCTTTAGATGTTGAATATTAGTGTAGTAGTTTCTAACTGCACTCGTTTTAGGTTTGGGGTAATTAACTTTATCCCTGTATTCAATAATATCACGGTCCAGTTTTTTGCACTTCCTGCTATACATAAACCTATACTTTTCTTCTATTTTCTCCTTCATATTAAAATATTTAATTTTTTCTTCCTCAACTGTGAATAACCAATCAGTAACAATAAGTTTGTTGATTTTCTCAATTTCAGACAACAATTTCTCAGTTTCTCTTCATTTTCTCTAATAATTGCCTTAACTATCTCTAGTCTACAGTTGTTAAAATTTTTTAAAAGTTCTAAATGAAACTCGCTCCCTTCTCTCTGACGTTGTTAGGATACTTATATATTCGCAGTCCCTTTGGCACAATTCCTCTCCCCACACATTCCTTTAAATAACTATTGTCCATGCAAAGACCTTTGTATTTCAACATTAAATCATATAAAATATTTACATTAGTATTGTAACTATTAGTATTTGAAGTAATCGCTGTATTACTTTGAAACACATAATTTGAAAAGGAACAATTGGTTTTCAACCAGTAAATGACATTATTGTCCCTACCACAGTTCACATCAGCCAGCTCAATTCCCCCATGATTCGTGGCATTGATATGAGTGGGAGCAACTAACTTGTGTGGTTTAATAAAGTGAGCGACCTTCAGGCTTTATAGGGTGGCTTGTTTTTTTATCTGGATTGGACTTTAGTGTGCTATGGTTTTTCTTGGTTAATGATTCAAACCAGAAACAGTCTGAATCTGATGACACTAGCAGAAATGAGGACCTGATAAATCTGAACATTAGTTACATGACTTTGAAGAAAAGCACAATGGAAAGATCTTACCTTAAAAGAGACCAAAGAACAAAATACAGATTATAAACATGGATACCATATGGTCATATCAGCCTTTTCCTCACCTCCATTTTGAATCATATCATGAGATCATTTTGAGGGCAGCAAAGAATAGGAAAGTGGTTAAATTGCTATAAACATCCCAAGTATTCCAAAACACAGCACTGAACCTAGCTTCCAGCCATACATCGGGTGACCATTTAGGAGAAACGGGATGAGAGGGTAAGTTCTAGGCAGATTCTGTTGGCATGGATTTTTTTCTGCATTAGAAAGGTTCTTTGGATCCTTGTCCTAAGTGTTGACCAGATGTTTCAAAAACAACCAGCTGCTGAAAGGCAGGAAAGATAAGAAAATTTAGGCCTATGGTGAGGAAGCATAGAATATAATATTAATAATCTAAAATGCAGATATATTACTGGCAGGAACAGGAACATAAATTCTGGAAGAACAGATAGCATAAATGTTATCAGTGCAACAAACAAAAAGAGATGGAGGCATTTATAGGTTCATAGGTTTAAAGATTAGTACTAAGCTAACTGCCCTTGTGAGCCATTTTAAGCCTAGCCAATTAAAACAAGATGTCTTATTTCTTTCAGTAGCATACCTAGGGCAGGGCAAAGAGGACATCTGGTCTGAGCGCAGTGCGTAAGGGTTGGAATCAGTATTTGCCAATATGGGGCTTTACTGTGGTACCAGAATTCAGAAATTAATGCTAGCACTGCAATTGCAATGAATACTGAAGTACTGAAGCACTCTGTGGATTGCTGTGAGTAGTATAATATGTGCAGCAAACTCTTTGTTATATTTATAGCAAGCAGTTTTTGCTGCAGTTTCAAGCAGATGAGAAGATGACCCATCCCCCCCCCCTTTTTTTTTGCTTCTCCTCTTAAAAGTTCAAATTTCAGATTCTGGAATGGTGGGGCAGCAGATGCTAGAATTTTTTCACTTTTGCTTTGTTTTTTTTTTATCTTTGAATTAGAACACTACCCCACCAGATGCACAGTAGCAAGGGCTGTCCAAACCCTGCCCAAGACCCAGCACATAGTATTTTTTTCTTCATTGTTGAATAAACATGATGATGTTTTGTTCATCTGCATGAATAGTCATATGGGAGTTCTAAAAGAAAAATACAGAATTGGATACATCTGCAATCTCCGTTTTACAGCAGCATTTCTTAATACACAATTTGAGTAACTAATGTGAATGGTGATTGGCAGGATGTGCAGACTTTGCACAGAAAGCACCCCAGCCAAGAACCTTGGGAAACATTGAAAAAGTATCTGGTTAACCGACAAAAAGTGCTTTTGCAGGGGGTCAAGCCCCCCATGCACTGCCCACATCCCCCTACTTAAATATACCAACTCCAAAATCACAGTACATTGACGAAAATGGTAAACTACTATTAGACAATGAATATTCAGGAAGTCACAGGCAAAACTGCATGGCATGTCAGTCATGCATTATTTGCATGCCTCACCATAGACAGTAGGCATGTCAATCACTCTGGCCATGCCCATTTCTGCATGAACCGACCAGTGGGAAGTGTTCTAATACAAAGTCTTTGTTTCCATTCTAGAATTACAAATGTAAATGTGGATGGTCACTTAAATAACGTGTTTATCGACAGTGAGTAGCAGTTTGATGGCTACCTGCATTGTCGTATGTAACTAGATCACATGGTCTAGGCTGGCAGAAGGAAGTGCATCAGGGAAGTACAAGGCATTTTGTTTAAACTCTGATCTAGTTCTACACATTTAGCTTGTTTTGACATAATGTCTGTCACACGCCTTTAATCAGCACTCCAAAGCAACTCTAGAGAGAAATACTAAACCAGGTGCTTATAATCAGCAGTTTTATGTATGAATTTCAGAATCAGAAAAAGAGTATGAAGGGACAGTAAGCTGCTGAGATGCGAAGGCAGACAGGTAAAGAAGGACTTCTTTTTCTGGAGACAGAACTGAAAGCTTTTTTCTGCTTTAGCCATTGTATTATAGTGTATTGTGTAAATCATAAAAAGGACTGTGAAATGAAGTTTGAAATAGTATTGCTTCTTGAACAGGCCCTGAGATAAGGTATATAAGTGACTGGGCTTTAAGGCTGTGATTTTTTTATTTGACAGTGATACAAAATCTGTACAAGTGTTTTCCTAACTGTCATTTAAAGCCTGTGAGTTGAACTGGGTTACCTGGCTGTTGCACTAAACTCTGTTGCCTCCTGCATGAACTATTTGGTAAAGCAAGCTGCTACATTTGTTATATTTAAAGCTGAATTAGGTATTTAAATTCCTAAACCTAAAATGGTAACAATACTGGTTTATGGAAAAAAACAGCACACTGCATTCATAATTTTCAATTTCATTTTTATGATGTAATTAAAACATATTTTATTACAGTATTGTCCTTTAAGACCAAACTTAGTTCATAGATACATATGAAATATTTAATGATAAAAGAAAGTATCTTCTGTACTTTATTAATCTAGACTAATTTTTATAACTAGTCATTTTTGAAATTGAAGTAGTACTTCATTTTTCTGCAGCATATCGCATTAATTTTGTGATTTAGCAATTTTGTTTTGTTGTTGAATTTAATTGAGTTTTTAATCTTGGAATGCATTTATAAGTGTAGAAATTAATGGCATATAAAACGCATTGGTAGTATCATGAGGAGACTTATTTTAGTTCATTTAGGGTGGTATCGTTCCTGTTTTCTGCATCATGGTTTCTTTTGCTAAAGTCTAAAAAGGATGATTTATTTGAGTTTGGGCTTACTCTTAAGTTAAAGGTGATTGTTAGGCGTGCATGACGGTATCTGTATTTGCACATAAACTCACACACACACACACACACATACATCAGTGCTCAAAAAATATGGACCTACAATTTTTGATGACCTTTCCAGTTTTTCTGGTGGTAATGGTTAACAGCAAACATAGGAGGTTTAATTAGCTTCAAGAAGCCTAGGCATTTGCTCTGGAATCAGAATGAATGTGACTCATGAGGATCACTGCCTCACAGCATGGTCAGCATGGGATGAAACATCTGCAGCTGTAAGTACATGATGGTAATGAAGAGATACATTGGTCAAGCAATCACATCATGAGGAGGAGAGAGAGTCAATGCTGCCTCATATTACATTGTAAAGGTCACATGAAGTAAACAAGTAGGGATGTGCAAGTGCAGAATTGCCTGAGCTACTGCTTGTCAGTATGAAGAGATCAACAGAAAGTAATTCAAATACAATGGTTGAGTCAGTAAGTTCCATCAAAGAAGGCATATACACTTAGACTGCTAAAGACATTTGGACAGGTGCAAGTATAGGAATACAAAAGACTGATCTCCAGGAAGATGTTCAGACTGAATTACTGAGGATTCCAGCAATGAAGACAACTCTCAAAATACATTTCAGGGATGTAGGGACAAGCAGATCAATAGGCAATCATCTAGAACCAAGGTTTACACCTATGCTAGCATCCAGAGAGCACCCTGAAGTTATCATGAGCCATAGTGCATGTAAGGAAATACTGTTCTCACTAGGTTTTATATTAATATGCCAAGGGCTTTTCTATACATGGTGATTATTCATCTGTTGAACAGATTTTAATTGTTATTACTTTACCTAGTTTTAGGAAAGCTATTTTCTGAATTTGAAAATTAAACTTCTTAAACATTTCATTTATATGTGACCAATGTAACTGTATTTTTATTGTAGGCTCCAGGGATATTACAAGAAAAGACAATGAAAACATGCAAATAAACAGGTTCCATTGTGTAGGTTTATTGTAGTATTGTAAGACATTTTGGGAATATGATTCATTTTTGTGTTATCTACAGGGTGCATTAGACTACAGCTGGCAGGCATGGTAAAGTATTAAAGGTAGAGCACCTAAGAGATAAAGTTAAGGTTGACCACTTACTATATATGCCACATCAGTGTGTGGCATATAAAGCAGTCGGGGTGTCATTTAGATCAAAGTAGCAGGTCATTTTTTATACTGGTGTGCTAATTTGTAACTGAAATTCATGCTACAAAAATTGTCCAATTAATGCCTGTGGGACATGTGGTTATAATGTTGTTAAATGTGTGCAAAACATGCACCTATTCTTTCATGCCTGGATAAGTGATTGATACCAAATTGACAAACCTACTGACATAGCAAATATATCCCAAAGAAACCTGAAAGTGTTACTGCTTATTGGTAGGAGCCTATAGAAGAAACTCCATACACTAGAAGCTCTCCTCACTCTGGAGAATATAGACAGCTGTGCCGTTATCAAGACACAATTTAAATCAGCAGAAAATACTCCATCAGTGCATGGCTTCAGTGCCTTCCACACATTTAGACCATCAACTGCACACACAATAACAAAAGGTGGAGGATACTCAATCTATGTTACCAGCAAGAATAACTCTACATTGGCTGAACAAGACAATACTCTGGACTTTGCCCATAGTGATTTGTATGAGGACAAGTCTAGTACTGTATCCTAGCAGGCAATATGTCACCTTTTCTGTCCCTAGAATCTCATAGCTTGTATTGAGACCTACTGTTGACACACACCATTAAATCAAATACCCGATTTATGGGAGACTTTAACTACCCCTCTATAGACTGGGAAACATACACTGCCTCATGCTTGCTGGCACAGTGATTCCTGGTCTTTATTAACACAAATACCTTGACCAGATAGAGCACATGCCCACCAGAAGTTCAAACATACTGGGCTTGTTACTCACCAATATCGGACAGCACTCCCCGACCCTATGTCACGTCCTCTCTGTTGAGGTCAGACCACAAAATTGTCTCCTTTGAAATAAAAATTGGTTCTGTAACCCCAGCAAACCCTGTAACAGTTAGGAATTATTTCAAGGCAAATTATATTCTATTAAGTGATAGTCTGTCAAATTTCAATTTCCCTCCCAACTCTGAGTTCACAACAACCTGTGCAGAATTGTTCACAGACATACTGTAAAGCCATGTAAATGGCTGTATAGAGGCTGCTGTGCATACTAGAAGTAATCTTAAAACAAACTCTAAAAACAAACCACACTTGTGGAAATTGTAACCTTAATAGGATATATAGCAAAAGGAAAATCACCAACAACTCTCATAATGATAGGAGCTCTCTAATTAAACAAAGCAGGAAACTAAGAGGACCAATTAAGTCCAATAAGGCCAATTATGAGGTCAAGATAGCCTCACAGGCTTTACTACAGCTCTATGGGACTCCCATTAATCCAAACAGTACAAAAGATTTTGTTCTTTGCCCACAAATCTACTGCATTGACTGTTTCACCAAGCACAGACAAACCATCAATATAAAATGTAGGGTTGAAGCTTTCTAACTGATCAGCTTGCCTCTTGGAATGCCCTCTTTTAATAAAATAATGTGCTTTATTTGATTTACAAAATCTTTTGAAATGATTCCACTTATTGCAAGAGCGACACTGCTGATCAAAAGCTAAACACTTTTCTCTTTTGGGTTCGTGATTACCACCACGATTATGACAGTTGACTATGAAGCTAGGTGGGGGCACATATTTTGACTTTGATAACTCACCCTTATGCAAGAGGTCTAGTATTTTGGCCTTCTATGTCAAGAGATATCCAGAAAGTGCTTTCATCTTGTTTAGTCAGTAGTAGTACAAAGACGCAACAAAAAAAGAGCCACTTTAGTTTAGCTAGATTTCTGAAGTACCTCGGTTGACAGTAGCCACAGATACAGTTGACTGGAATGGTCAACATTATTTGGTGTTAGAATCTTATTCAAATTGGTTTGAGATTGACCTACTTCCTAACCTGACTTCCAGTACTGTCATTACTAAGTTGAAGAGACATTTTTCTGTCCATGGTAGTCAGCACAGAGTTATTTCTGATAATGGTGCACAGGTTACTTGTCAGCAGTTCAAGAAATTTGCAGAAGCGTGATACTTTGTTCATATTACAAGTAGTTCTGAATACCCTCAGTCAAAGGGTTTGTCTGAACGTACATTCCAAGTACAAAACAGCTGTTAAATTTGTTAAATCTCAGAAACATTCATTGTGATAATTGTCTTGGTTCATCTGCCCAGAGACGTATGTCGAGACAAACCAGAACCACATTACCAATCAGCAGTAATTTATTGGTTCCATGTGCTAAGAACAGCAAAGCAGTAAAAGCCCAACTGTTGAAGAAGTGTTTTTCCCAGAAGTCTTACTATGATAAAACCAGCAAGCTGCTCTGTTCTTTACAGAAAGGGGGGATAGTGAGGATGCAGACATCAAAAGGTGTGATTGCATCAAACTTGTGAAAAGTTTTTGTCAAGAGCCAAGATCGTACATTGTGGAATCACAAGGAATGGAATTCAGATGAAATTGGAAGCATTTGTTACCAGTGTCCAAACCAGTGTTACAGCATCTTGCCTGTGACAAAGACTGTAGTTCTTAGAGTGACTTGTCAAATATTCCAGTTCCAGAGGACATTCCGTTAGCAGTCCCTGTTCCTGAGAAAATCCCTGAGATTTCTCAAGCAAAACATTTGCCAGTGACAGTCCATGTTGCTAGATCCAGTCCTAACTATTATGTCATGAGATCAGGTCATATCTCAAAACCTAGTTCCAAATACACGGCAATCTGGAGATGACTGTTGTTTTTTTTTTTATTAGTGTCTGTATAATTGCATGCCTATTAAAATATTATTGTTTATGTGAGACAGCTCAGTAAAGAGGGAGGATGTATCTCAGTGTGTCTGATATACCTTTAAGAAGCTTTCCAGTGAGTCAGCAGTGCATATAAGTACTGAACACATGCAAGCAAGAGTGCCATTTTGAGTGGGAAGCCAGAGTGAGAGCATGGAACTATGTAGTCAGTCAGTTAGATAGTTAATTTAGGTTTAATGTTCCTGCCATCCATCCTGATGTGTCTGTATACAATAAACTACTTAACGAACACCCAAGCCTCATCATCTTCTTAATGCACATAAGACGAGTGACCAGTGGTGCCACCTTCACCTAGTAGTGTGACATAGTCAATTTGCTGGCTGACAAATTCAGCTTAAACTTCATTTCCTACTCCTCCTGCATCCCACCATGAAAT
This sequence comes from Protopterus annectens, assembly GCF_019279795.1. Taxonomy (NCBI): domain Eukaryota; kingdom Metazoa; phylum Chordata; order Ceratodontiformes; family Protopteridae; genus Protopterus; species Protopterus annectens. Next base: position 210,764,277 of record NC_056734.1, read on the forward strand.
ACCTATTAGCACAGTCCCCCAACTAGCAGCAGGGAGCAGGTCCTGGCAGCACTAGCTAAGACCAAAAACACAGTCTCAGTGTACCCTAGCAGTATCCAGGGATGCTTCCTAAATAGCTTGAAACATGACCTATCAGGACCACTTCAGTCACTTTTCAACTACAGTCCAAAAACAAGCATTAGTTATCCCACTTCACAAGGGCCAACTAACTGCCCACTACAGACCTATTAGTCTGACTAGTCTAATATGCAAAGCCATGGAACGAATTATCATGGAAATCATCAACAAAGACATGGGTAACCTTCAAACACTGAAACCAACCCAGTTAGGCTTGTTAAGGGAAGGTCCTGCCTACTAAACATAGTAGACTTATTTGAAAAGGTCACCAAGGCAATGCATGAGGGGAAAACAGTGCATACCACCTACTAGGACCTGGCTGAGGTATAAGATACAATAGCCCACTCTGGTATAGTTGACAGACTCACCTAACTGAGCCCAAATTCCTACATAACTCACTGGATTGGCAACTGGCTCACAGTCAGGACCCAGGAAGTCAGGATTGGTGAGACGTCCTCCACTAAGAGACTGGTTACCAGTGGAGTACCTCAGGGCTCTTTACTGGAACTGCTGTTATTTGGCATCAACTTCTCAGAGGTAAAGGCTAATGTTAAGGGCCTTTGGATGACCAAGTTCACAGATGACTGCAAATTTTGAGCTGTCATTGATTCCACCATAACACAAACATCTTACAAGAAGGTGTAACACAGAAAAATGACTAGTGCCAAAGTTGTGGATTAAAACTCTATGTCATGAAATGCATTATAGTATCTTTTGGGAAAACTGCCCCTAGGCGAATTACTCCATTGATAAGACAGTCCTAAGAGCTGACCTTATAGTCATGGATCTGGGAACATATGACGACAGTAATCTAGCCTTTGATTACCATGTGGCCAAGGCAGGAAGAAAATCATTCAATGGTCTACAACTTATAAGAAAGGGCATGGCATTCAGAATAAGGAAGTCATAGTGCAACTTTATTTGGCCCTTTCCAGACCCATCATTGAGTATAATGTGCCCTTCAGCATGTACTTGACCAGACATATGCAATAGTTGGAATGCCTACTAAGGTTTCTTACCAGGAAATTATTGGGTATATACACTATGTCCTATACAGAGGGCTTTAAAGGAAGCACAGATAAAGCAGGAATTCCATCACAATGTCTCCCAGTACTCTTTATTCACCAAAGCCATGCAATATTAAGTACAGACTAAGGACTTTCTTTGTTCTGTCTTAACAGCCTGTCTGTTTTCACAAAGATGTCATTATAACTGTCCTTAACTATAGAAAAAAGCAAATCAAAAAATTATTAGTTGCTTTAATTTTCATATTGAGAAGCTCTAACTTTCTCTCATTGTCTTTAATTAGCAACTCCATTAACTTGAGCCCAGTTTGATCAAAAAGTTCCTCCAATTCATTATGCAGTACTGAATTCAACTCAAATCCATTAGGATATCTCCAAACTCTCAGGCCTCTGGTAGTACTTGTTTCACACTCAAACATTCATGCAGATAACCATTTTCTAATTGGAGATTCCTAAATTCAAGTAACATCTGCTCCAATTCATCCAGTTATGCTCTCAAAGTAGCCCTTGGAAGAGCAGAAGAGTAATTGAATGACTCAAAATGGGAACATAACAGGATGTCAAGATTAACATCACAAGCTTGCCAAATACTCATGTGCTGAAAATGAAGATCAAATACTTCTCCTGTAGACACAAACACCCATTCATAGAATGGGCTGAGTGTTTGCTGACATTGAAATCAGATGAATGGCAGGGTTGTTACTGAACTGACAATTCGATCACAGGAGGCACAAACTTGGCAATCTCCAAAAATAAAATGGTCAAATATGGCAAGGCATCAACAGACTATTCCAAATTTCAGGGGGATCCAACATTCCAGACATCATAGCAAGGGAAAGCGCAAGAGGAAAATGAGTTCTGGTTGCCAATGGGGTTGTAAATGAATGGTTAGTGTATTTAATGCTGATATTGACATTAGTAGTTCTAAAATATTTAATTTATCTGGTATTTCTCCCCTTGAAAACTGTGTCTTTGTTCAAAAAAGATTCAATGTTGTTTCTTGCTTAAAACTAGATATTGTAAAAGCATTGATTCAATTTAAACTGTTTACCAGAAACTTGAATTTGAGATTATACTTTTTCAGGTAAACCCATTCAAACTACAGGGTTAAAAGAATTTGTGAGGACAAGTTTAGAAAATTGTGCAAGTCCAACAAAAAAAAATTAACAACCTGTCTTCAGCAGAAATACAGATTTTTAATGGTTTTATGAATGATGATAGTCTACATATAATGAAACCTGATAGATGTGGAGGGGTTGTTTTAATAGTAGCTTTGACTGCTCTTTTGAAATGCTAAGTCTCCAATCTGATGTATCAACATACACTAGGATCTCCAGAAATGAAATTCACATTGCTTACAGTAAGGTAGATTAAATGCTTTCAGATACTGTATGGTATTTCAGGGAACAATGGGCTTAGAGGTCATTGTGTTTCTTAAGGTGCTGAATCCATTGGTTCCTTCTATATTTGGAATTCTTAAGATACATAAGAACCAAGCAAATCCACCTTAAATACCTATTGTTACAGTAGAGGTTCTAAAACTGATCCATTGGACAGAAGGGAGTCTGTTTTAATCTGTGTCTAATGTGAAGAGAAATTACCAGGGTAGAGACCAAATAAAGTGAAAAATGTTAACTGTATACAAATAGCTGGAGACCTTGTCTAATCTCATGCTACTTATAAGGTGACTTGTAGTCTTCCGGGACTACAGGAAAGCAAAAAGCTACTGTCTTCATGTTTATGTGATGTGTTTGTGCTGCACAGTTTTTTTGAGGGTTTGAAATACAAAAATGTAATGTTGCGGTGAGTTTCTCTGCAATGTATTGTACTGTACTGTGTGAGGCGGTGGTGCAATTCTCAGGGCTTTTTCCCATTTCTTCACTGTGTGCAGCTGTGGAGTTGGTATATATATATTTTTTTGTTACTTGACTCGCTATGTTTGGTATGCAATTTGCTCTGAATAGTGAACCAAAAACTCAATTGTCGCAGTCCCCTTCAATAAACACATCACACCATATTACATTTGATGACCTTTATTAATCTTCCATAACTTTGATTACCAATTTTATTTACAACTGGACATAGTATAGTTGATTCTAAACACAGCATAAACATCCTTGTAATGTTAATCATGACAGCGTACCTGCTTATCCTGCCCAGTAAGCTGCGTCCATACCTTTGCTCACTTACTTTACTTATGAAGCAGCATCTCATCTCACTTCATAAACCATTCATCAATTACCAAATTACCAACCAAATAAGCAGCATCCTTACCTCCGTTTGCTTACCTATTCAGCAAACTTCCTCCAGCTGCTCATTTCCTTTCCACAAATCCTTGGAATAAACCTCTACACACCAGAGGGGGAACAGAAGAGGGCAAATCTGTCCCTCTTCTACATCTACCCCAACTAACATAATCAAAATCCCCACCAAACCGCCAACAAAAAAGGGAGGGTGGGAGGGTAGCAAGTTCACTCCAAAATGTGATTACTTACCCAGCTACACTTGTCTAAAACCACTTAAGCCCCTCCCCACCCTTATCTCATTTCCTCCCAATCATCCCTCCCCTCCATTTAACCCTTTAACCCCCCCACCCACTTAACTCCCATTAATATATCAGCTCAAACCCTTCTGATGTCCCATGACAACTTGGTTTGTTACCAAACCTCATTTGTCCCATTCCCCTTCAATAAACACATCACACCAAATGACATTTGATGACCTTTTTAAACTTCCATAACTTTGATTACCAATTTTATTTACAACTGGACATAGTATAGTTGATTCTAAACACAGCATAAACATCCTTGTAATGTTAATCAGGACAGTGTACCTGCTCATCCTGACCAGTAAGCAGCATCCGACCTTTGCTCGCTTACTTTACTTCTAAACCTCCTTGTAATGTTAATCAGAACAGTGTACCTGCTCATCCTGCCCTGTAAGCTGCGCCCATACCTTTGCTTGCTTAATTTTCTTAAGAAGCAGCGTCCCATCTCACTTCATAAACCATTCATCAGTTACCAAATTACCAACCAAATAAGCAGCATCCTTACCTCCATTTGCTTACCTATTCAGCAAACTTCCTTCAGATGATTATTTCCTTTCCACAAATCCTTGGAATAAACCTCCACGCACCGGAGGGGGAACAGAAGAGGGCAAGCCTATCCCTCTTCTCCACCAACCAGCCTGACCAGGCTGTTCCCCCTCCCTTTTAACCAAAATTTTCCAACCAAAAGGGAAGGGTTAGGCCAAACATCATTCGGTGTACCCATCATCTGTAAAGTACCTTAGAACCCCATCATCAACCTCAAGCCTTGATCTACTAGCACTGGAATGCGCCTTAATGAAACTAAATAAAGTAGGATTACCCATGACCACACTGTACCACTGGAACCTCCACTCCAAGAGAATACATTCCCTTTAGTCCAGTTTCCTCAATCCACAAACCATGGCTCAACCTTTCCAGAATGACAACCTATAGCCATAACAAGTGCCACAGAAACTATAACCCCTTGAACACAATTCTGCAGTTTGTTCAAAGAAAACCCTTAACAAGTCTTTAACCCAGGGCCCTGTCAACTATAGCTTCTCACACTAGCCTACCAAACTACACAGCTCTGGATGTACAGTAACCAGATTACTGCAGGATATAGACCAACTCCAAAACCTTAATGCCCTAACACTAAGATTCAGAACCACAACCCCTTGACATAGTTCCTGAAAACTCACCTAAGCCCAACAATGAAGTAATATACGTGCCCAACCATAAACACCTCCAGTGCACTCATTACCAAATGGCAATCACCCTACGTAATCAAAGGACATATTTATCACCCCAACCACATGTTAGGAACCCCTCAGGCCTCCTGTCAAAGAACAGCTCGAGTTTGGCCCTTCCCCCCAGATACAGTTTAAACAACTGGATGAGTAACTAAAATCCCCAAGATTCCAATCACCTGAAAGCAGGGTGTTGAAGCCATCTGGCTTGCAAAAGCCATGGGGCTTTAGCCTAATAAGTTCCTGAGCTCCTATGAATGTTGTGACTCTACTCCTCCTGTGGGATCCCCACACCCCATAATCCGTCCCCACCAGTTTCACCCTAGCCCCCTACCTACCTCTGCCTAACTTGCCCCACATTCCAACACAATAATCAGCTCCCATGCTACTTGAGCACAGCACCCTATCTTGCCTTAATGACCAAACAAGGGGAATTACCAGTGACCACATTGTGCACCACTCCATCCACCACTCCTCGCTCGCCCTGCTTCCATCATCTGCAAACTCACTGTGTAGCAGCACAAGCGGTACCATTCCCACCACCATATACAAAGAAAAGGGAAAAGTAAATCCTCTAAAATGTAAAAAAAAAGGCTGCACCTCATACCCACCTATTCTAAATTACCACAGCAGCATTCCAAAATCCCCAATTTAGTCAGTAACTGTTGCCAACTTGTGCTCCCCATGTGTAACCTCCTCACTTGCCACTGCATCCATCACCTGTGAATTCCCTGTGTATTACCACAGCTGGTACTCGGCACACCACCGTCTACAAAAAAAAAAAAAAAAAAAAAAAAAAAAAAAAAGGACAAAAGTAAATCCTCTAATAGATAAAGAGAAGGCTCCACCTGATACCTACCTATTACAAATTATAGCAGCAGCAGCATTCCAAAGCCCCCATCTGTAAGAAAGAGAAGACATGTAAATCATATAGAATACATAACACACATCCCAAGACATCTTCAAATACAAACTATCCTGCCAACCCAGGAATGAATGTAACACCTTCAACCCCCATCTAAAAGAGAGAAAAATGTACATATAAATCATGTGAAATACCTATTGCACATGCAAAGACATCTTCAAACAACCTATCCTACCAACTCGGGAAGGAATGTACCACCACCAAACACACTTATGACCAAGCAGCCATAACTGAAGTTAAGCTTCTAACAACCCTATCAAATACCTAGTGTAATTTTACTACCAGTCAAGTATGTTACCACTAAACCCCACACAGGAAGGGACACATCAATATCCACAAACCAGGGTGACCTTGTGGTTCCATACCACATACATTAGTGCACTGTATAGGGCAAGCTAACTTATATTGTAAAACTATCTGCCTAACTCATAATTTTCCATCTCCAAATGAGAAATGCCAGTCACCATAATGTAGAACCATAAGCCAAAACAACCCTGCACATTGTGGCTGTAAGGCAAACCCAAACCATAGTGTCCTCATCACATCTGTATTGTAAATAGAGTGACTATTCTATGAAGTGTATTGTGAACAACAAAATACATACATGGATATTACTACAACAGTTGTAATCTGTAGCACAGCTTCTAAGCTCCTTCTTAACACCCTTCCACTGTTGCCCTTCAGAGAGCCATTCCAGCCGCAGCACAACCAGTCACTGCTATACCCAACAGATGCACTCACAAATCGGGACACAAAGTAGCCCACTGCAACCAGCCAGACTAAAACCACTCGACATGTGGAGTGTAATTGCTCATTGACCACAGGGGTGTGTGTATCTGTGAGTGTGTAGTAAGAATCCTGGCTAACAGATCATGTAGTGTGAACCCTGACTCAAAAAGATTGTCAAACTTTTTTTTTTTTTAAACTTTAATCATCATTCCTCCTCAACCGCTGAAGAAATACAGCAACACGAAAACAAGGATCACCTCCAAACATCAGATAAAGATGAAGCCCAATAGCATGCTTTGCATTTGCATTGTCTAAAGGATATATCGACTGGCACTCCTATATCTGTCATTACTTAGTGTTTTCTATCCTCGGTAATTTGAAGAATGTCAGCACTCCTCCACGCATGCGCAGAGGCAGACGTCGCTGAGGAACTCTCAAGCCCGCGAAGAAGGTTTGAAAGCCCAGGTACCATCACATGAGAGTGCCCCGTGACACAAAAACGACAACAATGAGACTCACTGGAAACCACCCCACAGAACCACAACGAGCAAGCACAATGCTCAAAATAAATGAAACCCAAGTTTAATGGATCTTTTAACTCTCATTCACTCCAGATGGTTACTATAGGGCCCATGCTAAGAAACAATTTAATATCGCTACTTCACCTACCCGTAACTGTAAACTACTTAATACAGGGGAGAGAACTCACCGTGCATATGCTACCAGTAACTGTTATTCACAGGCAACTCAACCACTACCCAGTAGCACAAGATGGATATTGAATTGTCCCAGATCCACCCAACTGCACACAGTTGAAAACAGCACTACTCTCACAACAGTGCTCCCCACAGAAACAGAAGAAGCCATAGAAACCAACCAAAAAGAGCGACCCTAAGGTGAAAACCTTAATTTAATCTCCCGCCTTCTTGCAAATGCTGCATTCCCTTTGTACCCCAGAAGGCCTGTAACCTCCTTAAATCCTAAGCTACCGCCTCACTGGAAAAAAGGAAAATGCCAAAACTTTATGAGGCTCAACCATTCCGCAACCATTACAGCTGCACTGCTCCTAAGACGACCGCCATTATTCCTGGACAGTGGGAATCATCACCGCAATTCACCAGAAAGCAACAAACTCTATGTGGAACCAACTTAAACCCTGTGGCAAACCTGCCCTTTCAGTTCTAGACATTCTGAAAACCTAACTGGTTGAGAACAGCAGGAAAATGACTGGACACTATGGGACAATGACAATTTTTTTTTTTCTAACTTTCTTGTGACAAAGCTCCTTTCTCACAGAGCCCTCCCCCAACATGTGAAAGCCCGCAAAACCAAATGCCATCATGGGTGCAAAAGAAATACAGATGTTAAACACAATATAAATATCCAATAAAACTAGAAGTTTGTCAGATCAGTGAAGTATAAAGCTGTGCAGTGTTCTTTCTAGAGTGATTAAACAAGTCCATTAAAAGTAGGTAGCTACAGAATACACTTTCCTGACTTTGGTGGATGCACACTGATAAAAGTTTAAATTATTGGCTGTCTTTTTCCTTAAATGATGTTATTTTTTAATGAGCTGGCCACTTTTAATGTAATATATGTCCTTTCTGTTTATTTTCCAAGTTCCATGGTGCTTCATTTACTGACACTTAAGGTGATGCAGCAGCTGTGTAGTTTTCATAGCTCATGTTGGAGACTGTTAATGTCTTTTACTTAGGCTCATAGGTAAATACTAGACTGACTGCCCTGAAGGGCCATTTTAAATCTAATTAATAGCCCAAGGTCAGAATCAAACCCTGTCCCTTATGCCTATGACGTGAAGACCTTAACCAATATACCAAACCCACTCAGCCAAGTAATTACATCACTCCCTTTCTGATCAGTAGCATAGTTTATTTATTTATTTATTTATTGACATTTGTTAACTGGGTTAGTCCAACTGGGATTTTGTCCCATTTTCAGTGGACACCTGAGGAGAAAAGCTCCAGAAAGTACAATATATAATTACAATAAGAAAACAAGTACTACAAATAATAGTAAGAAATAAACAACTACATGTGAAGATTATAATTGAAAGAAAAAATAAAATGATTTTTTTTTCTTCTTTTCAGGACAAATTCTTTGTCACTGTACAATCAGGGAGAGTCAAGAGTGTGAGTAGGATCAACTGAGAGTGATGTGAGTGTGGGGGGAGGGGAGAGCTATGTAGGGTCATAGCAGGGACAGGTTCTGGAGTTGAGTAAATGTGTCTTAAGTTCTTTTTTAAATAGTGGAGTGTGAGTGATAGAGCGTATGTCCAGGGGAAGTTTATTCCAAGCTTGGGCCACAGAGCATTTGTAGAGTTGCTTACCTGCTGACTTATTAGGGTGGTAGATATTGAGCAATTGCTGATCTCAGGTGCGAAGAGATTGAGAAGAGGTATAGATAGAGACTAGGAGTGATATAGATGGACAGCAGGAGGGTTTAAAGAGCATAGAGTGCAGCATGTGAAATTGGTAGAGATGTAGTAGTTGTGGGAGTTCCAGCCATTGTATAGACTTTAAGGCAATACAGTGGTGCATGTTGTTTGGGGAGTTATTGATGAATCTGGCTATTTTGTGGTAGGTTTGTTGGAGTTTGTTCAGGATAGTTGTTTGAATATTTGTGAGAACTGGGGCAGCCTAGAGGAGATAGGGGAGGAGAACTGCTTGTCCTAGGATAAGTCTAGCCTCAGGAATGAGGTATTTTCTGTTCTGGTATAGGAGACCTAGTTTCTGATGGGTTTTCTTTATGCATTGCTGTATGTGTTGATTGAATTTTAGTTCATCATCAATGATGACCCCTAAGAGCTTAGTGTAGGTGTCAGGTTGGATGGCTGTATTGTTACAAGACTAAATGACAAAGGATGATCTATGATGAGCAAGAGAACGGGGCAGGAAGAGTAAGAGTTTGTTTTTTTTTGTTTTTTTTGGATTGAGGATTAGTAAGTTTTTTGAAAGCCATTGTTTGGTGGAAAGTAGAGCTTTTTGGGTTAGAGAGTGTAGGTCAAAGATGTTGTCAGCTGTAGAAATAATAGTGGAGTCATCAGCGTATTGTATGAGAGATGACTGATTGCAAGAGGTGAAGAAGTCATTGGTGAAGATGTTGAATTAAAGGGGACCAAAGATGGAACCTTGTGGAACACCAGTAGAGATAGGCAGGAAAGGAGAAGAGGAGGAGAGCCATTTGACAGATTGTTCGCATCTAGATAGCTAGCTAGCGAACCAGCTAAGGGCGGAGGAGGATAGGTGAAAGTTGGCAAGTTTAAATAGAAGTAAAGGATGGGATACTATATCAAAAGCTTTGGAGATGTCTAGAAAGAGACAGGAGGTAAGTTTATTATTGTCCAGGGATTCAGCAATGGTGTGAGTGAAGCAGTAGTTGTGCTGTGATAGGGACGAAAACCATGTTGGGTAGGGGTGAGTAAGTTGTGATTGAGGAGGTGATTAAGAAGCTGTGTATGGATACATTTTTCTAGTATCTTGGATAGAGGGGATAGAATGGCAATAGGTCGATAGTTGGAAGGGTCAGTGGAGTTACTTCCTTTATGGAGAGGGGCAGTGTAGAAAGATTTCCATAGAGTAGGAACAGTAGGTTCTAGCATAGATCTATTTATTAATATAGTCACTGGGTAGGCAATAGAGTCAGCTGCAAATTTGAGGAAGGTAGGAGGTCATTTGTCAGTAGAGGGGGAGCAGGGTTTGAATTTGAACAGTAGAGATTTGATGTAAGAAGTGGGAACTGACTTGAAGGAAAAAAAGTAGTATTGGGGGTGGGTGTTGGGTGTGGTAAGGAGGAGGAGTTAGGTTGAGAGCTTAGGAGATTTTGGATGGAGGATGGAGGAAATAAAGTGGGAATTAAGTAGGGTAGCCGTTTCCTCATGAGTCGTGTTTGGGTAGGGGGATGGGTTAGAGGGAGAGCCTGGGTAAAGGATGCTATTAAGTGTTTACCCGAATTTCTGGGGTTTAGATCTATGTTTATGCTGGCTTGAGCTATAAAATGATTTTTTTGTCTATTATTGTCTGCATTTTGGCAAGATTACGTAGTTGTCTGTATTTAAGAAGATGAGGTGTTTGTTTAGTTTTGATCCTGGCTTTCCAGACACTGTCTCTTTGTTTCATGATGGACTTAGTTTCTTTTGAAAGCCAGGGGGCATGATTAGATTTCACTCTGATCTTCCTGGAGGGAGCTAGGGAGTCCAGAGTATTCAGGAAAATGCTATTAAAAAGTATCAATGGCATCATTCAGAGGGAGTGGTCTAAGGATGGACAAGTCAGTGTTTTGTAGAATTGAGTTAAACTGAGAAGAATTAAATGTGGATAGTTTCCAACAATCTTTAAAAATGTGGGGTTTAGGAATATGTGGGTCGTATCTCAGGATAGAGGTAGGGAGATGGTCATTAAGGGAGTCTGGTAGGGTTTTGGGCTGGTGGCAGTGTTGAGGGGAGTTGGTAAGAATCCAGTCTATTGTGGAGCTGGAAGGTGAGTTTTTGTGGAAACGAGTGGGGTAGAAATGAGTTGGTGGAAACCATGAAGGCGAATACTAAGTAAGGGAGAGTCAGTAGAATGCTTTGACCAGTGTATACTGACATCACCAAGGATAAGTGTTTCATAAGGTATATTGAAAGAGAACCAGGATACTATGTTTTCTAGAATGGGTACATTGTTGCCAGGAGGAAGATAGATGGAAGCGATAACAATTTTGTTGTGTGGATTCAGATGAAAGTTTAAAAAGAGGAGTTCAGCAGGGTGGAAGTTAGGAATAGGTGTGGGGTATGGTGAAAGGTTAAGGCTGTTAGAGTAGAGGATGGCTACACCACCTCCTTTCTTTGAAGTTCTATCAGAGTGGTAGATGTTGTAGCCAGGAGGGAGTATTTCACTGTTTGAAGTATGTGGCTTGAGCCACGTTTCCGATAGGGATAGGATGTGAGGGGTGTTGTAAGCTATCCAAGAGTGCAGTTCAGTAATTTTATTTGCTAGGCTTTGAATATTTAGTGAATAAAAAGTTAGGTGTTTGCATGGGATTGAGTTATGGGACTGAGGTTCTATATCTGGTAGGCTGTTGGAAGAGGGTTGTGAGGAGGAAGTAGTTAAGGTAGATAAGGGGGGGTGTACAGGGGCCTGGGTTGGGGTGGATGTCCCCCTGAGGAGATTAATTGTTTATAAAGAAGAGTACTTGATGTGAAAAGTTGAAAGTATTTGGGAAGTCTAGATTTAGTCCTATTAGAAGGTTTGAGAATTTGTAGTATGTGTCTTTTGCACAGAGTTGTGGTAGAAGAGTTAAACAGGTCTGGAGAGATGGTTAAAGAAGATGAAGTAGGAAATCTGTAGTGTAAGTGAGAGGTAGGGGAACAGATAAATGGATTTGTGAGGTAGAAGTGAGAGGAGGTAGTAACAGAGAGCATAGAGAGTAATGTTGCAGATATAAGTAGATGCAGCATGAGGAGTAGTTTGGTTAAGGTGGGAAGAGGGGAAGTGTAAGAAATTATATAAAATAGGAGAATATGCTAAGTGTGATAGTTATATATATTCCTTTTCCCACATTTATGTCTGAGAATCTCTGCCAAAAAGAAGTGGCCCCAGTAAAAAGCCCTGAGGAACATTTTTGGTAACCTCTGTCAGCGTATACAGATAACCCTCACTTTTACTTTTTTGCATCTTGTTGCTTAGCTTATTTCTTACTTATTTATATATGACATCATTTTTGATATTAATTTGTCAGTTTTTTCCTTGTGTGATATAGTTTGAATACCTTAGCAAGATGGTAGTAAGCAGTATACTCTGCCAGCTGTATATAAGATAGTGCTTTTACATATTTGAAGAATGCCCCAGCATTCAAGATCTTCACTTAACAAACTCATAACAATCTATATCTAACAGAAGTTGTAGCCTGTGTCGGTCTGAATAAACTGCATTATGACACTCTGTGAATTTTTCATAGAATAGTGGTTATGCTGATAGGCCTAAAATTGTTTAAGGTATTCCCCTTAGTGAACCAGTACCACTGCAGCCTGTTGCCATCAGGGAATGAGATGTCCGCAAGCTTTGACAGGCGATCGTCATGGTTTTGAAAAGTTTGCCTTGATTCTTTGTGGAAAACCACTATGTACGTTGTTTAGTCAAATAGAACTAGATATTGATTTTGTAAACTTTATTTATGACAAAAGTTATCATATCTACAAATTATATCAGGGATGTCTTCTTTTACTTTATAACACTCATATATTTCTTCAATTATTTTGAAGTTTGCAGAAAATGATTCTGGAAACACATCTACTATGTACAGTAGGTGGGTGGGGGGGCTACTTCATTTTTTAATGACTGTTTTAAAGTATAACTGAGTATTAAGCTTAAGTGATGATTAATACTGAAGAGTTGTGATATTTGTTTATACAATACATTTCTCACTGTAAAGTTGATTACCTTTTGAGTATCATAAACCATTGTCAGAACGTTCTGTTTTAATTTACTATAATTTGTATTTAAGTGAGACAGAACTGCGAGTGGCTAAATGGTTTTAAAATGTTGTTTTGTCTTTCAAAACTATTATAAAAAAGGACAGATTTGTAAATCATAACATTAGATGTTTTAATGCATTGGCTATGTAGTAGTCTAAGCTTTGTGGGTTTACCCACCTGCAACGACCAGCTTCCGAACACATTGGGCACCTTCTAAGTGCTCACGCCCACCAGAAGCACATGAGGCCCTCCTTTGAAGGGCAGGAGGAAGTATCCCTCCACTACAGCATGTGGAGCACTACTATGAAAGGTAGGAGAAAGTGCACCTCCCTACTAGGAGTACATGGAATGATGCTATGAAAGGCAGGATGAGTGCCAAAAAGCTTCAGGGCATGTTTTGCCTAGGAAGAAGGCAAGAGCCCTGAATACATGTGCAGGGAAACAAAGCAAACTATAATTAGAACTATTTATAAAATGGTGAAATAAACTGTTCCCTGTCAGAAAATAAGGAAAAACAACAAAGAAAAAGGGGGATGGAAGGAGGGACAGCTTCTGCAATGATGATGCATTATAACTCCTACTATTATGGTAAGTTTACTTACCCAACTGTACTATGTTCAAAATGATCACCATTGCAGTAGCCTGCACTGGGTGTGTAGAGTACCATAACTTAGATAAGCACAGTTAAAGAGGGAGGGAGAAGGCCAATACCTAAAACTCCAGGAGCCCCTGAAGAATGGTTATAGCAAAGCCAATACTGGTAAAATAGTCATCTTTGACACCAGTTGCCATTCCCACTTACCTTCATATTAGCCAAACAGCTGGTCAGCTTTCCTGAAAGGATGAGTTTTGTCTTGGCAGTATCTGAGCTACTTGAATATATCCAGATTGTAAAGATTTGTTTTCCCTTATTCCTAGGTTCCTTTTGTAAAGATAAGACAATTATATGGGAAATGTGCATTCATTTTAGTCTGCCAGAAGCAATGACTGGAGCTTGGCATGTCTCTTGTTTAAAAAATAAATAGATAAGACACATTCATGAAATTCGTAAGGAAAAAAAAAGAGCTAGAGTTGGGATAAGCGGTACAAGATTATGTAGTGATGGTATCTTGAACTTTGGAATCTCAATATGGAAATTTAAATCAAAACATCCAGTATTGCCTTCAAGCATTAGTCTGGCTTGGGGACTGAAAATTTCTTCAGAGGCCATTGTCTTGAAGATTTGAGTGCACTGGCTCTATTACTCTCTGAGCCATCATGTTGTACAGAATTGGAAGAAATAAATAATCTGTTTTCTCTGGCAAGAAGAAATTCTGAGCAACTCAGATGGATTCACAATGCCAGTAATACACTTGTTGGCTCACCCTCAGAACTTAACTGTCTAGGACTGTATATGCCAAAAGGGTAGTTGAAGACTGAGGGTGATGGAAAGGTTGCCAAGGTGGAGAAGAGGTGAAGGCTGTCACTGATTTTTTTAGGCTTTTCCCTTTTATTGTTGAGGTTAATTTCTATTGCTTTTTTATCCCTGAGTATTGGCACTTTGGCGTTTAAACTGTTTGAAAAGGTGGAAGAAGAGAGAGAAAACTATTTTTCCAGATAAAAAAGGAGGGTTCAAAAAGTTGTGTCACTACTTGTATCAGATTCCCCTTTTTATCACACTTCTTAAGTATATCAGCTGCTGCAGGACCAAAAAGAGTCTGTCTAAAGAACAGTTCATGATCTCAGATTTTACTCCTTCAAAAAGGAATCCAGAAACAGACATTTTAGAAGAAAAGTCAAAAGTATCTTGTGTACTTCAGAATATGGTTATTCACCTGAGAAACAGCTGTCACACAGGTATTTACAGAATATCTTACCTCAAAATAGAGAAAGTTAGCTAATAACTTCTGCATATTCTCAAAAGACACAAGCAAAAACTTTAACATATGGGCCTGATAATTTAAAATCCTGAACATTAAAGCAGTAGAAGCATACATCTTTTCATCAAACTTATCCATTACTTTCACATATTTATCTGAGGGAATGTGGTTAGAAGCAGTAACCTGTTTGACAGCAACAGATTTAGGTACAGAAATGATAGCTGGGTCTGCCTTGGGAATCAAAAACAGGTAAGTGGGGTACCTTATGTAATTTATTAAAATTGTTGGCAGAAAAAGACTTTGGGCCAGATTCAAGAAGCCTCCGTGTAAGAGTTATAACTCTTACACGGAGGCTGCAGTTAAACGGTGTGATGTCAGCATGTCATGCATATGCATGAGGTGCATGAGGCATGCTGAATCACACTGTAACTCTTACACGGTCCGTGTAAGAGAGTAGGGGGCGTGTCCGTAGGCTAAGCCCTGCATGCGGACACACCCCCGTAAGTGTAGAATGGCTGAAAGTAAACAGCCACGAGAGAGGCCATGGAAATGTAAATAAACACACTACACAACACATTCCCCCACAGACCATCAGTGTACAAAGTGAACAGAGGCTATAAAATGAAAATAAAAACTTTTTATTGTTTTTAACCCCCGTAAATGTGTGCTACTGTGTGCGCTCATGTGCGCGGGTGTGCTACTAGCGCAACTGCAGTTAGCAATCAGTGGAAAAGGATATGAGAACTAAATATGCAAAGTAAGCCAAAAAGAAATAGCTTAGCGGTAGAGTTGCCGGCTTAAGAGTAGGCAGGCAGGGTTCAAGCCCACGCAACAACCTTTTTTTTTTTTTTTGTAAATAAGCACTAAAAAAGCCCCTGACAGTATTGTACAAATGTAAAAGTATACCCTTTTGTAAAATGGAATGAAATGGAGCATATATATTGAAGTAACACAAGAAGAAAAATAATTAGAAATGTACTGATAGCTAAGCTGCTGTGAGACAGAGTGCCCGTAGCTGCGTAGTGTTTAAAAAGCTGCAAACTGTATGCCCGTTGCCAAGCACGGGTTTAACAGGCTGAAACTGTTTGCAACTAGCTGTGCTTTGCTTAACATGTGTGTCACTAGCCAATTAAGATTTATCCCAGCGCACACCATTTGCGCGTCGCTCCCATAAGCTAACTGGCAGTGCGCATGCGTTGGCTCCGCGCAAACGAGTGCAGACCTGCTTTTAAGTGCTTAAAAGTGCTTATGGCATGTCTGATTGACAGGTCCTCAACTCATTTCTGTCAGGAAAATTAAAAATCAGTGGTCAGATTCGAACCCAGGATACCATGCACTAGAGTCAAGGTACTAAACCACTAAGCCATGACAGCAATACCTAGAAATGCAGAAATAGCATATATATGGGATAAAATCCAGAATGGAGCATGATAAAGCATTTTCAGTGAAGTAGATACAATTCCAAAATGGCCAATCAGAGAAATGTGCGGGAAAAGCAGCATATATAAGCCCCATAGGCGGGAATACACAGCAGAACCGATTGTAGAACAGACCTGCAGTCAGAATGAGTGGAGTAGGTGAGGGACGTTGCTTTCAAGCACAGCGTTGGGGCGTTGAGGAGTCCAGATACATGGTCTGGCTCCTTGTCCATCATCACAAGGCCCAACTCATGCAGGGCCAGGTCTCATGGGGAGCGTACAGGGCGGAGGCATGGGACCAGTTGGCTCGTGATCTGACCAGTGCTACTGGCATTCCACGCACTGGTGAGCAGGTCCGTCACCACCATGCGGACCTGAAGTGGCGTAAGCAAGACCAGTTGACCCAATGGATCCAGGAGGCCCGGGATATGCCCAACGCCCCACTACTGAGTAAGTTACATTTTACTCATGTATGTAAGGATTTCAACTAGCTGATACCATGGAGATGTGTAGTCCAATATTACTTCCTTTGTATTACAGCTGCAGGTGTCCACTCTTCGAACCGCGAGACGCATGACCGTAGGCTGGCGCGGATGCGCCACCATGCAGGTTAGTAACCCCACCTAGTACTTGTAAATAAATATTATAGTGTAGCATGTAACAGAACACTGCAGTGTATTGATTAAAAGTAATATAATGTGCAAGCAAGAATTGAAAGTCTGCAGGTATGGCTGCAACAAGTTCATCAGTATGCAAGTGTAACTGGAAATATAATTGATAGAAATAAATAGTGCTGTAATACAGATGTCCCACCATTAATTAAATATAGTATAACCTGCAGTAGTCTCCAGAGTACAGCTTCAGAATCTGAGGTAGTCACATGTGAGATTTATCCCCTGTTGAAATGCTGAATCATGACAGAAGTGAGGCTGTTGGAAAGTGTTTGAATCACCACAGGTCTAATATGTGAACAAAGCCTAGAAGTACCAACCTGAACTGTGAAGTTGCAGGATGTGTGAGAGTGACAGAAAGGGTCATGTATGAATAAATAAAGTAGTAATAACCCCTGAATATATTAGCCCCAGTGTGTTTCCACAGAACTAAATGCATGTGAGAAGTACAAATTAACATCCCAAACTGATTTCAGTGTGTCAGAATCTGGAATGTCTAGGCCAAAATCTGTATATGGTGATAACAGTAAACAATTTGCAGATAGAATGAATGATTATCTGACAGACTAAACAGCCATAGTTGTCCCCTGTCCTGTCATCAAAGTGTAGCAGGATGATGTATCTGATCAAATTCAAAATAAGTAGGATAGTGATGTATTTGTAACAGGTGTAGCATGACAGTCAAATAAAAATTATTTGGAAACATCAGCCTCAACTTAATTGTGTACCTATTACAAATGTATATCAATGTGTAACTTATGAATGTGTCATCACTTTCTATCTCCACCTAACCCTATAATTCCATATAACAACACCCACTAAATATTGGTATGTGAACATTTCATTAACCATGGACATTTGTCCGTCTCAAAAATATATGCATGTCTGTTCGTGCATGTGCCCTGTTCATACCTGCAAATCTGATGGCCTGTTGCCATTAATCAACCCTGCCTGTTGTTTGATTGTGTATTTCTGTTCAAATAATGCATGTGATATTGATATGCCCCTTGTTCAATGGTGTTAATATCTGGGTGTTTGTTTAATGGGAATACCAATGCATGCTGTTACAACTAATCTGAATGGAATAATATGCCACTAACCCAAACTAACATAACTACTCACAAACCTAGAACGCTTGGGAAGGCAGGTCCCAGCGGACCCACCTCTCCCACCTCAGCTGGCGACTGCACCTGGCACTAGTGCCAAGGCCGGACCCTCCTCCGGTGGCCCTGTGCCACCTTCAGGTGGAAGCGCTGCAGGGGAAGGGGCCCATCCCCCCTCTGCAAGCGTGGCCGGAGGAGTCCGTCCACTCACCCTCCAAGATGTCCGGTCTGTGGTGCGAAGGGAGATCCAAGACTCCGTTCTTGGGCCCCTACGCCAGCTCGAGGCTCGTGTGGCACAGCTAACGGCCCTGCCCATTGCCCCGCCTACACAGCCCCCAGCACAGCCCCGTCCTGGGCTGTGAAGGAACAGTGGCAACTGCCTATGGGTGGGGATATCAGTTCCACTGTTGCCATCTGTGGGCTCATGCGTCTTGGATATCCCAACCTCCGTCCCGCCAATTGTGTAACCCCCACGTGTGTCATACACCGCCCCTGTATGCGTCTTGTCTGTCTTGTCTGTTAACCTACCCAACCTACCTCCCCAGCTATACCGACTTCCTTCACCTGACATACCACTCTCACCTGAAAAAAAAAAAAAAAGGGCACTCTGTACCCACAAAAATATTACGCCCCATACATAGCTGTCCATGTCGCACACATGTCCGCTCGACATTGAAACTGTTAATTACAATTGGCTCTACAACAAACATTAATGTTGTCCTGACACCTCTCTCAGGGGTGGAAGGTTTCAAATGACTCAACAAAATACATGGAAATGCACAGCTGTTGCTGCTAAAGACATGGGCATCTATGGTCCTTACCTACATCCCTCCTGCAAATCCCACGCTTGTTTCCCTACTGTCTTACCCTCTTTGTGACCCCTTTTTCACCACTTTCCTGTCACCCCTTTTTCTTTTCTTTCAAAGAAATTAGCGCGGGTGTGCGCTTGTGTTAGCGGAGCTCACCGCCAGTGCGCATGCGTGAGCTCCACGCAAACGAGCGCAGACCCGGTTTTAAGTGCTTAAAAGTGCCTTTATGGCACTTTGATTGACAGGTCCTGTACTCATTTTGAAAGTCTGGAAAGAAAAATAAATTCCCACTGCCAGTCTTGAACCCAGGACCTTGGTAACATTAGTCTGTATGACCTACCACTAAGCCATGACTGCCATACAAGAACATAGTGCTAAAATAAATATAACATGTAATAGTAGGAATCAATATAAAGGCAATATAGGAGGTGTACTACCCAATGAATTTCAGGTAGAGTTTTAATGGTCGAATTACTGGATTCCCACACTAGTTCAGTGTTAACAGAAACAGCCCTACTAATTGTTCGCTTGTACATAATAATGTAAGGTAATGTACACATAAGAAGGTATGTAAATGTACACATACATATATATAAATATATAGTAATACATATGAAATATAGTCGTAGGTGTCAGTATCCATACACACTCACTACAGGAAACAGTGAAGATAAATGCAGCAGCCAGAATCTGCAACACAGCCTGACTCCTGTGAGACCTACTAACCCCTTAACTGCTGGAAGGTGACTCCAGCACTTTGATTGATAGACCCTGTACTCAATTTGAAAGCAAAATACAAGCATACTAGTAGGCCCTACCACAAGACCATTGTAACACTAGTCTGTATGACCTACCAGCAAGACATGACTCTCATACAGGAATATAGTGCTAAATAAGTGGAACATGTAATAGTAGGAATGAAGATAAAGGCGATATAGTATGTGTACTACTCTAAGCATGTCAGACAGACCTTCACTGTCCCAATTACTGGATTCCCATACTAGTGTGTGTTAACAGAAACAGCCCTGAAAATTGTTAGCTTGTACCCAATATTGTCAGCTAATGTACATATATGACAGTATGTATATGTACACATATGTATATATAGCAATACATAATAAATATAGTTGTGGGTGTCAGTATGCATACACACTCACTACAGGGAACAGGTGGGAGAAATGCAGCAACCTGAATTCACAACACAGCATGAAGCATGAGAGATGTACTAACCTTCACACTCACAGAACATTTTCCAACAGCATACCAGCATGGTCCACGCCCTTACAATCTGAAAGGGCAATGCCTATCTCACATACCTTTTATAGCACTGTCCTGAAATCACAGTGAGACATGCAATCAGTACACAACTGGCTGTATGCAATTAGCCAATGCTGCCTTACAATTGGTGCAGAGGCCATCACATGGGCCTATGCAGATACCTACAAAAGCATTCAGTACCCACACTCCACACATGCAATACAGTCATTGCACAAACCTAATGAGAAAGAGAGAGAGAGAGACAGAAATAAGAAGATATACAGACTGCCAGCAGCAAAACCAGCAGCAGCAGCAGAAAACAGCAAGCAGCAAGCAGCACCACTGACACAGCAACAGCTACCACAAACACAGGTAATGCAAAGTAGCAGGTTAATACTGTGTTTACTGTGACACCTCCAAATGTATCATAGTTCACTATCTATAGGTATGCCCATGAGATAGGCTGTGTGTACATAGTCCTGAAATATATACATATGTAATATTGCTGTACATGTTGCCCATACTTAAAACTTCTATAGCTTAGAACACAAGGCCAGTTGTGCATATGATGCAGTAGTTACCAGGGTCAGTAGAGGTTACTCCTCATTGGTGTGGGACCACTGTGTATGTATGGCACTGTTCAGGTACATATCCTGTAGTATGGCTAGGGATTAATATCAGTCTGTCATGTGGTGCTATGTCCTCCAGGGGTGAATGTAGCACACATCCAGGGATACCATTTCGTAACAGTGATGCTATGTGTTCTGCAATGTTGAGGGTGGCCCTCACCTGGACATGTGAGAGGATAGGGAGGTTACAGTCATCTGGGATAACTAATACCACATGTGTAGGAGAATGGGGGGGGTACCTGCACCTAAACTGTCTGCAACAATGTTGCCAATATCTGTGCATTTGGTGAATGTGAAGCATCTTAACACTGCTGACCACAGATGCCTTGCCTTCATGTGAATCTGCCCTGTGCTGCAGTAGCCTCCTGCTATTGTTATACAATGTGCCTGTATCTGTAGTCCACTGGACAGGATTAATAAGTGGTGTGCAGATGTTCTGGGTTAGATATGTGTGTGCACAGTACATGCAGTATGTGGGATGTCTGTGGTAAGCATATGCAAAGGGGCCGGCAGTGCGTGTTGTGGCTTCCACTGGCCCAATGGGCTGCATGGATAGCATCACAGTCATATCTAGTGAATAACTGTGTAATTACATGCATACATAGCAAGGTAGTGTACTGTGCTTGTGATGTTGTTGGGATATGTATATCCAGGCTGAGTAATGTGTGTCCACATCACAGGGTTGGATGGCAACACACATCCAGTATGTAGGGATGAACACCCACAGTGTGTCAGACGTGTCGCCTGTTCAGAAATATCTGGCCATTACCTGTGCATCCCCCACAACACACACACATGCAACATATGGCAGAAGTACTATAGCAGTACACACATGTTCATAGGTTCATACTAGGCTATTTGCCCTAGGGCATTGATAAGCCTAGTAGAATGTGTTTGTCTTTCACCACCCAATTACAAGTTATGCTGCTATGCCCTTGTCCGACGTTATTATACTGTGCCTCTGTCTAACAGTGACATAGAAGTGATACCTGGGGTACAACTATGATCTCCATCCACTCATCCAGATTCCTATGGAAGAGAGTCAATGAGGGACTCTGCCTAACCTGTAGTGTGAGCTCATTACAGAGTGAAGGGAGCCTCTTGGTTAGGAATATGCCCCTCCAGCATGTCCATGTATGTCAGTGCTGAGGTTCAGGTCTCCTGAGCATGTGGCTGTATGGGACTCTGATTACCTAAGGTGCAGCATGTTCATTACTGCTGGGTAGGACATGGCTGTATATGGCACGCACAGATTGCCTCTGAACAGGCAGTATGCCACTGAGTCCAGCTGGATTTCCTTTACCTGGGCAGCATATGACATCTGTTTGAGCCATTGCATCCTCTTGATGAGGTACTGTTGTCCTGTACCAGTTGCTGTAGGTGTCTGGTTAGGTACATCCCAAAAGGTGCATTGTACGCAATTATAGGCTAGATGATGGATGACTAAAGAGGCACAATGACCTCCCCTGCCATACATGTGAATCCCTTATGATTAGCTGGACTATATAACGTGTCTTTCAATCCATGTTGGCCATGTGGTTGACAAATGACAGACTGCTATCATGTTTTTTCCCCAGGTCCCCAACTACGTCTTCTGTACTCAATGGCCTAACACCTATGTTGTACTTTGCCACCAATGTGGAGGCGTGGGAATCTGCGTTGAATAGTGATACTCCCCCTCCCTTGTTCAAGTGTTGGGGCCGACAAGAATGTTAACAGCTATAACTTGGTAGTGCTGGTGTGCTCCTGTGAAACCTGAAACAGGTTTATGTTACTGCACAGATATCGATGTCCATAATGCTAAGTAGAGTTTTGAGTGCGTGCATCCTGAGGTCTAGACTTCCGGTGTTGAGTAGCATCACTCTGACTTCCTCATCCCCTGTGATACAAATGGATGTGGGTGTGCCTTATGAGCCTTGCCTAATACAGGCACTATGGGTATAGCAAGAGGCTCCGCCAAATTCCAATAGGACAGGGGTGACAGGTGCAAGCTGTCCCTAGCAAAGCATACCACCCCAAGATGGCAGGCATTGGCACACCTGTGAATGACACCAGTATGTCAGTCAATTGTTGGAAGGGATCATCGTGCCTTGATATTGTGGCATTGTTCTTGGTGAGGGTAGGATGCTACTGAAGGTCAGGGTCACACTGTCTTGGGCCACGTGCTCAGAGAGCTCTGTACTGTCTCATGTCATATAGTCCAGGGAGGTATGTGTCAGGTCATTCACACCAGCATGGACAATGACTGCCTCATAGTTGTACTTGCTGTGGAGTGACCTGTGTGCCTGTGTTATGTGGCACATTCTATCACCCGACAGGTAGCTAAATGTGACCCTCACCTTGCTTAGTCTGGAGGGTGGCACGTCTGTCAACAGCTCATGTCAAGCAAGTTCACACCCCTCATAAATGATGTGGAAACCTTCAAAGGCCCCAGGCCTGTTGAAAATATGGGCCAGACTTCAGATACCTGTATAAAGGCATTCTATGGACACATTCAGGAATGCATGGATCATGGAACCACATATGAAAGCATGACCCAATTCTCCAAAGGCAGACGTCCTGTGTGCCGGACACCAGCCATAAACACACTATACAATAGAAGGATGGTGCCACTACATGATACAACAAACTCCCAAAATGTGAAGGCATCACTGATGAGTATTGGAAGACAACTACAGGCACCCATACGATTGTCGAAGGCCATCCTTGAGAGAAGATTCCACAAGCCACTGAGGATTATCACAAGGCTTTCTGTAGTTATGTTAGGAACCTGGGTGGTACTACCCAGATATGCTCAGAGGTAATCCAAGATGTCACACGAAATACAAAACACACAGACATTGCCATCATCCTAGTGGACAGGTTCACTGCTGCCTTCTCCCCCCCACCACACCAAAAGGGCAAATATGTCTCGCAGCAGAGTGCTGCCCCCCCTGACATCACAGATGCTCAGGTAAGTGATGCCCTTCCCAAAGCAATAAACACTGCATCAATGGGACCAGACAGTGTCCCAGGCTGTGTCCTACATGAACCACAAGAAAAGCTACACCCAGACATAGCACTACTGTTCAGTCCTAGCCTTACTACATGATATGTGGCCAAAGAGTGGCGTACAGCAACATTGGTCCCTCTACATTCAGGTGGTGCCTTCACGGATCCTGGACACTATTCGCCCCATATGTCTGACTAGCTTTGTCTGCAAAGCTATGGTGAGGATCATCATGAACCTCACATATCTAGATATTGTGGACCTACAGACATGTCACCATACACAGTTTGGCTTTGTTAATAGCCGATCCTGCCTCTCAAACCTGTTTGATTTCTTTGAAACAGTCACCAAGGCCACTGTCAAGGGGAAGGAGGTCTACACAGCCTACCTGGACCTTGAATAAGCCTTTGATACAATACCCCACTTGTGCATTCTGGGGAAGCTCACCAGTGTACATATTAACCCCTATGTCACTATGGTTATTGCACAGTGGCTCAAGGGCAGAACACACATGGCTAGAATTGCTGGAGCCATGTCAGCCTCCAACCTGGTACAAGTGGTGTCCCACATGCTCATCCCTGGGAGCTGTCATGTTCATTATATATTTATCATAGGTACAGGCCAACATGGAAGTACTGTGGCTGAGCAAGTCACAGGTGACTGTAAACCAGACGCCATAATCAACTCTCCAGCTAACACACGCATCCTCCAAAAGTGCCACAGCCATGGCCTCAAGGTGAATGACAGAAAGCGTACCACAAAGTACCGCATATGTGTTAATCCATTAAGTGCAGACGAAGGAATTATGCACCTTGGGGTACGCAGGTTGATAGCATTCTACCATTTGACAACAACATGGACAAAGTGGTTAGGAAAACATGTTATATGGGCCACATCATCATGATGGGATCCACATGTAGATCAGGGGAGGACATTGTGCCCCTTTACTCATCCCTCATCATGCCCATAATTGACTATGATGAACCTGTCGGCATGTACCTTACCAGACACCTGCAGCAACTGGAAATACCACATACGTACCTCGACAAGAGGATCAAAGGGCCCAAACAGATGACACATACTGACTGGTTAAAGAAACAGCAGCTCTACTCAGTGGCATACTGCCTCTTCATAGGCAATCTGTGCCTGACATATAAAGTCATGTCAAACCCTCACTTAATGGCCATGCTGCACCTCAGAATATCCAGATCCCATCAGGATACACGCTGGAAAGACTTGAACCTCATGAGTGATATACATAGGACATGCTGGAGGGGCACATTCACAACTCAGAGGCTCACTTCATTCTTGAATATTATCCCAATAGAGGTTAGGCAGAGTGACTCAGTGACTATCTTCAAGAGTGATATTAATGACTGGATGTGACATTGTAGGGTTACCCTGGTATCACTTATGTGTCACTGTAAGACAGAGGCACAGTATACTAACCTTGGAAAAGGGCATAGCAAGACAGATTTACAATGCATGTTGAAAGCCACACACATTCTGGCTAGGTGATACATGCCCTGGGCAGACATCCCTGTATGAAGCTATGGACCTATGTATCTTGTTCACCATTGGCCCTATGTGCTGTTAATCACCAATGCAATCTCAATACTATGGTAGCATGTGCAAAGG
The DNA here is from genome assembly GCF_019279795.1 of Protopterus annectens. Taxonomy (NCBI): domain Eukaryota; kingdom Metazoa; phylum Chordata; order Ceratodontiformes; family Protopteridae; genus Protopterus; species Protopterus annectens. The sequence continues at coordinate 210,789,695 of NC_056734.1, forward strand.
TCAGTTGTCAGTCACCTCTATGGTACAGTTGTGGACTATGTGTGTCATGTAGTAATGTCACAGCTGCCACATGTACACAGTCAACCCTATCCCCTACCCATGGATGCACAACACATGTATGAGATGGAAACACATGGCCAAACTGTGGACTAAGCACTCTGAACCCAGTACTGGCATAACCTGTCGGGTGGCATGAAATACTACAGTGACAGCAATACCAATCTGATGTGGACCTACAAGGACAGCAATACAAGCATAGAAACACACCGGGCCAGTTGTGGAGCCTAAGGATAGCATCCTGCATGACTGGCAGACATCTCTGCAGCTGGCACACAGGCATACATTAGGCCTGCACACAGCACGCACAACACATAGCACACAAATCCTGTGTGCCAAACAAGCACAGTCTGTACAGCTTTACAACACTACTGCCGCAGTTGTGTTAGGTACTTTTATTGTCCAGTACAGTGAGAACATGCTCACCAGGCTGGACAAGGTGTAGGTCACAGTGATATGCTCATGGGGCACTGTGGTCCACCACATAACACAGGCATACAGGTCAGTCAGATGCATGGACATATATGACTCAGTCATTGTCCATGCCACCACAGCTGATGTGGGATGTCCCTCACTGGGATACATGATAGGGAACATGGAAGGGATCACTGAGCAAGTGACACAGGCTGGTAGAACCCTGACCTTGGTTGGCATCAGACCCTCACCAGGGATTCTGACATATTACTGAATGCAAATGAATTAGTGTAGCTACAACACCCTAGCTGAACGGTTCTTATCATGCAGTCACTGCATTGCTATGGAATAACGTCTTACCACTCCCACAACAGGTGGAAACATGCAGCACCTGTACATCAGCAACAGGTAGACTATATGCCCCAGACCAGGTGTGTAGCCCTTACTACTAGGCTGATAGCATCTACATCTCACACTGTATATACACATCCCACATGCAGCACCTGCACAGAAAACCACAGTCATAATGTTACCCTGTGCAAATACCATGTATTCATATGTGGCAGGCATCACACATGGTAACTATTGAAGGTCACAGGTACATATGTGTATTTGGCACACACATACATCATGTGTGCATTGCCATAACTGGTTTGATCAATGTCATGCATTATTGTGAGGGACAACCTGCACACATGGGCATTCTGTGTGGGCAACACACACGTGGCATGTCTGTAATCAAAAGCCATACATAATTGTGATATCGTTTAGAAAGGGGTATGTGCATCCTGTAGTGTGTTTTCCCAGTTGCCAAAAGGGATATTTCACTCATACACACTTACCCCCCTTCACACACACTTGCCACTTGGTGGATTCAAACCCCTACCTAATTATGTTATGACACGAGAGACAGACGCATTAGCAGAATGTGCTATTCGCATTACTGGGAGATTTTCTTTCCCCTGATATACTTATAGGGTGCTGACATCATCAGAGTTTGGAAAGTGGAATGAGCATCCTGTGTTGTGTTTTCCCAGTTGCCAAAAGGGATGTTTCTTTCATACACACTTACCCCCCTTCACACACACTTGCCACATGCTGGATCCAAACCCCTACTTAACTATGTTATGACACTACAGACAAACGCATTAGTGGAGCGCGCTATTCGCATTACTGGGAGATTCCTTTTCTCCTGATATACTTATAAGGTGCTGACATCATCAGAGTTTCGAAAGTGGAATGAGCATCCTGTGTTGTGTTTTCCCAGTTGCCAAAAGGGATGTTCCTTTCATACACACACACTTACTGGATCCAAACCCCTACCTAACTATGTTATGACACTAGAGACAGACGCATTAGCAGAGCGCGCTATTCACATTACTGAGAGATTTCCTTTCCCCTGATATCCTTATAGGGTGCTGACATCATCAGAGTTTAGAAAGTGGGATGAGCATCCTGTGTTGTGTTTTCCCAGTTGCCAAAAGGGGGGTTCCTTTCATACACACTTAGACCCTTTCACACACACTTGTCACTTGCTGGATTCAAACCCCTACCTAATTATGTTATGACACTACAGACGGACGCATTAGCAGACTCTCTATTCGGATTACTGGGAGACTCCTTTTCTCCTGATATACTTATAGGGTGCTTACATGATCAGTGTCTAGAAAGGGGAATGAGCATCCTCTTGTGTGTTTTCACAGTTGCTAGGAGTAACATTTGGACTAAGTGTGTGAGCATGCCCAGTTCAGCCTTCCCATGGCATGTTGTGTGAAAGATGTCTCATTTATCTAAGTGTGTGAGCATGCCCAGTGTGGGCTTTCCATATGTTGAACTCTGCAGCCCATCACATTTGTGGATGAGTGTGACCTTCAACAAATATCTCCAGTTTATGGTTGTGTGTTCTGTGCCATGTTGTGTAGTTACTGTCCAAACGCTTTTTGTGTGAACACAACAGGGATTATACTGTGCCTGCAGGTTTTGCATGGGATACTTTGCACACAATTGTCAACATCCGTTCATACTGACCTAACACTGTAGTACTGTTTAGTGTAGTTGTTCAGTACTTTCACTGTGGTGGTCAATGGGATTTAACTTTGCCCCACCAATTGGTGCCAAA